>NC_041387.1:213033112-213053637 GCF_002162155.2 Triticum dicoccoides | reverse complement strand
CCGGCCCGCCCAGGACAAAAAGCCCATTTTCTTTCATGATTTTTTGTCATAGAAGTAGGAGCCCACCACATCTATGATGATACCGGGTTTTGTCACAATCATCATCATAGAAGTGTCATATGTATGACAGGAAAAAAATTCGTTCGGCCGAAAATATCACGGATGTGTCTTTTTTTTGTAGTGTTTGATCATATCTCGCTTGTGAGAGAGGTTATTAGTCAAAGGGTCTGAATCTTTCAGATCCGTGTGTGCTTTACAAATCTCTATGTCATCTCCTAGATGCAGGTATCACGCGCTATTTGGAACTATTCGAAATAACCGCTCTACTATATGAATCCGGTTTACTACTCAGAGTCATCCGGATTAGTGTCAAAGTTTGCATCGGCGTAACCCTTTACGACGAACTCTTTTACCACCTCCATAATCGAAGTTACTAAGGATAACCTTGACCGCTGTCCTGTGATCCATTCCTGGATCACACTTGTACCCCTTGACTGACTCATGGCAAGGCACACTTTAGGTGCGGTACACAACATAGCATACTGTGGAGCCTACGTCTAAAGCATAGGGGACGACCTTCGTCCTTTCTCTCTCTTCTGCCATGGTCAGGTCTTGAGTCTTACTCAATACTCACACCTTATAACACAGCCAAGAACTCCTTCTTTGCCGATCTATTTTGAACTCCTTCAAAATCTTGTCACGGTGCATACTCATTTGAAAGTACTATCAAGCCATTTTGATCTATCCTTATAGATCTTGATGCTCAATGTTCAAGTGGCTTAATCCAGGTGTTCCATTGAAAAAGACTTTTCAAATAACCCTATATGCTTTCCAGAAATTCTACATCATTTCCGATCAACAATATGTCAACAACATATACTTATCAGAAATGTTATAGTGCTCCCACTCACTTCTTTGGAAATACAAGTTTCTCATAAACTTTGTATGAACCCAAAATCTTTGATCATCTCATCAAAGCGTATATTCCAACTCCGAGATGCTTACTCCAGTCCTTAGAAGGATTGCTGGAGCTTTGCATACTTGTTAGCATCTTTTAGGATTGACAAAACCTTCCGGTTGTATCACATACAACCTTTCCTCAAGAAAATTGTTGAGGAAACAATGTTTTGACATCTTATCTGCAAGATTTCATAAATAATGCAGTAACTGCTAATATAATTCCAACAGACTCTTAGCATCGCTACGAGTGAGAAAGTCTCATCATAGTCAACTCCTTGAACTTGTCGGAAAACATCCTAGCGACAAGTCAACCTTTCTTAATGGTGACATTTACCATCATTGTCTGTCTTCCTTTTAAAATCCATCTGTACTCAACAGCCTCACGACCATCGAGTAGTTCTTCCAAAGTCTATACTTTGTTTTTATTCATGGATCCTCTCTCGGATTTTATGGCCTCGAGCCATTCGTCAGAATCCGGGCCCACCATCGCTTCTCCATAGCTCGTAGGTTCATTGTTCTCTAGCAACATGACCTCTAAGACAGGATTATGTACCACTCTGAAGTAGTACGCATCCTTGTCGACTTATGAGGTTTGGTAGTGACTTGATCTGAAGTTTCATGATCACTATCATTAGCTTCCACTTCAATTGGTGTAGGCGCCATAGGAACAATTTCCTGTGCCCTGCTACACACTAGTTGAAGTGATGGTTCAATAACCTCATCAAGTCTCCACCATCCTCCCAATCAATTCTTTCAAGAGAAACTTTTCCTCGAGAAAGGATCCATTTCTGGAAACAATCACTTTTGCTTCCGGATCTGAATTAGGAGGTATACCCAACTGTTTTTTGGGTGTCCTATGAAGATGCATTTTATCCACTTTGGGTTCGAGCTTATCAGGCAAAACTTTTTACATAAGCGTCACAGCCCCAAACTTTTAAGAAATGACAGCTTAGGTTTCTCTAAACCATAGTTCATACGGTGTCATCTCAACGGAATTACATGGTGCCCTATTTAAAGTGAATGCGGTTGTCTTTAATGCCTAACACATAAACGATAGTGGTAATTCGATAAGAGACATCACGGTATGCACCATATCCAATAGGGTGCATTTATGATGTTCAGACACACCATCACACTATGGTGTTCCAGGCGGTATTAGTTATGAAACAATTTCCACAAGGTCTTAATTGTGTACCAAACTCGTAACTCAAATATTCATCTCTATGATCATATCATAGACATTTCATCCTCTTGCCACGATGATCTTCAACTTCACTCTGAAATTGCTTGAACCTTTCAATAATTCAGACTCGTGTTTCATCAAGTAAATATACTCAGAATCTACTCACATCATTTGTGAAGTAAGAGCATAACGATATTCACTGCGTGCCTCAGCACTCATTGGATTGCACACATCAAATGTATTACTTCCAACAAGTTGCTCTCTTGTTTCATCTCACTGAAAAACGAGGCCTTTCAGTCATCTTACCCATGTGGTATGATTTGCATGTCTCAAGTGATTCAAAATCAAGTGAGTCCAAACGATCCATCTGTATGGAGTTTCTTCATGCATATATACCAATAGACATGGTTCGCATGTCTCAATCTTTTCAAAAACGAGTGAGTCCAAAGATCCATCAACATGGAGCTTCTTCATGCATTTTATACCAATATGACTCAAATGGCAGTGCCACAAGTATGTGGTACTATCATCACTATCTTATATCTTTTGGCATGAACATGTGTATCACTACGATCGAGATTCAATAAACCATTCATTTTAGGTGCAAGACCATTGAAGGTATTATTCAAATAAACAGAGTAACCATTATTCTCCTTAAATGAATAACCGTATTGCGATAAACATAATCCAATCATGTCTATGCTCAACGCAAACACCAAATAACAATTATTTAGGTTTAACACCAATATCGATGGTAGAGGGAGTATGCGATGCTTGATCACATCAAGCTTGGAAACACTTCCAACACATATCGTCATCTCACCTTTAGCTAGTCTCCGTTTATTCCGCAACTTTTATTTCGAGTTACCAACACTTAGCAACCGGACCGCTATCTAATACCCTAGTGCTACTAGGAGTACTAGTAAAGTACACATTAATATAATGTGTATCCAATATGCTTCTATCGACCTTGCCAGCCTTCTCATCTACCAAGTATCTAGGGTAGTCCTGCTTCAGTGACCGTTCCCCTCATTACAGAAGTACTTAGTCTCGGGTTTGGTTTCAACCTTGGGTTTCTTCACTAGAGCAGCAACTGATTTGCCATTTCATGAAGTATCCCTTCTTGCCCTTGCCCTTCTTGAAACTAGTGGTTTCACTAACCATCAATAATTGATGCTCCTTCTTGATTTCTACTTTCGCGGTGTCAAACATCGCGAATATTTCAAGGATCATCATATATATCCCTGATACGTCATAGTTCATCACGAAGCTCTAGCAACTTGGTGGCAATGACTTTGGAGAAGCATCACTATCTCATCTGGAACATTAACTCCCACTCGATTCAGGTGATTGTTGTACTCAGACAATCTGAGCACAAGCTCAACGATTGAGCTTTTCAACGGAATTACATGGTGCCCTATTAAAGTGAGTGCGGTTGTCTCTAATGCCTAACCCATGAACGGTAGTGGTAATTCGATAAGAGACATCATGGTACGCACCATATCCAATAGGGTGCAACTATGATGTTCGAACACACCATCACACTATGGTGTTCCAGGCGGTATTAATTGTGAAACAATTTCCACAATGTCTTAATTGCGTGCCAAAGCTCGTAACTCAGATACTCATCTCTATGATCATATCATAGACATTTTATCCTCTTGTCACGATGATCTTCAACTTCACTCTGAAATTACTTGAACCATTCAATAATTCAGACTTGTGTTTCATCAAGTAAATATACTCAGTATCTACTTAAATCATCCGTGAAGTAAGAACATAATGATATTCACTACATGCCTCAGCACTCATTGGACTGCACACATCAAAATGTGTTACTTCCAACAAGTTTCTATCTTGTTCCGTCTTACTGAAAACGAGGCTTTTCAGTCATCTTGCCCATGTGGTATGATTTGCATGTCTCAAGTGATTCAGAATCAAGTGAGTCCAAATGATCCATCTGCATGGAGTTTCTTCATGCGTATACACCAATAGACATGGTTCGCATGTCTCAAACTTTTCAAAAACGAGTGAGTCCAAAGATCCATCAACATGGAGCTTCTTCATGCGTTTTATACCAATATGACTTACATGGCAGTGCCACAAGTAAGTGGTACTATCATTACTATCTTATATCTTTTGGCATGAAAATGTGTATCACTACGATCAAGATTCAATAAACCATTCCTTTAGGTGCAAGACCATTGAAGGTATTATTCAAATAAATAGAGTAACCATTATTCTCCTTAAATGAATAACCGTATTGCGATAGACGTAATCCAATCATGTCTATGCTCAATGCAAACACCAAATGACAATTAATCAGGTTTAATACTAATCTTGATGGTAGAGGGAGCGTGCGATGGTTGATCACATCAAACTTGGAAACAATTCCAACACATATCGTCAGCTCACCTTTAGCTAGTCTCCGTTTATTCCGTAGCTTTTATTTCGAGTTACTAACACTTAGTAACCGAACCGGTATCTAATACCCTGGTGCTACTAGGAGTACTAGTAAAGTACACATTAACATAATGTATATCCAATATACTTCTATCGACCTTGCCAGCCTTCTTATCTACCAAGTATCTAGGGTAATTCTGCCCCAGTGGCTGTTCCCCTTATTACAGAAGCACTTAGTTTCGGGTTTGGGTTCAACCTTGGGTTTCTTCACTGGAGCAGCAACTGATTTGCCGTTTCATGAAGTGCCCCTTCTTGCCCTTGCCCTTCTTGAAACTAGTGGTTTCACTAACCATCAACAATTGATGCTCCTTCTTGATTTCTACTTTCGCGGTGTCAAACATCATGAATATCTCAAGGATCATCATATATATCCCTGATTTGTTATAGTTCATCACAAAGCTCTAGCATCTTGGTGGCAACGACTTTGGAGAAACATCACTATCTCATCTGGAAGATCAACTCCCACTCGATTCAAGTGATTGCTGCACTCAGACAATCTGAGCACAAGCTCAACGATTGAGCTTTTCTCCCTTAGTTTGCAGGCTAAGAAACTCGTCGGAGGTCTTATACCTCTTGACGTGGGCACGAGCCTGAAAACCCAATTTCAGCCCTCAAAACATCTCATATGTTCCGCGACGTTTCGAAATCGACTTCGGTGCCTCAATTCTAAACCGTTTAACATTACTAAAATATCACGTAGTTATCAAAACGTGTATGTCAGATGTTCGCAACATCCACAGACGACGTTCGATGTTCAGCACACCGAGCGGTGCATTAAGGACATAAGCCTTCTATGCAGCAATGAGGACAATCCTCAGTTTACGGACCCAGTCCGCATAATTGCTACTATCAACTTTCAACTAAATTTTCTCTAGGAACATATCTAAAAAAGTAGAACTAAAGCGTGAGCTACGACATAATTTGCAAAAACCTTTTGACTATGTTCAGGATAATTAAGTTCATCTTATGAACTCCCACTCAGATAGACATCCCTCTAGTCATCTAAGTGATACATGATCCGAGTCAACTAGGTCGTGTCCGATTATCACGTGAGACGGACTAGTCATCATCGGTGAACATCTTCATGTTGATCGTATCCACTATACGACTCATGTTCGACCTTTCGGTCTATTGTGTTCCGAGGCCATGTCTGTACATGCTAGGCTCGTCAAGTCAACCTAAGTGTTTCGCGTGTGTAAATCTGGCTTACACCCGTTGCATGTGAACGTTAGAATCTATCACACCCGATCATCACGTGGTGCTTCGAAACAATGAACTTTCGCAACGGTGCACAGTTAGGGGAAAACTTTCTTGAAATTATTATGAGGGATCATCTTATTTACTACCGTCGTTCTAAGCAAATCAAATGCATAAACATGATAAACATCACATGCAATCAAATAGTGACATGATATGGCCAATATCATTTTGCTCCTTTTGATCTCCATCTTCGGGGCTCCACGATCATCATCATCACCGGCATGACACCATGATCTCCATTATGATGATCTCCATCATCATGATCTCCATCATCGTGTCTCCATGAAGTTGTCTCGCCAACTATTAGTTCTACTACTATGGCTAACGGTTTAGCAATGAAGTAAAGTAATTACATGGCGTTATTCAGTGACATGCAGGTCATACAATAAATAAAGACAACTCCTATGGCTCCTGCCGGTTGTCATACTCATCGACATGCAAGTCGTGATTCCTATTACAAGAATATGATCAATCTCATACATCACATATATTTCATTCATCACATCCTTCTTGGCCATATCACATCACACGGTATATGCTGCAAAAACAAGTTAGACGTCCTCTAATTGTTGTTGCAAGTTTTTACGTGGCTGCTATAGGTTTCTAGAAAGAATGTTTCTTACCTACGCCAAAACCACAACGTGATATGCCAATTGCTATTTACCCTTCATAAGGACCCTTTTCATCGAATCCGATCCGACTAAAGTGGGAGAGACTGGCACCCGCTAGCCACCTTGTGCAACAAGTGCATGTCAGTCAGTGGAACCTGTCTCATGTAAGTGTACGTGTAAGGTCGGTCCGGGCCGCTTCATCCCACAATACCATCGAAACAAGATAGGACTAGTAACGGTAAGCATATTGAACAAAATCAACACCCACAACAACTTGTGTTCTACTCATGCATAGAGTCTACGCAATAGACCTAGCTCATGATGCCACTGTTTGGGGAACGTAGCAGAAATTCAAAATTTTCTACGCATCACCAAGATCAATCTATGGAGATTCTAGCAACGAGAGAGGGGAGTGCATCTACATACTCTTGTAGATCGCGAGCGGAAGCGTTCAAGAGAACGGGGTTGATGGAGTCGTACTCGTCATGATCCAAATCACCGATGATCCTAGCGCCGAACGCACGGCACCTCCGCGTTCAACACACGTACGGAGCGGTGACGTCTCTTCCTTCTTGATCCAGCAAGGGGGAAGGAGAGGTTGAAGAAGACTCCGTCCAGCAGCACAACGGCGTGGTGGTGATGGAGGAGCATGGCACTCCAGCAGGGCTTCGCCAAGCACTGCGAGAGACGAGAAGGGAGAGGGGTAGGGCTGCGCCAGGAGAGATGGAAACTCATGTCCATGGCAGCCCCAAAACCCCCACTATATATAGGGGAAGGTGAGAGGGGGCCGTCCCCCTCCAGATCCCATCTAGAGGGGAGGGGCGGCGACCAGGAGGGGGAGACTTGCCCCCCAAGCAAGGTGGAGGCGCCCCCCCTCCCCTAGGGTTTCCAACCCTAGGCGCCTTGGGCCCTTGGGGAGGGGCGCACCAGCCCACTAGGGGCTGGTTCCCTCCCATATTCAGCCCATCAAACCCCCCGGGGCAGGTGGCCCCACCCGGCGGACCTCCGGACACCTTTCGGTGGTCCCGGTACAATACCGATAACCCCCGAAACTATTCCGGTGACTGAAACTGGACTTCCCATATATAAATCTTTACCTCCGGACCATTCAGGAACTCCTCGTGACGTCCAGGATATCATCCGGGACTCCGAACAACATTCGGTAACCACATACAAACTTCCTTTATAACCCTAGCGTCATCAAACCTTAAGTGTGTAGACCCTACGGGTTCGGGAATCATGCAGACATGACCGAGACAGCTCTCTGGCCAATAACCAATAGCGGGATCTGGATACCCATGTTGGCTCCCACATGTTCCATGATGATCTCATCGGATGAACCACGATGTCAAGGATTCAAGTAATCCCGTATGCAATTCCCTCTGTCAATCGGTATGTTTACTTGCCCGAGATTCAATCGTCGGTATCCCAGTACCTCGTTCAATCTCGTTATCGGCAAGTCACTTTACTTGTTCCGTAATGCATGATCCCGTGACTAACTACTTAGTCACATTGAGCTCATTATGATGATGCATTAACGAGTGGGCCCAGAGATACCTCTCTGTCAAACGGAGTGACAAAACCCAGTCTCGATTCGTGCCAACCCAACAGACACTTTCGGAGATACCCGTAGTGCACCTTTATAGCCACCCAGTTACGTTGTGATGTTTGTCACACCAAAAGCATTCCTACGGTATCCGAGAGTTGCACAATCTCATGGTCTAAGGAAATGATACTTGACATTAGAAAAGCTTTTAGCAAACGAACTACACGATCTTGTGCTATGCTTAGGATTGGGTCTTGTCCATCACATTATTCTCCTAATGATGTGATCCCGTTATCAATGACATCCAATGTCCATGGCCAGGAAACCATAACCATCTATTGATCAACGAGCTAGTCAACTAGAGGCTCACCAGGGACATGTTGTGGTCTACGTATTCACACATGTATTACGGTTTCCAGCTAATACAATTATAGCATGAACAATAGACAATTATCATGAACAAGGAAATACAATAATAACCATTTTATTATTGCCTCTAGGGCATATTTCCAACAGCTGGCAGGCGCCCTCCTGCTCGAAGTCCTGTCCTTTCTTCCCGTGGTCTTCTGGGGCACGTCTTCGTCGTCGTTTCGAAGCTCAATGACATCTTGTGGTGCTGCACAAGACTTGACCATAAGAGTTCAGTCGACCGACTGTACAACCACAAAATGAGCGTAAGATTGTAGAATTATACCCGCTCTAGAAGGGTCGCGTCTTCAGTTTCCTCATCATCTTGATCCTTGTAAATGTCCATGGAGGTCGCAGAAGTCACAGCACTGAAAGATTCAGAACCCACTCGGTCAAACAGGAGAAGGAGTCGACGACAACATAGAGGTTCCCAAACAACACAGAAACAAAGGGAAAAAACAAAACACTTACGCAGAAGCGACGGGAACGTACATCTTGATCTTGGGCAAGGCCTTCCGAGGCTTTGAGGGGGCGACCATGGGCTGCTTGGCGGCCTTTTTAGACGGTTCCGAACATGAAGTCCGAGTGTGTTTTTGCACTTGTGTGCTTGGAGGAGCTGCCTTGCTACGCCCACCTGTAGGGTCTTGAGACTGTTTGGATCAGTGTTCTGAGCGAGGTGGTGAGTCGACTTCTTCACTATCGTCCGAGTCATCACTGTCCTCCTCATCGTCGTCGGGGGATTGCGAGTCGCCACTCTCATCTGCGCTCCCCGTTCCCTCCTGGACTTGCTCCCCGTTTGGCATCGAGTACAACTTAGTATAAATCTGCAAGGCAGGGAGTTATACAAGCATGAATCAGATTCAAGGATAGTTGCAAATCAGAATGAAAAGACACTCGGTAACAAAGGTCATACCTTGTCTGGCTCATTTTCGGCATCGAATGGTACAACTCTTGTAGACCCCCTGGGGTTGTCTTTGTTTCCAGTGATGCCCCACAGCCACTGTGCCACCGTCTCCTCGGCAACCTCCTCTGGGTGGACCCAAGCGGTGTCATTTGTGCCCGAGTACATCCACATTGAATGATCGCGAGCTTGGAGGGGCTGGATGCGTCGACTGAGAAACACCTCCAACAAATCCATGCCAGTCACACCTTCACGCACCAATTGAACTACCCGGTCGACCAGCATGGACACCTCTACTTTCTCTACTGAAGTCAGAGTCAATGAAGAGGGTTGGCAGACTCGATCTATGGTGAAGGGGGGAAGACCAGTCGACTGACCAGGGGTCGGAACATCTTGGCAATAGAACCAAGTCGACTGCCACCCCCTAACCGACTCGGGAAGAGTCATAGGAGGAAAAGTACTCCTAACCCTCATTTGAATCCCTAACCCCCCACACATTTGGATCACCTGCATCCTTTCATCAGTCGGATTTGCCTTCTTCACATTTTGGGGATGGCAGGTAAATATGTGTTTGAGTAAACCCCAATGCCGTCGACAACCCAAGAACTTTTCACACACAGAGACATACGCAGGGAGATATGTGATAGTGTTGGGAGAGAAATGATGAAGTTGAGCACCAAAAAAGTTCAGGAAACCCCAGAAAAAGGATGCAAAGGCAGAGTGAAACCACAGTCGACATGAGTTGCAAGGAGGACACACTCACCCTCCTGCGGCTGAGGCCCGGTCTCGTTCCCCGGCAACCTCCAAGACCCGTTAGCAATCAAGCCCGCGCCGGCCAAATCCTCCAAATCTTCTTTCTAGATCGTGGACCGAATCCAGTCCCCCTGGATCCAACCAGGCGGCAATCCAGACCTCGACGATGACCCCCAACTCATCTTCTTGCCCTTCGCCGTTGTCATCGCCTTCTTCGCGCGCTCCAGGGCCGCTGTTCTGTCCTTTCCCATTGCGGCGGACTGCGCACGGGCGGGGCGGCGGCGTCAAGAGTGGAGGAGGACGCGGTGGGGAAGCAAAGGAAGAAGAAGGGGAATAAGGCGCACTGTGCAACACATCGGCCTCGACGCTTTTTATGGGCCTGCTTCCGAGTGGCTGACTCATGGGCCCAAGCAGTCCTATCAAATCCCGTAACAGTCGCATGCCCGCACGTGGCGAAAAAGGTGGCGCGAGAATCGAGGCGCCCCTATCTATCCACCCCAACTACGGCACGCTCTGTCTCGCGCGCTTCCCCAAAGTTTTGAATCCCATGAGATCCGGGAACCGCAGAGTAACCAATCGAGCCGAAGATTTCGTACCATGTCAACACTCGAAGATTGTCAGTATAGTTCACTCGACGACCTCTGAATCGATCAAGGCGACTAAAATAAAGTTGAAGTTTCAGCATGATTCCCAGACTCAAGAAAAATGCCTACGAAGCATAAGAATCAGGTCGGGATCAACTTCAACTCTCTTTTCATTTAGACCTCAATCCATTTGGGGGCTAATGACGATAGCATAGACCTAGGGTAGGGTCCTAGGCCTGACCTAGATGCCCTACCCAAGGTCACTAACCTAGAATCAAGAACATTCAAAGTATAACAAAAGATACCGATTTAAGTAACCTTGGAGTGCAATCCACTCGACCAATTATCTCACTCGGATACCCCAATTCCATTCGACCAAGATGAAGTCACTCGACCATACAAGAAATCACTCGGAGTGCAGAAGACCTAGAGTCACCCAGGATGGCAATAGTCAGGCATTCACTCCATAGTCTTGAAGACATTAATAGCTCTTTATAACTGGCGTTACCATTAATGCTTTGTCTTAATGTACATTGAACCATGTAATGTGGGATGGCTGGGGTCCTGACGCACTCTATATAAGACACCCCCTCCTCTGGCACAAGTGTTCGCACCCCCTGTAACACACACACACACACACACACACACTCATATTCTAGTCGACCGCCTCAGGGCACCGATACGTAGGGCTTTTACCTCCTTCGAGAGGGGCATGAACTCGTAAACTCGTGTGTACAACCTCGTCGTAGCTAGGGCCTTGCCTCCTCATATGTACCCCCTACTCTTACTGTCAGACTTAGTACCACGACATCCGCCTCCGCCTTCCCCTTCTTCATCGAGTCCGCCTGCAAAGCCAGGTCGGGTTAACCTGAGACGTCCAAAGTCCAAACCGACACCGAATTCTCGCGTTGCTAGACAGGAGGGCCCAACCCGGCCAGGTCACCTTGGAGCGCTTGATGGGAGCGGGGGATGGGGGCCGCGACGACGACAACGACACACGCTTCCCGTCGACCTTTCCCTGCCCTCTGCCATCGGCCGGCCATGGCAGAGGTGGACAACGACGGCATGGTCACATCGAAGATGGAAGGCGGCGGCGTGGCCATTCCTGTGTCCCTGATCAAGGCGGCGGGTGGCGGCTAGCCCTATCTCCTCGTGTGTGTGGCTACTTCTTCGGTACTAGTAAGCGGGCACGTGCAACACACGTCTCTACCATCCCAATCATGTGATACCATGCTCATAATCATGAGCCCTCGTCAGGGACGATTGAGGTAGCACCTTTCATGGCAGTACTCCCAGCACCGCAACGGCAAGGGTGTCAACAATACCGACACCAACTATCGCCGCCAACCCTGAGGGCATATAGCACTACCGAGGTGATGCATTCCCATCTCTCCACTCCTGCCGCTATATACATCTGTTTGCAGCACAATCCCGACTTTCTCCTTGTATAACCCCCCAACTCCTCTGCCATGTATGAACGTAATGTGGATGTGCTTCTTTTGCGGCCAATGCGCAAACGCCCCAGTGAAACCAAGCTTTTCATAGATCTTCCATTGACTGCTAGTAAGCATGCATTTCCAATTCATGTGATTTAATGTGCCACTACAAATTGAAAAGGATATTGACAGCTAGTTAAATCACCACAAACAATAGGTACAACTAATTGTAGGTTGTGAATGAAGGAAATCTGATAGGCTTGAACTACTTCAGTGAAAGGGTGATACATTTAGTGAAAGCGTGAGCATCTGAAACCAACTGATATGCAGATATGTAAGATATGCCTCACAAAACTGTTGAACCTTGCTGCATAAGATCCACAAAAAATAGGAAAAAGAAAAAGGTCACTATTAAAAGGAGATAAGCAATATATCCACTAAAAAGATGAAATAATAAGATGGCTTAATTGGTATAAAGTAAAAAACACACGTATTCATCCCTCCCAAGACATCTTGGTACATATTCACATCTTTGCACACAATGTTTTAGATGTTTTTCTCATGGGATCTATTTCTTTATTCGAATTAGCCCGCCTCTTTTCTGAACCTTGAATGCAAGAATAAATCATATTATGGTTTGGAAACATGACAATATCTAGTGTTGTCCTGAAGCTATTTTTTTTGCAATTAATTATCACTATTTGATCTTTCTGGCCATTCATCCGTTCTTATACCTTCATAACACAAGAATAATATAAAGGAAAAAAAACTTATTTCCTAGTATATATATATGACATATATCAGTTGGGGAAAAGGCGGTAGGCGTAAGCGGGGCGGTTGGCCTTCGCCTAGTGCCTAGGCGGTGCCTAAGCGCCCTAGGCGCGGCCTAGGCGGTAATACAGTTTTTACTCGTAGTGTATTTGTGATTATTATATGGGTGTTGATATTAGTTTAGGGCATATAAACAAGTTAATTACTGTCTACTACCATTGGAATATAACCCGTTTGGCATACTAGTGCAGTATGTGGCATGATTTCTTGCTTGCGTAGGCAATTCCCTGCTTGCCCTGCCTAGACCTCCATTTATGCCCTAGGCGAGGCGTTTGGCCATTGCCTAGCGCCTAGGCGTGCCTAAGCGCCTCCTAGGCACTGCCTTTTCCAACAGAGGGTAAAACACAAACACCTAGCCTATAACATTAAGTAGCACAAAGCCTTTTCGATGGACAAAAAAAGATATGGTACTCTAGTGTAAAAAAGATAAGAAAAGAAGAACGCAACCAACAACAAATATGAGTATATAATACAATAAACGAAAATGGTTATTATTAGTCAAATAAGAAGGATAAGAAAGTTCTAGTTTCTTTTAGATGATTTGATGCAACAATTGCGCAGAAACCATCAGTTAATCTCTGACTCAATTTAGATGAATCCGAACTATACTGTATTAAGTTGGCGAGGGCAAAAAACAATAGAGTCTAGTCACTTTCAGTTGTACATGAACAGTGCAAATATGCTACATCAACGTATTCTTTCTCTTGCTAATGTCAGTATAAGTGTGCATCGGACCATTGGGCAAAAGTGTTAGAAACCTGCAACAGGAGGCTGTGTGTACTGATGACAAGAACGCATACTTGAAGGAGTTAACTGGTGAAGAAAATAGCACCTGAAGAATACTTACTGAGTTAGCTGACAAAGAGAAGCAGGTGTGAGAAGGTTTGATGGACTAAAGTGGACATGGATGACCTGAACTCTAAATATCACATACCTTACTGTTCCTCGGCGCTTTTGCTGGTTGTATCTCTATCCCTCGTCCCAATTCTACTTCCCTCTGTATATCACCAACTTCCTCCTTCGGTCCTTCCTGTACCACAAAGGCTGTAACCTGATGTTATATCCTGCTACCGATGCTATCAATCGAAAGAGAGACATTGGACAGTGATTCTTGGATGTGCTTTATTTAGATGCAGAACACAATGCTGATGAGACACAACTTCCTCCCTTCTACTCCATATAATCGTATCACCGTGATTATGCTTGAACCTGTTTGTACAAAACACACTGCCATCAGTAAAGTAGTCATGGTGAGCCTTGATTGCCGGATATTCTTCAGCAGTAAGAGAGGGAAGTTTGCATTACCATATTATATCGTCCAGGATGGGGCGTTCCAAGGGGACTTGTCTGCGGCGTCGTTTAGACCACGGTGTCGACGGAGATTGGAGTGCTGGCGGTGCCTACCGCCCGCGTCCAGGCCGTCTAGTCCACCGGCGACGGGTAGGGTAGTCACCGGTTGCGTCAGGCAGGGTGAGGGGAGCGCGTGGCACCGACAATCTGGTAGAGCTCAGTGGGGTGTGCGTGACGCAGTCCTCAAAGGGGTTGTAGATAAGGCCAGCGATCGTCGCTTTGTCCCTACCACGAGCAGCACGCGCGGACCACAATCGCCACACCACGTGCATAGCTCCGGCCGGATCTGCCGGCCCCTTCTTAGACCCGCCAGCAAACGCCACATCGGGCGCCCCCATGCCCCGAGCCCCAACGGTCGCGCCTCCTGTCCCAATTTCTCCACGCTCGCCGGATGACCGACGCCTTGCCATGGCTGGCCACCTCTCCCTCTCTCCCCCACCGTGGCTCGTGTGCGTGGTGACGGCAGGCATCTCATGTGTCCGCGAGGACCCCGAAGGTGGCTTCCATATCCCTAGTAGCGGCGGGAGGGTTCCTACTTCCTACCGGGGAAGGGATTGAGTGGAGAGGTGGGCGCTAATCACGGAAGAGAGGTTGCGGACGCGGGGTGGAGTGCGGTCAGTCAACTTAAATTGCTAAGTGCACACAGAAAACGGATTAGATCAAAATTAGCAGTTGGATTGAATTTAATGGGCCTAATCCTGCGGTGGTAATAGGTTTGTGTATATTTTTGGGATGCGTTTAAAGAAGTTTATGTTTGATTGTTTATTAGTAGTAGAGATAAACTAAGTGTGCGATGTGGGCACCGTGGGGTTAGTAGCCCACTTAGTCCACGTATCTAAATGTTTCGTCCGTGGGTGTCCACGTATAGACTAATTAAGTGGGCTTTTAAGCGGACCCCCTGGGCGGCCCGTGTCCACCAACAGCCCGAGCGGATGCGGTGGCATCTGCTGTAAAATTTACTTGCCTCCTCTCGTTCGTCGGATCAATTCGGGGTCTCAGCCGTTCAGCGAGGCGGTTTTCCCAGATTGGAAGTCCCGAAGAGCCGCCCCGCCCCACCCCACCAATCCAACCCCAATAGTTCCGGGACCGACCAGCAAACCCTAGCCCGCATTCACCCACTAGCCATGGCGCCGCCGGCGGCGGAGGGTCCCGGCGACGACGGGCTCCGAAAGTTGGAGTACCTGTCGCTCGTCTCCAAGGTCTGCTCGGAGCTGGAGACGCACATCGGTGTAGGCGACAAGGTACTGGCTGAGTTCATTACCGAGCTCGGGCGCGACGCCCCCTCGGTCGCCGATTTCGACGCCAAGCTCAAGGCCAACGGCGCCGACCTCCCCGACTACTTCGTCCGCACGCTCCTCACCATCATCCACGCCATCCTCCCGCCGCCCTCCCATAACCCTAGCTCCGCCGCCTCGCAGTCCAACTCCAAGTACCGCGCGCTCTCGCGCCCGGACGACGCAGATCGCGCCCGCGAGCTCCGCCTCGAGCTTGAGCGTGATGCCAATGCTGCAGCGGCGACCACCCCTGCCCCTTCCAGGGACCGCAGTCGCGATGACCGCTCTCGGGACCGTGACCATGACCGCACGCGTGATGAACGCGGACGGGATCGTGACCATGACCGCAGTCGTGACAGAGACCGCGGGCGTGGTGATCGCAGCCATAACCGTGACCGTGCACATGATGACCGTGGCCAGGATCGTAACCATGACCGAGGCCGTGAACATGATCATGGCTGGGACAGGGATCGAGACCGTGGTCGCGACAGAGACCGGGAGGGAGATCGGGACGGTAATGGTCGGAGGGACCAGGACTGCCTCCAGCAAAGGGACAGGGATACAGGCAAGGCCCATGGAAGGAGCAGGAGGTATGTGGATGAGGAGGATGGACAGCAGGAAAGGGCTGGAGGAAGGAAGACGGAGAATACCATGACAAATTCAAGTGGCGAGCCTGAGCTTTACCAGGTGTACCGGGGGAGGGTGACCCGTGTAATGGACACCGGTTGCTTTGTCAAGCTTGAGGATGTTCGTGGTGGCCGTGAGGGGCTTGTTCATGTATCGCAGATGGCAAGCAGACGAGTAGCCAATGCAAAGGAGGTGGTGAAGCGTGATCAGGAGGTGTTCGTGAAGGTAGTTTCGGTAAAGGGAGATAAGTTGAGTCTCTCACTGAGGGATGTGGATCAGGATACAGGAAAGGACCTTCTGCCAATGCAGCGTGGTGTGGAGGATGCACCAAGGACTAACCCATCTGTTGGTAGTGCTGCTGCTGCTGGGCCTGGAAGGAGATTGGGTCTATCGGGGATTGTGATTACAGAGGAGGATGAGGTTGCACCCATCTCGCGGCGTCCCCTCAAGCGGATGAGCTCACCGGAGAGGTGGGAGGCGAAGCAGCTAATTGCTTCGGGTGTTCTTGATGTGCGGGATTACCCACAGTTTGATGAGGATGGTGATGGAATGTTGTATCAGGAGGAAGGCGCAGAGGAGGAGTTGGAGATTGAGCTTAATGAGGATGAACCAGAGTTCTTGCAGGGACAGAGCAGATTCTCAATTGACATGTCACCTGTTAAGATTTTCAAGAATCCAGAGGGTTCATTAAGTCGAGCAGCAGCTCTCCAGACTGCTCTCATCAAGGAGCGCCGTGAGGTTAGAGAACAAGAGCAGAGAGCAATGCTGGACTCGATACCCAAGGATCTGAATAGGCCATGGGAGGACCCAATGCCCGACACAGGCGAGCGACACCTTGCACAGGAGCTTAGAGGTGTTGGTCTATCAGCTTATGACATGCCAGAATGGAAGAAGGAAGCATATGGAAAAGCTTTAACGTTTGGGCAAAGGTCAAAGCTTTCAATACAAGATCAGAGGCAAACTCTTCCAATATACAAGTTGAAGAAAGAGTTGATTCAAGCTGTGCATGATAATCAAGTTTTAGTTGTTATCGGAGAAACTGGCTCTGGAAAGACAACGCAGGTGACACAATATTTGGCTGAAGCCGGTTATACCACAAGAGGTAAAATTGGTTGTACTCAACCTCGTAGGGTTGCTGCAATGTCTGTTGCAAAGAGAGTGGCAGAAGAATTTGGCTGTCGACTGGGAGAGGAAGTTGGTTATGCCATTCGCTTTGAGGATTGCACTGGCCCAGAAACTGTGATAAAATACATGACCGATGGAATGCTTCTGCGTGAAATTTTAGTTGATGAGAACCTTTCCCAGTATTCAGTAGTCATGCTTGATGAAGCGCATGAAAGGACCATCCACACAGATGTTCTCTTCGGTTTGCTGAAGCAGCTTGTTAAGCGTAGACCTGACATGAGGCTTATTGTTACTTCTGCTACCCTTGATGCTGAAAAGTTCTCTGGGTATTTCTTCAACTGCAACATCTTCACAATTCCGGGAAGAACATTCCCAGTGGAGATACTCTACACCAAACAACCAGAAAGTGACTACTTGGATGCTGCATTGATTACCGTGCTGCAGATCCACTTGACAGAGCCAGAGGGTGATATCCTCGTTTTCTTGACTGGTCAAGAGGAGATTGATCATGCCTGTCAATGTTTATATGAGAGGATGAAAGGGCTGGGAAAGGATGTTCCCGAGCTCATAATTTTGCCTGTGTATAGCGCTCTGCCTAGTGAAATGCAGTCAAAGATCTTTGAGCCAGCTCCACCTGGGAAGAGGAAGGTGGTCGTAGCCACCAATATTGCTGAAGCTTCTTTAACCATTGATGGCATATATTATGTCATCGACCCTGGCTTTGCCAAGATCAATGTTTATAATTCAAAACAAGGGCTTGATTCATTGGTCATCACTCCAATCTCACAAGCATCGGCAAAACAAAGAGCAGGGCGTGCTGGCCGTACTGGACCAGGCAAATGTTATCGTCTATACACTGAAAGTGCTTACCGCAATGAAATGTCACCAACGACGATTCCAGAAATTCAAAGGATCAATTTGGGTTCTACAGTTCTTAATATGAAGGCAATGGGGATAAATGACCTACTATCCTTTGATTTTATGGACCCCCCAGCACCCCAAGCACTTATCTCTGCTATGGAACAGCTTTACAGCCTTGGCGCTCTTGATGAGGAGGGCCTTCTTACCAAACTGGGCAGAAAAATGGCTGAATTTCCACTGGATCCACCGCTTTCAAAGATGCTACTAGCTAGCGTCGACCTTGGATGCAGTGATGAGATACTGACTATTATAGCGATGATTCAAACGGGGAATATTTTCTATAGACCTAGAGAAAAACAGGCTCAAGCTGATCAGAAAAGGGCCAAATTTTTCCAGCCAGAGGGAGATCATCTTACTCTACTTGCTGTATATGAGGCTTGGAAAGCAAAGAACTTTTCAGGGCCCTGGTGCTTTGAGAACTTTGTTCAGTCAAGATCGCTGAGGAGAGCACAAGATGTCAGAAAGCAGCTTCTAACTATCATGGACAGGTAACTAGTCGAATTAGAATAAATTGAATGAAGAGCCTCTGCATTAGATGTGTATTATTTGTTTCATGTAATGCAGCAGCATTTTCTTTCTGTCTTGATTCAATGGAGCTTTTCCTTAGTAGATTTCTATTAATCAAATTCAAAGCATTCGGTACGACCAAGTATTGCAGTCGCTTTAATCCGGTGTTTGCACTGTAGACTACATAGCAGATTAGCAGTACTCATCACATCAAATACAATCAGTATGCCTAATTTATATGCAATAATTATGACGAGAATATACTGAAGACAGGGATAAAAACCTATGCTCATAATGCTGATGCAAAAGATAATGAAAAGATTACCTATAAGAGGGTAAAAACGAACCATGCAGTGTATCCACTATAAGTTGCTTGTAATGATTTTGTTTGTGTGCTAACATATTTGCCGATGTATCTGCAGATATAAGTTGGATGTTGTCGCTGCTGGGAAGAACTTCACGAAAATAAGGAAGGCGATCACTGCCGGCTTCTTTTTCCATGCTGCCAGGAAAGATCCCCAGGAAGGATACAGAACCTTGGTGGAGAACCAGCCAGTGTACATTCACCCAAGCAGTGCGCTGTTCCAGCGCCAACCAGATTGGGTCATTTACCACGAGCTTGTAATGACGACCAAGGAGTATATGAGGGAGGTGACCGTGGTTGACCCGAAATGGTTAGTGGAGTTAGCGCCAAGATTCTACAAGGGTGCAGATCCAACCAAGATGAGCAAGAGGAAGCGACAGGAAAGGATTGAGCCTCTGTACGACAGGTACCACGAGCCCAACTCATGGCGTCTCAGCAAGCGCCGAGCTTGATGGTCCATCATAATACCCTACCACAAGTTTTGGCGGAACTGTAAATATTTGTGCTCTGCTCCTAGACACTGTTGCACTAGGTATTTTTACCTACCGGAGTCTAGTCCTGGATACCGTTTTATCTTGAGACTAGTTGTATGGATATTTACACTTCAGCGCGCGACCATTAATGGGTGATTCAGTTTTTCCAGTTTCGGATAATTTAGATAATGAAATTTGTAACTACCAAACGTTCGGATTTTGTGATTAGATCCGGACGAACTGGATCACCATCCGATCTCAATCGCGCGGTCCACCTTTGCCATATAACGCGCTCGGTTTTCTCTCCTATCCCCACATTAAATACGAGATTTTATTCATTGTGCATGCAAATTAACCAGTTCCAGAAGGCAGGATTTTTTTTCCTTATTATTCGTTGCATGCATGGCTGGTTTCATAGATTGAAAGAAAAATAAAGTGCATGCAATGTTTTGAACTCAGGTCGGCTGGGATATTATCCATCCCAATAACCAACCGAACGAAGTTTAGTTGTTGTTTACTATTTGAAAACTAGATTTCTTTATGCTTCTCTAGCTGCCACATCGGCCACAAAAATGTATCCCATAAAAAGTTACTGAAAACTTACTTCAATATTTTCTGTGTAAATAAGTAGGTATTGATAACTTATGTGGTAACTTCGATCTTGTTGAAAGTAATACTCCAATTATTTTTATGTAAATAGCATGGTATATACGCACCGCCGACCTGATAGTTTACGTACAAACATCACAGTAACATTTTGATTGGCAGAAAAAATTGTTGAAAACATACCCGTGGTAACTTCTCTTGAAATATCATGGTAACATACATATCACAAGCATGATAACTTAAATACACCTAGGGAAAAAGTTGTGCCCGATAACTTCTGTATAAATATGATGATAATATACACAACATAGACCCGATAACTTAAGAACAAACACCATGGTA
>NC_041387.1:213027944-213032800 GCF_002162155.2 Triticum dicoccoides | reverse complement strand
GTGTGTAAAATAGCATGGTAATATACATATTGTAACTTAGGTACTAACAATGCGTCAACTTTTTTACTTGGGGGAATGTTATTGAATACACCGCTGATAACTTCTATATAAATAGCATGGTAATGTAAACACCGCAGACCTGATAACTTATGTACAAACACCGCGGTAACTTTTACCTTGGGAAAAAATATTGAATATAGTCCCTCAATTTTTTTGTATAAGTATCTTGATATAAGCACCGCATACCTGATAGTTTAGGTATAAACACCATGACAACTTTGACCATGGTAATATACGCATGCAGAACTCATAACTTAGCTACAAACACCACGATAAAATTGTCCCATTGAAAAATATATATTGAAAACATACTCTCATAGCCTTTTGTTCAAATAGTATGTTAATATACGCATCATAGATCTAATAATTTAGGTACAAAACACCGTGGTAATTTTAACCACAAAACACCGGAAAAATTATGTGTAAATAGAGAGTTAATATACGAACTGTAGGAGTGATGCATTATTCTAGCTCAGGTGTGGTAACTTTTGAGCCAAAGAAAAGTCGTCGTAATATACCAACATGACATCTCATTTCGAAGGTCTCGCCGCGATGATTTTTTTGTGAAAACAAATTTTTAACTTGAGTGACGGTTTGAGCTATAAATCATTTTGAATTTCTCAAACAAAGGAAAATATAGGATGCCATTAGCTTTTATCCTCTAGTGCACGCATGCATGTGCACATGAGATAAGGTTGGAGGAACAAGTTTTCATGTCCCGGTAACTTCAGTGCAAACATCATGATAACTTATAACTTATGTAGCACACATGTGATAACTTACGTAACTCGGACGGGGTAACTTTTGATCCAAAAAAAACCCGCTAGAACATATCAACATGTGGTCTAGTTTTGAAGGTCTCGTCGCGACGAATCTTTTGCGTGGAAATGGTTTTTCAATCGGACCGACGGTTTAAGCTACAAAATATTTTAAAGTTTCAAAACAAAGGGAATGTATGATGGCATCAGCTTTTCTATCTTTTTCTGTATACGTGCAATTAGTTGCTCTAATAAGACCAGCTCATGCAGTAACTAAGGGGCAAAAGAAAGAAGATGATGTATTTGAATGGATTAGTATATAGAGTAGCATTGTTCGGATCTATTGCTAAAATACGAACGTTTGAAAAATATCATAGTCCTTTAGATAATACTACCTGTGTTTCCTTTTACTCCACATATAAACTTTTTCTAAGTCAAACTTCATAAACTTTGATCAAGTTTAAGAAAAAATATAAACATTCACAATGCCAAATTGATAATTATGAAATTAATTTTCATATCGTATATCTTTAGCATTTTAGATGTTGACATTTTCAATATAAAGTTGGTCAAACTTTACTAATGTGATTTTGGACAAATCTTATATGGGGTGTAATAGAAAATGGAGAGGGTAAAGCGACTTATGAACTGGCGGGTTGAAAATTTATTCCTACCATTTATGATTATACTGTTGTGGTTTTATTTTCCAAATGTTATTGATCAAAAGGTTTTTTTACCGAACGCGCAATGACATGTTTAAGAATTTGAAAGTAAAGACACATGTCAATCACTAGTTGCTCTCACACACCCATCTTCGCAAACTATGAGTTGACGACACTAAATGGTTCACACCCATCCGAGCGAATATAAGTTGACAACACTAAACAGTTCATTTAGGATGGCAATCTGAACGAATATTTTCAGGATGGCATGTTTTGTTTACAATTTTCAAATGTTCCCTTTGATATAGCATTACAAGTTATTTTTTGCCAACACGGTAAATTCTGAATAAGTTGGAAACAATTTAGGCTAAGAATTCTTCACGTTGCATCATGGCATGCAACCCCTGAAAACACATGACAATTACTTTGTTGCAGCATGGCAAATTCCTAACAATGTTTTTGCTAGCATGGTTATGTTTTCTCTATAGCATGACAAATCTGTATACAATGGCATGACAAATATACCTGTTTTAGTAAGGTAATTTTTGTGTGTTCACTGTTAGTGGCTTTTTATTGAATACTGCCAGATCGCTGCATTCGCTCGGATGACCTCCCATAGGGAACTATAGTTCGCTCTGGTGACCTCTCTGAAAGACCGTTAGAATCCCAATCGGGTAGGCACATGACAACAAGATGACCCAACAGAAGGTTCATGCCCAAAGATGTCATGGTGCGAATAACAACATCGACATGTGGTCATGTTCCATTCATGTAGAGCAATCAGACGGACGCGAGCCGTCAATCGATACCAATCCATCAGTCGGGCGCAAATGGGAGTTTAACAAACAATCAATTAAGAGGGGCCCATGAGCTCCACTACGCCTTAGCTACCGTCACCTTATGTAATAACACTCGAGCATTAATGATCCATTACCACTAGAATTTGTTGGGGAACGTAGCAGAAATTCAAAATTTTCCTACGTGTCATCAAGATCTATCTATGGAGAAACCAGCAAGGAGGGGAAGGAGAGTGCATCTACATACCCTTGTAGATCACTAAGCGGAAGCGTTCAAGTGAACGGGGTTGATGGAGTCGTACTCGTCGTGATTCAAATCACCGATGATCAAGTGCCGAACGCACGGCACCTCCGCGTTCAACACACGTACAGCCCGGTGACGTCTCCCACGCCTTGATCCAGCAAGGAGAGAGGGAGAGGTTGAGGAAGACTCCATCCAACAGCAGCACAACGGCGTGGTGGTGATGGAGGAGCGTGGCAATTCAGCAGGGCTTCGCCAAGCACCACGGGAGAGGAGGACGACTTGGGAGAGGGGGAGGGCTACGCCAGAACTTCGTCTCAAGCTCCCATGCGTCTCCCCACTATATATAGGGGTGGAGGGGCTGGTTTCTTGCCCTCCAAGTCCATTGGGGCGTTGGCCAAGGTGGGAGGAAAGAAATCCCATCATTTCCTTCCCCACCGATTGTTATCCCCCCTTTTTAGGGATCTTGATCTTATCCCTTCGGGATATGATCTTATTCCTTCTAAGGGGGGATCTTGGTGCGCCTTGACCAGGGGTGTGGGGCCTTGCCCCCACTACCCACGTTCATGTGGGTCCCCCCATGCAGGTGGGCCCCACTCCGGAACCTTCTAGAACCTTCCTGGTACAATACCGAAAAATCCCGAACATTTTCCGGTGGCCAAAATAGGACTTCCCATATATAAATCTTTACCTCCGGACCATTCCGGAACTCCTCGTGACGTCCGGGATCTCATCCGGGACTCCGAACAACATTCGGTAACCACATACAAACTTCCTTTATAACCCTAGCATCATCGAACCTTAAGTGTGTAGACCCTACGGGTTCGGGAGACATGCAGACATGACCGAGACGTTCTCCGGTCAATAACCAACAGCGGGATATGGATACCCATGATGGCTCCCACATGTTCCACGATGATCTCATCGGATGAACCACGATGTCAAGGACTTAATCAATCCCGTATTCAATTCCCTTTGTCTATCGGTATGTTACTTGCCCGAGATTCGATCGTCGGTATCCAATACCTTGTTCAATCTCGTTACCGACAAGTCACTTTACTCGTTCCGTAACACATCATCCCATGATCAACTCCTTGGTCACATTGCGCATATGATGATGTCCTACCGAGTGGGCCCAGAGATACCTCTCCGTTTACACGGAGTGACAAATCCCAGTCTCGATCCGCATAAAACAATAGATACTTTCGAAGATACCTGTAGTGCACCTTTATAGTCACCCAGTTACGTTGTGATGTTTGATACACCCAAAGCACTCCTACGGTATCCAGGAGTTACACGCTCTCATGGTCGAAGGAAGAGATACTTGACATTGGCAAAGCTCTAGCAAATGAACTACACGATCTTTTGTGCTAGGCTTAGGATTGGGTCTTGTCCATCACATCATTCTCCTAATGATGTGATCCCGTTATCAACGACATCCAATGTCCATAGCCAGGAAACCATGACTATCTGTTGATCACAACGAGCTAGTCAACTAGAGGCTCACTAGGGACATATTGTGGTCTATGTATTCACACGTGTATTACGATTTCCAGATAATACAGTTATAGCATGAATAAAATACAATTATCATGAACAAGGAAATATAATAATAATACTTTTATTATTGCCTCTAGGGCATATTTCCAACAGTCTCCCACTTGCACTAGAGTCAATAATCCAGTTCACATCGCCATGTGATTAACACTCACAGGTCACATCGCCATGTGACTAATACCCAAGAGTTTTAGGTTTGATCATGTTGCTTGCGAGAGAGGTTTTAGTCAACGGGTCCGAACCTTTCAGATCCGTGTGTGCTTTACAAATCTCTATGTCATCTCCTAGATGTAGCTACCACGCTCTATTTGGAGCTATTCCAAATAACTGTTCTACTTGGAGCTATTCTAAATTGTTGCCCCATAATACGTATCCAGTATCTCTTCTTAGAGCTATCCGGATAGGTGTTAAGCTTGCATCGACGTAACCTTTACGACGAACTCTTTTACCACCTCCATAATCGAGAAAATTCCTTAGTCCACTAGTTACCAAGGATAACTTTGACCGCTGTCTGTGATCCATTCATGGATCACTCTTGTACCCCTTGACTGACTCATGGCAAGGCACACTTCAGGTGCGGTACTCAGCATGGCATACTGTAGAGCCTATGTCTTAAGCATAGGGGACGACCTTCGTCCTTTCTCTCTATTCTGCCGAGGTCGAGCTTTAAGTCTTAACTTCATACCTTACAACTCAGGCAAGAACTCCTTCTTTGACTGGTCCATCTTGAACACCTTCAAGATCATGTCAAGGTATGTGCTCATTTGAAAGTATTATTAAG
>NC_041387.1:212973050-213027574 GCF_002162155.2 Triticum dicoccoides | reverse complement strand
TACCTTACAACTCAGGAAAGAACTCCTTCTTTGACTGGTCCATCTTGAACACCTTCAAGATCATGTCAAGGTATGTGCTCATTTGAAAGTATTATTAAGCATTTTGATCTATCCTTATAGATCTTGATGCTCAATGTTCAAGTAGCTTAATCCAGGCTTTCCATTGAAAAACACTTTCAAAATAACCCTATATGCTTTCCAGAAATTCTACGTCATTTCTGATCAACAATATGTCAACAACATATACTCATCAGAAATTCTATAGTGCTCCCACTCACTTCTTTGGAAATACAAGTTTCTCATAAACTTTGTACAAACCCAAAATCTTTGATCATCATCAAAGCATACATTCCAACTCCGAGATGCTCACTCCAGTCCTTAGAAGGATTGTTGGAGCTTTGCATACTTATTAGCATCTTTCGGGATTGACAAAACCTTCCGGTTGTATCACATACAACCTTTCCTCAAGTAAATCGTCGAGGAAACAATGTTTTGACATCCTATCTGCAAGATTTCATAAATAATGCAGTAATCGCTAATATAATTCCAACAGACTCTTAGCATCGCTACGAGTGAGAAAATCTCATCGTAGTCAACTCCTTGAACTTGTCGGAAAACATCTTAACGACAAGTCGAGCTTTCTTAATGGTAATTCTTACCATCATTGTCTGTCTTCCTTTTAAAATCCATCCGTACTCATTTGCCTTACGACCATTGAGCCGTTCTGCCAAAGTCTTCACTTTGTTTTCATACATGGATCCTCTCTCGGATTTTATGGCCTCAAGCCATTTATCGGAATCCGGGCCCACCATCGCTTCTCCATAGCTCGTAGGCTCATTGTTGTCTAGCAACATGACTTCCAAGACAGGATTACGTACCACTCTCAAGTAGTACGCATCCTTGTCATCCTACGAGGTTTGGGAGTGACTTGATCTGAAGTTTCATGATCACTATCATAAGCTTCCACTTCAATTGGTGTAGGTGCCACGGTAACAACTTCCTGTGCCCTGCTACACACTGGTTGAAGTGATGGTTCAATAACCTCATCAAGTCTCCACCATCCTCCCACTCAATTCTTTCGAGAGAAACCTTTCCTCGAGAAAGGACCTGATTCAAGAAACAATCCTTTATTGCTTTTGGATCTGAGACAGGAGGTATACCCAACTGTTTTGGGTGTCCTATGAAGATGCATTTATCCGCTTTGGGTTCTAGCTTATCAGCCTGGAACTTTTTCACATAAGCGTCGTAGCCCCAAACTTTTAAGAAACGACAACTTAGGTTTCTCTAAACCATAATTCATACGGTGTCATCTCAACGGAATTACGTGGTGCCCTATTTAAAGTGAATGTGGTTGTCTCTAATGCCTAACCCATGAATGATAGTGGTAATTCGATAAGAGACATCATGGTATGCATCATATCCAATAGGGTGCAGTTATGATGTTCGGACACACCATCACACTATGGTGTTCCAGGCGGTATTAATTGCGAAACAATTTCCACAATGTCTTAATTGTGTGCCAAAACTCGTAACTCAGATACTCATCTCTATGATCTTATCATAGACATTTTATCCTCTTGTCACGATGATCTTCAACTTTACTCTGAAATTACTTGAACCATTCAATAATTCAGACTTGTGTTTCATCAAGTAAATATATTCAACATCTACTCGAATCATCTGTGAAGTAAGAACATAATGATATTCACTGCATGCCTCAGCACTCATTGGACTACACACATCAAAATGTGTTACTTCCAACAAGTTGCTATCTTGTTCCATCTTACTGAAACCGAGGCTTTTCAGTCATCTTGCCCATGTGGTATGATTTGCATATCTCAAGTGATTCAAAATCAAGTGAGTTCAAACGGTCCATTTGCATGGAGTTTCTTCATGCATATATACCAATAGACATGGTTCGCATGTCTCAAACTTTTCAAAAATGAGTGAGTCCAAAGATCCATCAACATGGAGCTTCTTCATGCATTTTATACCGATATGACTTACGTGGCAGTGCCACAAATAGGTGGTACTATCATTACTATCTTTTGGCATGAACATGTGTATCACTACGATCGAGATTTCAATGAACCATTCATTTTAGGTGCAAGACCATTGAAGGTATCATTCAAATAAATAGAGTAACCATTATTCTCTTTAAATGAATAACCGTATTCCGATAGACATAATCCAATCATGTCTATGCTCAACGCAAACACCAAATCTCGATGGTAGAGGGAGCGTGCGATGCTTGATCATATCAACATTGGAAACACTTCCAACACATATCGTCAGCTCACCTTTAGCTAGTCTCCGTTTATGCCGTAGCTTTTATTTCGAGTTACTAACACTTAGCAACCGAACTGGTATCTTATACCCTGGTGCTACTAGGAGTACTAGTAAAGTACACATTAACATAATGTATATCCAATATACTTCTATCGACCTTGCCAGCCTTCTCATCTACCAAGTATCTAGGGTAATTCTGCTCTAGTGACTGTTCCCCTTATTACAGAAGCACTTAGTCTCGGGTTTGGGTTCAACCTTGGGTTTCTTCACTGGAGCAGCAGTTGATTTGCCGTTTCATGAAGTATCCCTTCTTGCCCTTGCCCTTCTTGAAACTAGTGGTTTCACCAACCATCAACAATTGATGCTCCTTCTTGATTTCTACTTTCGCGGTGTCAAACATCATGAATACCTCAAGGATCATCTTATTTATCCCTGATATGTTATAGTTCATCATGAAGCTCTAGCAGCTCGGTGGCAATGACTTTGGAGAAACATCACTATCTCATTTGGAAGATCAACTCCCACTCAATTCAAGTGATTGTTGCACTCAGACAATCTGAGCACAAGCTCAACGATTGAGATTTTCTCCCTTAGTTTGTAGGCTAAGAGAATCGTCGGAGGTCTTATACCTCTTGACGTGAGCACGAGCCTGAAATCCCAATTTCAGCCCTCGAAACATCTCATATGTTCCGCGATGTTTCGAAAACGTCTTTGGTGCCTCTACTTAAACCATTTAACTGAACTATCACGTAGTTATCAAAACGTGTATGTTCGATGTTCGAAACATCCACAAACGACGTTTGGGGTTCAGCACACTGAGCAGTGCATTAAGGACATAAGCTTTCTACTGTTCGCATAATCGCTACTATCAACTTTCAACTATATTTTCTCTAGGAACATATCTAAAACAGTAGAACTAAAGCGCGAGCTACGACATAATTTGCAAAAGGTCTTTTGACTATGTTCAGGATAATTAAGTTCATCTTATGAACTCCCACTCAGATAGACATCCCTCTGGTCATCTAAGTGATTACATGATCCGAGTCAACTAGGCCATGTCCGATCATCACGTGAGACGGACTAGTCATCATCGGTGAACATCTTCATGTTGATCGTATCTACTATACGACTCATGCTCGACCTTTCGGTCTCCGTGTTCCGAGGCCATGTCTGCACATGCTAGGCTCGTCAAGTTAACCCTAAGTGTTTTCGCTGTGTAAAACTGTCTTACACCCGTTGTATGTGAACGTAAGAATCCATCACACCCAATCATCACGTGGTGCTTAGAAGCGACGAACTGTAGCAACGGTGCACAGTTAGGGGAGAACACTTCTTGAAATTTTGTAAGGGATCATCTTATTTACTACCGTCGTCCTAAGTAAACAAGATGCATAAACATGATAAACATCACATGCAATCAAATAGAGTAGTGACATGATATGGCCAATATCATATAGCTCCTTTGATCTTCATCTTCGGGGCTCCATGATCATCTTGTCACCGGCATGACACCATGATCTCCATCATCATGATCTCCATCATCGTGTCTTCATGAAGTTGTCACGCCAATGACTACTTCTACTTCTATGGCTAACGCGTTTAGCAATAAAGTAAAGTAATTTACATGGCGTTGTTAAATGACATGCAGGTCATACAATAAATAAAGACAACTCCTATGGCTCCTGCCGGTTGTCATACTCATCGACATGCAAGTCGTGAATCCTATTACAAGAACATGATCAATCTCATACATCACATATCATTCATCACATTCTTGGCCATATCACATCACATAGCATACCCTGCAAAAACAAGTTAGACGTCCTCTAATTGTTGTTTGCATGTTTTACGTGGCTGCTATGGGTTTCTAGCAAGAACGTTTCTTACCTACGCAAAACCACAACGTGATATGCCAATTGCTATTTACCCTTCATAAGGACCATTTTCATCGAATCCGTTCCGACTAAAGTGGGAGAGACTGGCACCCGCTAGCCACCTTATGCACCAAGTGCATGTCAATCGGTGGAACCTGTCTCACGTAAGAGTACGTGTAAGGTCGGTCCGGGCCGCTTCATCCCACAATACCGTCGAAACAAGATTGGACTAGTAACCGTAAGCATATTGTACAACATCAACGCCCACAACTACTTTGTGTTCTACTCGTGCAAAGAATCTACGCAATAGACCTAGCTCATGATGCCACTGTTGGGGAACGTAGCAGAAATTCAAAATTTTCCTACGTGTCACCAAGATCTATCTATGGAGAAACCAGCAACGAGGGGAAGGAGAGTGCATCTACATACCCTTGTAGATCGCTAAGCGGAAGCGTTCAAGTGAACGGGGTTGATGGAGTCGTACTCGTCGTGATTCAAATCACCGATGATCAAGTGCCGAACGCACGGCACCTCCGCGTTCAACACACGTACAGCCCGGTGACGTCTCCCACGCCTTGATCCAGCAAGGAAAGAGGGAGAGGTTGAGGAAGACTCCATCCAACAGCAGCACAACGGCGTGGTGGTGATGGAGGAGCGTGGCAATCCAGCAGGGCTTCGCCAAGCACCACGGGAGAGGAGGACGACTTGGGAGAGGGGGAGGGCTGCGCCAGAACTTCGTCTCAAGCTCCCATGCGTCTCCCCACTATATATAGGGGTGGAGGGGCTGGTTTCTTGCCCTCCAAGTCCATTGGGGCGTTGGCCAAGGTGGGAGGAAAGAAATCCCATCATTTCCTTCCCCACCGATTGTTATCCCCCCTTTTTAGGGATCTTGATCTTATCCCTTCGGGATATGATCTTATTCCTTCTAAGGGGGGATCTTGGTGCGCCTTGACCAGGGGTGTGGGGCCTTGCCCCCACTACCCACGTTCATGTGGGTCCCCCCATGCAGGTGGGCCCCACTCCGGAACCTTCTAGAACCTTCTCGGTACAATACCGAAAAATCCCGAACATTTTCCGGTGGCCAAAATAGGACTTCCCATATATAAATCTTTACCTCCGGACCATTCCGGAACTCCTCGTGACGTCCGGGATCTCATCCGGGACTCCGAACAACATTCGGTAACCACATACAAACTTCCTTTATAACCCTAGCGTCATCGAACCTTAAGTGTGTAGACCCTACGGGTTCGGGAGACATGTAGACATGACCGAGACGTTCTCCGGTCAATAACCAACAGCGGGATCTGGATACCCATGATGGCTCCCACATGTTCCACGATGATCTCATCGTATGAACCACGATGTCAAGGACTTAATCAATCCCGTATTCAATTCCCTTTGTCTATCGGTATGTTACTTGCCCGAGATTCGATCGTCGGTATCCAATACCTTGTTCAATCTCGTTACCGGCAAGTCACTTTACTCGTTCCGTAACACATCATCCCGTGATCAACTCCTTGGTCACATTGCGCATATGATGATGTCCTACCGAGTGGGCCCAGAGATACCTCTCCGTTTACACGGAGTGACAAATCCCAGTCTCGATCCGCATAAAACAATAGATACTCTCGGAGATACCTGTAGTGCACCTTTATAGTCACCCAGTTACGTTGTGACGTTTGATACACCCAAAGCACTCCTACGGTATCCAGGAGTTACACGCTCTCATGGTCGAAGGAAGAGATACTTGACATTGGCAAAGCTCTAGCAAATGAACTACACGATCTTTTGTGCTAGGCTTAGGATTGGGTCTTGTCCATCACATCATTCTCCTAATGATGTGATCCCGTTATCAACGACATCCAATGTCCATAGCCAGGAAACCATGACTATCTGTTGATCACAACGAGCTAGTCAACTAGAGGCTCACTAGGGACATATTGTGGTCTATGTATTCACACGTGTATTACGATTTCCGGATAATACAGTTATAGCATGAATAAAAGACAATTATCATGAACAAGGAAATATAATAATAATACTTTTATTATTGCCTCTAGGGCATATTTCCAACAGAATTAACACCAACTGTTATAACCCTCCTTCATGACACACTCTATATAATCCAAGGCAGGGGCACCGGGCTGAGGTTCGCACCATTTGTATTCATCCTTATACACAAGAGAGAAGACAACAATAAACCTTGTCTGTACACCCATTTGCATCTTCGGTAGCCTCTATGCCTCTACATTCTGACTCCTATACATACTTCCAGAGTTTGCGCCACGACAATTGGCACCCACAATGGGGCTAGCGTCTATCAAAGCTGTGATGCAGATGGTTTCTTCATTGTCTACCGGCGGCAGACTCGCTCTGAGGCGTACCGTTCTCTTTGGTTCACTCGACTTCGCCATCGATGTATTAGAGTAGCATCCTAATGCCACACACACTGGAGTAATGACACGGGAATTCTGTGCATCCATGAACTGGTCTTGTACCAACCAGCTCGGCAGATGCTTATTCAACGCTAGAGGTGCTACCAAAAGTCTCGCCTTGTGAAAGCACAAGTGCTCCCTGAGTGGTTTTGGTAATTAATGTCAACATATCTCTTGTTGGACTAACACTTTTACCTAGTATGTTTCAGATAAGTTCAACAATGAAGTGGCATGGACTAAAGGATGTTGAACCCCTTCAAGATGCTAAGGAAAAAGGATTGGCTCAAGCTCCAAGCTCAAGACCCCACATTTTCTATTTTAGTGATCCAAGATCACATTGAGTCTATAGGAAAAGCCAATACTATCAAGAGGGGCTGAGGTGTTGCTTAATGGCTTGCTTGCTGAAACTGCTTAGTGATATGCTCCAAAGCCCTCAACTACTTTCCCACATTCACATATGACCCAAACAAAAAGTCCAACTCGGCCCCACCGATTCTTTCTATCCGATGCCACCGAGTTCAGATGTCATAGCCACTGCCACAAACCCTAGTCAATTCGGTCTCACCGATAGGGTCTTGGTATCACCGAGATGGGATTGCAATCTCTCTGTATGCATTCATTACCAAAATCGGTCCCACGGAGTTTGCGTAATCGGTCCTATCGAGATTACAATGCAAACTCTCTGTTCCTCTTTGTAACATTTCGGTCCAACCGAGATGAGCGAATCGGTCCCACCGAGTTTTCCTGACCAACTCTCTGGTTAGCTTATTACCAAAATCGGTCCCACCGAGTTTGAATAACCGGTCTCACCAAGATTACGTTATGCCCTAACCCTAACCATATCGGTCCTACCAAGTTGCATGTCGGTCCCATCGAAAATCCTAACGGTCACATTATTTGCTAATTCGGTCCGACCGAGTTTTACGATTCGGTCCCACCGAGATTGGTAAGTTGTGTGCAACGGTTAGATTTTGTGTGGAGGCTATATATACCCCTCCACCCACTCTTAATTCGTGGAGAGAGCCATCAGAACGTGCCTACACTTCCATCATACATTTTCTGAGAGAGAACCACCTACTCATGTGTTGAGACCAAGATATTCCATTCCTACCATATGAATCTTGATCTCTAGCCTTCCCCAAGTTGCTTTCCACTCAAATCTTCTTTCCATCAAATCCAAATCCTGTGAGAGAGAGTTGAGTGTTGGGGAGACTATCATTTGAAGCACAAGAGCAAGGAGTTCATCATCAACGCACCATTTGTTACTTCTTGGAGAGTGGTGTCTCCTAGATTGGCTAGTTGTCACTTGGGAGCCTCCGACAAGATTGTGGAGTTGAACCAAGGAGTTTGTAAGGGCAAGGAGATCGCCTACTTCGTGAAGATCTACCCTAGTGAGGCAAGTCCTTCATGGGCGACGGCCATGGTGGGATAGACAAGGTTGCTTCTTCGTGGACCCTTCGTGGGTGGAGCCCTCCGTGGACTCGCGCAGCTGTTACCCTTCGTGGGTTGAAGTCTCCATCAATGTGGATGTACGATAGCACCACCTATCGGAACCACGACAAAAACATCTGTGTCTCCAATTGCGTTTGCACACTCCAATCCCATCCCTTTTAGATTCTTGCAAGTTGCATGCTTTACTTTCCGCTGCTCATATACTCTTTGCATGCTTGCTTGATATGTATTGTGATTGTTAAACTTGTGCCAAAACTCCACTTCAGCTTAAAGAAATTAAAAATTGCAGCTTTTTCACTTAGTGTCTAATCACCCCCCTCTAGAAACCTCTTCTTGATCCTTTAAATTGGTATGAGAGCTTTGGTCTCCATTGCCTTGGTTTAAACACCATTGGAGGAAGATGGATGAGTCTACTTTGGGGAGTCTTAGACAGAGAGTGCCTATACTTGATGGAGAGTATTTTCATGAGTGAAAAAATGAGATGCTTGTGATTTTCAATGAATATCATTTGAACAAGTACATTGCTAGCCCTTGTGCACCTAATGTTGATCCTATGCATCCTACCCTTGATGAGTCAATTGACATGATTCGCAATCTTAGAACTGTTAATCTTATCACTAGAGGCTTGCCTAGAAACTTGATTGGAAGTTTGCCTACTCTTGAGTGTGCCTACACTATATGGAAATTTCTTGAGGAACGTTTTCCAAATTATTCCTTGAAAAATCTAGACGAAATTCTCCATAAGTATATTGCCTTGAGTAAGATGAATTCCAATGATCCTATGTTTGGTGATTGTCTATTTGAGCTCACAAACCTTATGCGTGCCAAAGGAGATGTTGGAATTATTAGTGATATTATTTCCGAAGCTATTAAAATTCATAAAGAAGATCATTGTCCAACTCACTCTAACGAATCACCCTCTCTAGGAATTGATCCACCACATGACAATGTCGAACGTGGATACTATGATGAGGATGATGATAGTGACTTTGATCTTGATGATGCAATGACACAGTTTGGTCTTATGGAAAATCTTCGGGGATATATGGTAGGAGGAAAGGAATGGGTTCTTGATAGTGGATGTACCGATCACATGACCGGAGATAAAGATATGTTCCGTGAGCTTGCTGAAAACAACGACCCTCGAAAGTATGTCACTTTTGGTGATAACTGAAAGGGTAAGGTGGTTGGCCTTGGTAAGGTGGCCATCTCACATGATAGCTCCATACAAAATGTCATGCTCGTTGAATCTCTTGGCTACAACTTACTTTCATTATCTAGACTTGCTGATTTTGGTTTCAATGTCCTATTCACTGAAGTAGATTACCAAGTGTTTCGTAGAGATAATCATAAAATGGTCTTTACCGGTATACGTAGAGGTGATCTTTACATTGTTGACTTCACTAAAAAGGCTCGACCTAGAACTTGCTTTATTGCTAAATCCTCTAAAGGTTGGTTATGGCATAGACGATTAGGTCATGTGGGCATGCGAAACCTTGACAAGCTTATTAAAGGAAATCATATCCTTGGCGTTAATGATGTCATATTTGATAAGGATAGACTTTGTAGCGCTTGTCAAGCAGGTAAACAGGTTGGAGGAAGGCATCCCGTGAAGAACATCATGACCACAAGGAGGCCACTCGAGCTACTTCACATGGATCTTTTTGGTCCCAACGCTTACAAAAGTCTTGGTGGAAACTCTTTTGGTCTAGTTATAGTTGATGATTTTTCAAGATTTACGTGGGCGTTCTTTCTCGATGATAAATCGCAGGTCCAAAAGATATTCAAAAACTTCGCTAGGAAGGCCCAAAATCAATTTGAAGTGAAGATCAAGAAGGTACGCAGCGACAACGGAACGGAGTTCAAGAACGCAAATGTGGACACCTTTCTTGAAGAAGAGGGGATTTCACATGAGTTCTTGGCTACGTACACACCTCAAAAAAATGGAGTTGTTGAGAGTTAGAACCGGACGCTCATCGAAATGGCAAGAACGATGCTTGATGAGTACAAGACGCCGAAGCACTTTTGGGCAGAAGTGGTTGAGACAGCTTGTCACGCAACAAATCGCTTGTATCTTCACAAGCTACTCGGCAAGACGGCATACGAGCTCCTCACCTATAACAAACCCCAAGTTGGATACTTTCGAGTATTCGGCTCAAAGTGTTACATTCTTGATAAGCATCGTTGTTCTAAATTTGCTCCTAAGTCTCATGAAGGTTTCCTTCTCGGTTATGGCTCAAACTCTCACACTTACCATGTCTATAACAATTTCACCCGGAAGGTTGAAGAGACGGTAGATGTGAAGTTTGATTAATCTAACGGCTCGCAAGTAGAGAAATTGCCAATTGATGTAGGAGACAAAGACCCTTCGGAAGCAATCCAAGACTTGTCTATTGGCAAGGTTCGGCCAACGGAGGTGAAGGAGAGTACCTCGTCCGTCCAAGTGGAAGCTTCCAATTCACGACAAGGTGAACCAAGAGTTGATACGGAAGCATCCACAAGTGGGACACACCAACATGAAGAAAACGAGGAAGTACACCAAGATGAATGTTAACAACCTCCTTCTCCACCACAACAAGAGAACGACAACGTCAACAATGAAGAAGGCCAAGAAGAAGAACAAGATGAAGAAGATGTTCCACCTAGATCCAAGCAAAAGCTTTCACGAGTTCGAGCAAGAGTTGCTAAAGACCATCCCGTCGAGCAAATCTACAATGACATCCAAACCGGGAGAATCACTCGCTCTAAAACTCGTTTAGCTAACTTTTGTGAACACTATTCGTTCATCTCTAGCATTGAACCTATGAAGGTGGAAGAAGCATTGGAAGATCCAGATTGGATAAATGCTATGCATGAAGAGTTACACAACTTTGAGAGAAATCAAATTTGGACATTGGTTGAGAAGCCCGACAACAACCACAACATCATTGGTACCAAATGGGTGTTTCGCAACAAGCAAGATGAAGATGGACAAGTAGTTTGCAACAAAGCACGTCTCATCGCCCAAGGCTACACTCAAGTCGAAGGTATGGACTATGGTGAGACTTATGCTCCTGTTGCTAGACTTGAGTCCATTCGCATCTAACTTGCCTATGCTAATCACCATGATATCACATTGTACCAAATGGACATTAAAAGTGCTTTTCTAAATGGTGAAATAGAGGAGGAAGTTTATGTTAAGCAACATCCCGGCTTTGTCAATCCTAAGAAACCTAATCATGTTTACAAACTTCACAAAGCTCTTTATGGTCTTAAACAAGCTCCTAGAGCATGGTATAAATGTTTGACCAAGTTCCTTATTGAAAAAGGCTTTAAAATTGGAAAAATTGATTCTACTATTTTTACTTAAAGGGTTAATGGAGAACTATTTGTGTGCCAAATCTATGTTGATGATATCATATTTGGTTCAACTAACCCTCACTTTAGTGAGAAGTTTGGAAAGCTAATGTCGGAGAAGTTTGAGATGTATATGATGAGTGAACTCAAATTCTTTTTTGGCTTGCAAATCAAGCAAACTGAGGAGGGTAACTTTGTCTCTCAAACAAAGTACACCAAGGACTTATTCAAGAAGTTCAATATGCAAGAATGCAAAGGTATGACTACACCCATGCCTACTAGTGGACACCTTGACTTGACCAAAGATGGTGAACCGGTTGATCAAAAGGTTTATCGCTCTATGATTGGTTCAGTGTTATATCTATGTGCTTCTCGTCCTGATATTATGCTAAGTGTGTGCATGTGTGCATGATAACAAGCCGCTCTTAAAGAATGTCATCTTAAGGCCGTGAAAAGGATAGTGAGATACTTCCATACACCAAATTTTGGCATTTGGTATCCAAAGAGGGCCTCTTTTAATCTTGTTGGCTACTCCGACTCAGACTATGCCGGTGACAAGTTGATAGAAAGTCCACTTCAGGTACTTGTCAATTTCTTGGTAGATCTCTTGTGTCTTGGTCTTCCAAGAAACAAAACTCGGTATCCTTATCCACCACCGAAGCGGAATACATTGCCGCTGGTTCATGTTGTGCTCAATTACTTTGGATGACCCAAACTCTTAAAGACTATGGGATATATGTGAAACATGTTCCATTGCTTTGTGACAATGAAAGTGCTATCAAGATTGCTCACAATCCCGTGCAACACTCTCGAACTAAGCATATTGAAGTTCGTCATCATTTCATTCGAGATCATATTGCCAAAGGGGACATTAATCTTAAACATGTTCGCACCGATAAGCAATTAGCGGATATTTTCACTAAACCACTTGATGAGAAAGTGTTTTGCAGGTTAAGAGGTGAATTGAACATCATTGATGCTTCAAACTTGGAGTAGGAACTCCATTTGATACATGCAAGACATGAGCCTATGACTAATCCTTGATACTGAAGGAAATATGCCCTAGAGGCAATAATAAAGTTATTATTTATTTCCCCATATCATGATAAATTTTTATTATTCATGCTAGAATTGTATTAACCGGAAACATGATACATGTGTGAATACATATACAAACTTAATGTCACTAGTATGCCTCTACTTGACTAGCTCATTAATGAAAGATGGTTATGTTTCCTAACCATAGACATGTGTTGTCATTTGATTAACGGGATCACATCATTAGGAGAATGATGTGATTGACTTGACCCATTCCGTTAGCTTAGCATTTGATCGTTTAGTATGTTGCTATTGCTTTCTTCATGACTTATACAAAGTTCCTACAACTATGAGATTATGCAACTCCCGTTTACCGGAGGAACACTTTGCGTGCTACCAAACATCACAATGTAACTGGGTGATTATAAAGGAGCTCTATAGGTGTCTCCAATGGTACATGTTGAGTTGGCGTATTTCGAGATTAGGTTTTCTCACTCCGATTGTTGGAGAGGTATCTCTGGGCCCTCTCGATAATGCACATCACTATAAGCCTTGCAAGCAATGTGGCCAATGAGTTGGTTACGGAATGATGCATTACGTAACGAGTAAAGAGACTTGCCGGTAACGAGATTGGACTAGGTATTGGATACCGACGATCGAATCTCGGGCAAGTAACATACCGATGACAAAGGGAACAAACGTATGTTGTTATGCGGTTCGACCGATAAAGATCTTCGTAGAATATGTAGGAGCCAATATGAGCATCCAGGTTCCGCTATTGGTTATTGACCAAAAACAGTTCTAGGTCATGTCTACATAGTTCTCGAACCCGTAGGGTCCGCACGCTTAACGTTACGATGACAGTTATATTATGAGTTTATATGTTTTGATGAACCGAAGTTTGTTCGGAATCCTGGATGTGATCACGGATATGACCAGGAGTCTCGAAATGGTCGAGACATAAAGATTGATATATTGGACGACCATATTCAGACACCGGAAGTGTTCCGGGTGATTTCGGAGAAAACGGGAGTGCCGGAGGGGTTACCAGAACCCCTCGGGGAAGTATTGGGCCTTAGTGGGCCTGAGGGGAGAGAGAGGTGTAACGCCCCGAGACCGACGCTCCAGAAGACTTCCAACTTTTTCGAGTTTCGCCGTGTGATGTATTTGTTTGTTGCATTGCATCATGTCATCTCTTGCATTGCATCGTTTCATCATGCCATCATTTCATTAATTTTTAAACCTCAACTAAATAAATTGCATAGATCTTTTGATCTATTTAAATCGAGGGATATTCACATGGTGATTTCTCTTTAAAACATATTCAAAGTCTCCTACTATTATTAGGGAGCTATATTAAATATTTCTTTATTTCGGAAATCACCAAAACACACTTGCAAAATAATTTCGTTCCTTTTCTGCTTCAAGTTTGGTCTCCAACCTTGCCCATAAATTATTTCGTCATTTTCCGGGGCTCCCTCCGCCGTTGAGCAGCCCAGCACAGGAGCCCCGCACCATCCTTCCCCCCCTGCGCCAAGTCCGGCCGCGTGCCGCCATGATTTGTGTCGCCCCTCGCCTCGTCGGCTTCGACTCCGACCAGATGCGCCCGAGGAGCTCCCCGAGTGAGCTCGCCCGCGGCCCCTGCGTTCCTCGCCGCCGTCGCGCCCCCTTCCGTCAGCGCCGCGGCCTCGCTCTTTCTCCTCCTGCATCGTGCGCCCCGCAAGCCACTAGGAGGCGTGCTCCTCGTGAGGCACAGGAGCTTCTTCAGTCTCGTCGGTTGCCTCCCCGCCACCTTCGCGCCCGGATCCATCCGGATTGAGCCGGCCTGCCGCCACCATCGCGCCTTCCGACGTCGTCCAGACCTTGCTGCCCCTTTTGTTGTTGCCAATGTCCTCGTTCAAGGGACCCCAAGACCGCCAAGTCCCTGCTTCGCGCCCCTGTTGTGGTTAACGCCAAGGCCAACAGTCACCGAGCGTGGATTCACCATGTACAACTACGGACACCCGTGGATTTCACCAAGTACCTCTACCGACGACGCCGAACATCTACGGCCGTGTACCACTACTTCCTCTACCGATGACTCGAATGTCTACGACCCATGTACCACGACGAACATGTACGACTACATGACGACCCGACGACCCCGGACATCTACGAAAAACGTGTACAACTACCGTCGTCAAGACCGTCAAGTTCGACTACCGCCGACGTGTACAACTTCAGTCGTGAGAACGTCCACTTCCACTACGACCCGTGTACGACTACTTCCACTACATCGCGAGAACATCTACTTCCCTCTACGAAACGCATTCCGCCCCGAATGCATGCTTCGAAGGTATAACCACCGAGAACGACCGCCGTGGACCAAATGCATGTGTTGAATGAGATGTACGATATGTTTGCACTGTGCCCATTTGTTTCGTGCACATTCCTCGTTTGCCATGCCGTCGACCCGTGGGAACCCGGAATCCGGGATCACCCCACCATCCTTGTATGACATGCATCCGCACGCCTCCTTTTGCACCGGTATCTCCGTGAGCTACCGGAACCGATATGTTATCGTGGCATCATTTTCAGGTATGTTGCCGTGGCATCATTTTCGGATATGTTGCCGTGGCACCATTTTTCGTTTCGCCGCCGTGGCACCCTTTTCCTTCTGCCATGGCGACAAATGCTCCCTATCATCTTCATGTCAACTTTTTCATAAAAATTGCATAAAACTTGTATATGTCATCCGCATCATGTTAACAACATTTAAAATGGTTAAAATTGTTGTTTGCTTAAAAATTGCTAAATGATATGGGGATTTTCTGGAATTGTTGTTTGTTGTTTCCGGCCTCATTTAAACTTGCCTAAATAGGTGGTTTGCTCATGCTTCACCTCTTGCCATGTTTAACAACATGTAATATTGTTGAGTATCTTAACCGAGGGTAAATTAAATAATTGATATGGTGTTTCGTCAATATGCAACTCGTTGCATATTGAGCTCCATTTAATTTGTAGTATTGTTTGTGCACTTTGCCATGCCATGCCCTTTAAACCGGACATGCATCATACTTGATTGTGCATCATGCCATGATTATGCTTGTGTGTTTACCATGTTGTTTGCTTCTTTCCGGTTTGCTTCTCTCGTTAGCTTCGGTTTCGTTCCGAAGTTGTGAGGATTCGTTCGACTACGTCCGTTTGTCTTCTTCATGGACTCGTTCTTCTTCCTATCGGGATTTCAGGCAAGATGACCTTTACCCTCGATATCACTTCTATCTTTGCTTGCTAGTTGCTTTGTTCTATCGCTATGATGCGCTGCCTATCCCTTGTTTACCATGTCTCCCATATTGCCATGTTAGCCTCTAACCTTTTCACCCTTCCTAGCAAACCGTTGCTTGGCTATGTTACGGCTTTGCTCAGCCCTCTTATAGCGTTGATAGTTGCAGGTGAAGTTGAAGATTGCTCCATGATGGACAGGATTATGATTGGGATATCACAATATATCTTATTTAATTAATGCATCTATATACTTGGTAAAGGGTGGAAGACTCGGCCTTATGCCTGGTGTTTTGTTCCACTCTTGCCGCCCTAGTTTCCGTCATACCGGTGTTATGTTCCCGGATTTTTCGTTCCTTACGCGGTTGGGTGATTTATGGGACCCCCTTGATAGTTCACTTTGAATAAAACTCCTCCAGCAAGGCCCAACCTTGGTTTTACCATTTGCCACCTAAGCCTTTTTCCCTTGGGTTCTGCAGACTCAAGGGTCATCTTTATTTTAACCCCCCCGGGCCAGTGCTCCTTTGAGTGTTGGTTCGAAATGGGCAGACTGCGGGGCCACTTCGGGGCAACTCGAGGGCTGGTTTTACTCGTAGGCTGACCCATCCGGTGTGCCCTGAGAACGAGATATGTGCAGCTCCTATCGGGATTTGTCGGCGCATCGGGCGGCTTTGCTGGTCTTGTTTTACCATTGTTGAAATGTCTTGTAAACCGGGATTCCGAGTCTGATCGGGTCTTCCTGGGAGAAGGTCTATTCCTTCGTTGATCGCGAGAGCTTGTCATGGGCTAAGTTGGGACACCCCTGCAGGGTATAATCTTTCGAAAGCCGTGCCTGCGGTTATTGGCAGATGGGAATTTGTTAATGTCTGGTTGTAGATAACTTGACACCAGATACGAATTAAAACGCATCAACCGCGTGTGTAGCCGTGATGGTCTCTTCTCGGCGGAGTCCGAGAAGTGAACACGGTTTTGTGTTATGTTTGACGTAAGTAGGTGTTCAGCATCACTTCTTGATCATTGCTAGTTTCACGACCGTTCCTTTTGCTCTCTTCTCGCTCTTATTTGCGTATGTCAGCCACCATATATGCTTAGTCGCTGCTGCAACCTCACCACTTTACCCCTTCCTTTCCTATAAGCATAAATAGTCTTGATCTCGCGGGTTTTGAGATTGCTGAGTCCTCGTGACTCACCAGATACTATCACAACAGTTGCAGGTGCCGACGATACCAGTGTAGGTGATGCAACCGAGCTCGGATGGGAGCTCAACGAAGACCTTGGTCGTTGCTATGTTTCGTTTCATGTTGATCAGTAGTGGAGCCCAGTCGGGATCGATCGGGGATCTAGCAGTTGGGTTATCTTCTTTTCTTTTGGCTTCGTCCGTAGTTGGACTATGTGTGTACTCTGAATGATGTATGATTATTTATGTTCATTGTGTGAAGTGGCGATTGTAAGCCAACTCTTTATCCCATTCTTATTCATTACATGGGATTGTGTGAAGATGACCCTTCTTGCAACAAAACCACCATGCGGTTATGCCTCTAAGTCGTGCTTCGACACGTGGGAGATATAGTCGCATCGTGGGTGTTACAAGTTGGTAATCAGAGCCATCCCCGACTTAGGAGCCCCCTGCTTGATTGTTTGCTGGCGTTGTTGAGTCTAGAACAAAAATGTTTGGAGTCTTAGGATTATATATATCGGAGAGTAGGATTCTTTTTACTCCTCAGTCCCTTCGTCGCTCCGGTGAGGTCTCCTGACGTAGATGTTTTGTCTTTCCTCTCCTCAAATTTCACTAAATTTTTTTTAGGATCACGCGGGTATCTTGGAATCGTTCCGATGGTTTTGTGACGAGAACATTGTTCTTGGTGCCTCCTGTCTATTATGTGGCTTTGACCCGGGGAGTTGAGCTCCGAGGTGTTGTCGTCATAATTTTATCGTTGCAGTTCTGGAATACCTGAGTTTTGCTGACATCGAAATTCTCTTTTATGCAGTTATTGGTGAGATAACCTCGATAACCCAGTACTGGGGCGAGCTCGAGAGTATTGCCATAACTCGTATAACGGATGCTTTTCGAAGGTTGAGGTACACGATTTCCGAAGGTTTCTTGGTTATGTGTTGACGGATGGATACAGCTTGGATGTAGGAATTGTTAGTTTTGGGTGAGATATATATTGCTTCCCCTGTATCCCCAACACCAGATTGCATAACGAGAAAGTTTCGTGAGTTCTATAGGTGGGAATTCAAGTAGCTCCTAGAATATCTTTTCGACAGATGCATGATATGAGATTGGGGTTCGACGTCTAGTGGTCCGCCTTTCCACGGTCGTTTTTACAGTGGTCTCGTTGTGTCTTAAAGAACCCTTGGCTATGCTGGTTCGGGGACACTTCGTATGTCATGTGCACTGCCTTGTACATGATGGTGATGTACAATCGAGCCCGTGTGGGCCCCACCACGAAAACTTCGGACCGAATCTCTATCATATGTTTGTTCCGGCTTATTCTGCAAGCCAAATCCTTTGTTTTATTTTATTTTCGGTATTCGAGTTGCTTCGAAGTCAAATGTTGAATCCATACCTTTCCTAAACGGTGTTCTCATATTGCTATGTGAATACTAATCCTTCTTGATCATCGAGGTCGTCATGTTCATTCTATTTCCTACCGGCGTGCTTCTCTTCAAGTGGATCCGATCATTCTTCCCATCCGCAAGATCAATTCTAAGTTTTCTCAATGGTGTTTGTTTCGTTCATCTTAAGTTGTCTTTGTTTTCCCGCCCTCCCACCCTTTCTTTTCTTCAAGGACTCAGATTTCTTAATCATATATCCTTTTATTTGTGGGAAGTCTCTCCATTCTTTTCCGTCAATGTTCTTATCCGGTGATTCTCAAGAAGATACTAACGGAGTTTCAAGTTCATCATCCTTCATTCTTATTTCTTCTCCAGTGGATTTACCTCAAGCTTTCGGTGTTGATCATATCCTTATCCTCGTTCAAATGTTTTTCTCATGCCGGTGTACCTCTTAATCATTCACTTCTTCCTATTCATTTGTCCTGGAGTGCTGAAGATATTTCACAAGACTTATGTTTCCATTCTCAATCCGTTCAAGATATTTCGAGGTTGTTATCTCATTCAAGTCATTTAATTCAACCGGCGCAATCCCCCCTCTCAAATAATCGTTCAACGGTGATTCTCTTGAGTGGGCCCTAACCCACAGGTCTTTTTCCCAGGATCTTACCTGACTCTTCTAATTTTCCTGGAGCTATTCCCAAATTCTTTTGCAAGTTTGACGTAAGAATGAATTTTCATCAGTCATATGCCTTTGTCTAACATCTTCCAAATTCTTTCATCGTTGATTCAACCTTTCTATTCTTTATTATGGAGTGTCTCAACAATTCATGGTGGTGTTTCTCGTTGTCATTCTCGAATTTTGAAGACCGAAGAATGATTTCCCTTAGATCTTGCTCCATTCTCTTCAAGATTCATAGTTCTAGCTTTTTACCATCCTCTCATAATTGTTTTTGATTTTGAGAATTCTTTTCACCCATCCAGAGCAATTCAGGAGTCTTTACAGTTTGATTCTCCGGAGCCCATCTTCTCAGAATTATTCATTCCAACTTTCAGTTCTTGTTCTCCAAATCTTACCGGTGCATTGTTCAAGTTTACTCTAGTCAGCTCACGATCTCTTTGTTCTCTTGTATCTAAATTCTGTCAAGTATCTTCATTCATTTTCCAATTCTTCCCGGTGATTTGTGCCTTTGCTACTTTCATTTTCAATTCTTACGGTGGTTCGTTCGAGATTCCTCTTCCTTCGTTACAGTATCATTTCATTCGTTCTTTCCAATCCTCCCGGTGATTCGTCGAAGACCTTCCTCAAGCTTGCGCTATATCTCTTTTAATCCTTTCTACAGGAATAAGTAGTATGCCAAATCCATTGCTTGTCATCAATTTAATTTGATGAACGATAAGCATACAATAAATCTTATTCTTGTTTCCTCGAGGTGATTCAATTCTTTTCTTCCGGAGATTGTTCATGATGAAGTAATTCTCGACTCTAGTGCTTCATCTTTTCCTTTTCTGGAGTTCCAAGTTTTCTCGGTTATATCGTCGCGAAGCTTCATCTAAATCACCGCAAGGCTTCACCTTGTGTTTTTCAACTTCTCTTTCTTTCTATCATCCTTTTATTACCGGAGTTCTTCATGGAGGCTCTACATGATGGTTCGTCAAGGATTCTTTTCATTCTTCAATTGTTCTTCAAGATTTCTCTCATAGTTATGATCCGCCAAGCTATACTCTAAAATAAACATGGTGTTCAACACATGTTTTGTTTTGAGGAGTTCAAGCTTTCTTCATCTTGCATTCCGAAGTGCTATTCTTTCTACCTTATCTTTTGAGATGGTGTTATGTCATTCTTGACAATTTTCCATTCATGCTTCGTGATTCACATGTTGTCAAGATTGAGGTATTTTAAATCCATCAATCTCTTCGTTGGAGTTATCTTGTGTCATATTTCACCTAAAGCCTTCCCTAAGGAATGTTGTATTGTGGTGCTTATCAATGATCCAAGATTTCTCCATATCCTTCTCGGTGAAAGAGGTTTTTCATCTCTTCGTTGATCTCAAGCAAGAAATTGTTTTTCGTTAGTGGCAGAATTTCACCTCAATTGTTGAGATGTTTTCATCAGCCCACTACAAGCTTACTCGTTTCGTTGTTGGTTTCCAACAACTCCATTATAACCTTCTTGGAAGGGTGCTTTCCAAGCTCATTTGTGGCAGAATTTGCCATTTTCTTCTACATTCTGTTATTCCAATGATCTATCTTCTATTATTTCTTCCGGAGGCATTGTGATGTTGCTCTTTTCACTCATCATCTCGAATTGTGAGGATCATGTTCTTTTCGTGCTTATCCATTTAATCGGAGTGTCGTGTCATCTCTTCAAGTTCTTTTCATCTTATCAAGTTTTGCCTCCCTTCTCAACCGGCGTGCTTCTGAGATCCTTCTTACCCCTTGTGCCATTCTTTCAATAGTTCCGAAGGCAGTATGTTGTTGATTTCATCATGTATCATCCCATCTTCTCAAGTTCATGTTCAATTCCTTCCATTTACAGTCGGAGTGCTGTCCGAATTTGTTCTTCCTTGTTCCTTGTTTATCTCGTTTCAACGAGAGTGGTTTCGAATTCTATCTTGTCCATTAAACTCTTGATTCATGTCTTTGCAACCTTCAAGTTCTAATGTTCTTTGTTCCTCTTTTCTAACGAATTGTTCGCAATCTCGTTCATCTCTGTTGTACTCTCTCTTTTAAATTGTTCAACCTCTCAAGGTTCTTTGGTTTCACTCTTCTGTCGAAGAAGCAACTTAGTTTTACCTCTTCTCTTCCTCTTCCGTTTCTCTCCGGTGCCATCCTAGATCTCGGGACGAGATCCTCTTGTAGTGGTGGAGTGTTGTAACGCCCCGAGACCGACGCTCCAGAAGACTTCTAGCTTTTTCGAGTTTCGCCGTGTGATGTATTTGTTTGTTGCATTGCATCATGTCATCTCTTGCATTGCATCGTCTCATCATGCCATCATTTCATTAATTTTTAAACCTTAACTAAATAAATTGCATAGATCTTTTGATCTATTTAAATCGAGGGATATTCACATGGTGATTTCTCTTTAAAACATATTCAAAGTCTCCTACTATTATTAGGGAGCTATATTAAATATTTCTTTATTTCGGAAATCACCAAAACACACTTGCAAAATAATTTCGTTCCTTTTCTGCTTCAAGTTTGGTCTCCAACCTTGCCCATAAATTATTTCGTCATTTTCCGGGGCTCCCTCTGCCGTCGAGCAGCCCAGCAGAGGAGCCCCGCGCCATCCTTCCCCCCTGCGCCAAGTCCGGCCGCTGTGCCGCCATGATTTGTGTCGCCCCTCGCCTTGTCGGCTTCGACTCCGACCAGATGCGCCCGAGGAGCTCCCCGAGCAAGCTCGCCCGCGGCCCCCGCGTTCCTCGCCGCCGTCGCGCCCCCTTCCGTCAGCGCCGCGGCCTCGCCCTTTCTCCTCCTGCATCGTGCGCCCCACAAGCCACTAGGAGGCGTGCTCCTCGTGAGGCACATGAGCTTCTTCAGTCTCGCCGGTTGCCTCCCCACCACCTTCGCGCCCGGATCCATCCGGATTGAGCTGGCCTGCCGCCACCATCGCGCCTTCCGACGTCGTCCAGACCTTGCTGCCCCTTTTGTTGTTGCCAATGTCCTCGTTCAAGGGACCCCAAGACCGCCAAGTCCCTGCTTCGCGCCCCTGTTGTGGTTAACACCAAGGCCAACAGTCATCGAGCGTGGATTCGCCATGTACAACTACGGACACCCGTGGATTTCACCAAGTACCTCTACGGACGACGCCGAACATCTACGGCCGTGTACCACTACTTCCTCTACCGATGACTCGAATGTCTACGACCCGTGTACCACGACGAACATGTACGGCTACATGACGACCCGACGACCCCGGACATCTACGAAAAATGTGTACAACTACCGTCGTCAAGACCGTCAAGTTCGACTACCGCCGACATGTACAACTTCAGTCGCGAGAACATCCACTTCCACTACGACCCGTGTACGACTACTTCCACTACATCGTGAGAACGTCTACTTCCCTCTACAAAACGCATTCCGCCCCGAATGCACGCTTCGAAGGTATAACCGCTGAGAACGACCGCCGTGGACCGAATGCATGTTTTGAATGAGATGTACGATATGTTTGCACCGTGCCCGTTTGTTTCGTGCACGTTCCTCGTTTGCCATGCCGTCGACCCGTGGGAACCCGGAATCCAGGATCACCCCACCATCCTTGCATGACACGCATCCGCACGCCTCCTTTTGCACTGGTATCTCCGTGAGCTACCGGAACCGATATGTTGTCGTGGCATCCTTTTCGGATATGTTGCCGTGGCATCATTTTCGGATATGTTGCCGTGGCACCATTTTTCAGCCGCCGTGGCACCCTTTTCCTTCCGCCATGGCGACAAATGCTCCTTATCATCTTCATGTCAACTTTTTCATAAAAAATGCATAAAACTTGTATATGTCATCCACATCATGTTAACAACATTTAAATGGTTAAAATAGTTGTTTGCTTAAAAATTGCTAAATGATATGGGGATTTTCCGGAATTGTTGTTTGTTGTTTCCGGCCTCATTTAAACTTGCCTAAATAGGTGGTTTGCTCATGCTTCACCTCTTGCCATGTTTAACAACATGTAATAATGTTGAGTATCTTAACCAAGGGTAAACTAAATAATTGATATGGTGTTTCGTCAATATGCAACTCATTGCATATTGAGCTCCATTTAATTTGTAGTATTGTTTGTCCACTTTGCCATGCCATGCCTCTTTAAACCGGACATGCATCATACTTGATTGTGCATCATGCCATGATTATGCTTGTGTGTTTACCATGTTGTTTGCTTCTTTCCGGTTTGCTTCTCTTGTTAGCTTCGGTTTCATTCCGAAGTTGTGAGGATTCGTTCAACTACGTCCGTTTGTCTTCTTCATGGACTCGTTCTTCTTCCTATCGGGATTTCAGGCAAGATGACCTTTACCCTCGATATCACTTCTATCTTTGCTTGCTAGTTGCTTCGTTCTACCGCTATGATGCGCTGCCTATCCCTTGTTTACCATGTCTCCCATATTGCCATGTCAGCCTCTAACCTTTTCACCCTTCCTAGCAAACCGTTGCTTGGCTATGTTACCGCTTTGCTCAGCCCTCTTATAGCGTTGATAGTTGTAGGTGAAGTTGAAGATTGCTCCATGATGGACAGGATTATGATTGGGATATCACAATATCTCTTATTTAATTAATGCATCTATATACTTGGTAAAGGGTGGAAGACTCGGCCTTATGCCTGGTGTTTTGTTCCACTCTTGCCGCCCTAGTTTCCGTCATACCGGTGTTATGTTCCCGGATTTTGCGTTCCTTACGCGGTTGGGTGATTTATGGGACCCCCTTGACAGTTCGCTTTGAATAAAACTCCTCCAGCAAGGCCCAACCTTGGTTTTACCATTTGCCACCTAAGCCTTTTTCCCTTGGGTTCTGCAGACTCAAGGGTCATCTTTATTTTAACCCCCCCGGGCCAGTGCTCCTTCGAGTGTTGGTCCGAAACGGGCAGACTGCGGGGCCACCTCGGGGCAACTCGAGGGCTGGCTTTACTCGTAGGCTGACCCATCCGGTGTGCCCTGAGAACGAGATATGTGCAGCTCCTATCGGGATTTGTCGGCGCATCGGGCGGCTTTGCTGGTCTTGTTTTACCATTGTCGAAATGTCTTGTAAACCGGGATTCCGAGTCTGATCGGGTCTTCCTGGGAGAAGGTCTATTCCTTCGTTGATCGCGAGAGCTTGTCATGGGCTAAGTTGGGACACCCCTGCAGGGTATAATCTTTCGAAAGCTGTGCCTGCGGTTATTGGAAGATGGGAATTTGTTAATGTCCGGTTGTAGATAACTTGACACCAGATACGAATTAAAACGCATCAACCGCGTGTGTAGCCGTGATGGTCTCTTCTCGGCGGAGTCCGGGAAGTGAACACGGTTTTGTGTTATGTTTGACGTAAGTAGGAGTTCAGGATCACTTCTTGATCATTGCTAGTTTCACGACCGTTCCTTTTGCTCTCTTCTCGCTCTTATTTGCGTATGTCAGCTACCATATATGCTTAGTCGCTGCTGCAACCTCACCACTTTACCCCTTCCTTTCCTATAAGCTTAAATAGTCTTGATCTCGCGGGTTTTGAGATTGCTGAGTCCTCGTGACTCACCAGATACTATCACAACAGTTACAGGTGCCGACGATACCAGTGCAGGTGATGCAACCGAGCTCAGATGGGAGCTCAACGAAGACCTTGGTCGTTGCTATGTTTCGTTTCATGTTGATCAGTAGTGGAGCCCAGTCGGGATGATCGGGGATCTAGTAGTTGGGTTATCTTCTTTTCTTTTGGCTTCGTCCGTAGTCGGACTATGTGTGTACTCTGAATGATGTATGATTATTTATGTTCATTGTGTGAAGTGGCGATTGTAAGCCAACTCTTTATCCCATTCTTATTCATCACATGGGATTGTGTGAAGATGACCCTTCTTGCGACAAAACCACCATGTGGTTATGCCTCTAAGTCGTTCTTTGACACGTGGGAGATATAGCCGCATCGTGGGTGTTACAAGAGGGCAGCAGGCCAGGAGATGGCGCGCCCCCTCCCATGAGGAGTCCGAATTGGACTAGGGGAAGCGGGCGCGACCCCTCTTTCCTTCTCCCTCTCCCTCTTTTTCCTTCCCCCTTCCCTCTTCCTAGTTGGACTAGGAAAGGGGAGTCCTACTCCTACTAGGAGGAGGACTCCCCCCTCCTTGGCGCGCCCCAAGGGCCGGCCGGCCTCCCTCCTTGCTCCTTTATATACGGGGGCAGGGGGGCACCTCTAGACACACAAGTTGATCTTCGTGATTGTTCCTTAGCCTTGTGCGGTGCCCCCCTCCACCATATTTCACCTCGATCATATCGTTGCGGTGCTTAGGCGGAGCCCTGCGTCGGTAGTGTTGGAAATATGCCCTAGAGGCAATAATAAATTAGTTATTATTATATTTCCTTGTTCATGATAATCGTTTATTATCCATGCTATAACTGTATTGAAAGGAAACTCAGATACATGTGTGGATACATAGACAACACCATGTCCCTAGTAAGCCTCTGTTGACTAGCTCGTTGATCAATAGATGGTTACGGTTTCCTAACCATGGACATTGGATGTCGTTGATAACGGGATCACATCATTAGCAGAATGATGTGATGGACAAGACCCAATCCTAAGCCTAGCACAAAGATCGTAGTTCGTATGCTAAAGCTTTTTTAATGTCAAGTATCATTTCCTTAGACCATGAGATTGTGCAACTCCCGGATACCATAGGAATGCTTTGGGTGTACCAAATGTCACAACGTAACTGGGTGGCTATAAAGGTGCACTACAAGTATCTCCGAAAGTGTCTGTTGGGTTGGCACGAATCGAGACTGGGATTTGTCACTTCGTGTAAACGGAGAGGTATCTCTGGGCCCACTCAGTAGGACATCATCATAATGTGCACAATGTGACCAAGGGGTTGATCACGGGATGATGTGTTACGGAACGAGTAAAGAGACTTGACGGTAACGAGATTGAACAAGGTATCGGCATACCGACGATCGAATCTCGGGCAAGTACAATACCGCCAGACAAAGGGAATTGTATACGGGATTGATTGAGTCCTTGACATCGTGGTTCATCGATGAGATCATCGTGGAACATGTGGGAGCCAACATGGGTATCCAGATCCCGCTGTAGGTTATTGACCGGAGAACGTCTCGATCATGTCTGCATGGTTCCCGAACCCGTAGGGTCTACAAACTTAAGGTTTGATGACGCTAGGGTTATAAAGGAAGTTTGTATGTGGTTACCGAATGTTGTTCGGAGTCCCGGATGAGATCCCGGACGTCACGAGGATTTCCGGAATGGTCTGGAGGTAAAGATTTATATATGGGAAGTCCTGTTTTGGTCATGAGAAAAGTTTCGGGTTTTTTCGGTAACGTACCGGGACCACCGGGAGGGTGCCGGGGGTCCACCAAGTGGGGCCACCAACCCCGGAGGGCTGCATGGGCCAAGTGTGGGAGGGGACCAGCCCCAGGTGGGCTGGTGCGCCCCCCACAAGGGGCCCAAGGCGCAGGGAAGAGTGGGAGGGGGCAAACCCTAGGGCAAATGGGCCCTAAGGCCCACCCCAGGTGCGCCTCCCCTCTCTCCCCCTCTGGCCGCCACCCAGATGGGATCTGGGGGCTGCCGCCACCCCTTGGGGAGGGAACCCTAGAGGGGGCGCAGCCCCTCCCCTCCCCCTATAAATACATGAGGTCTGGGGGCTGCCCAACACACGAGTTTCTCTCCCTCTTGGCGCAGCCCTACCTCTCTCCCTTCTCCTCTCTCGCAGTGCTTGGCGAAGCCTTGCAGGATTGCCACGCTCCTCCACCACCACCACGCCGTTGTGCTGCAGCTGGACGGAGTCTTCCTCAACCTCTCCCTCTCTCCTTGCTGGATCAAGGCATGGGAGACGTCACCGGGCTGTACGTGTGTTGAACGCGGAGGTGCCTTCCGTTCGGCACTAGGATCTCCGGTGACTTGGATCACGACGAGTACGACTCCTTCAACCCCGTTCTCTTGAACGCTTCCGCTTAGCGATCTACAAGGGTATGTAGATGCACTCTCCTTCCCCTCGTTGCCGGTTTCTCCCTAGATAGATCTTGGTGACACGTAGGAAAATTTTGAATTTCTGCTACGTTCCCCAACAGTGGCATCATGAGCTAGGTCTATTGCGTAGATTCTTTGCACGAGTAGAACACAAAGTAGTTGTGGGCGTTGATTTTGTTCAATATGCTTACCGTTACTAGTCCAATCTTGTTTCGACGGTATTGTGGGATGAAGCGGCCCGGACCGACCTTACACGTACACTTACGTGAGACAGGTTCCACCGACTGACATGCACTTGGTGCATAAGGTGGCTAGCGGGTGCCAGTCTCTCCCACTTTAGTCGGAATGGATTCGATGAAAAGGGTCCTTGTGAAGGGTAAATAGCAATTGGCATATCACGTTGTGGTTTTGCGTAGGTAAGAAACGTTCTTGCTAGAAACCCATAGCAGCCACGTAAAACATGCAAACAACAATTAGAGGACGTATAACTTGTTTTTGCAGGGTATGCTATGTGATGTGATATGGCCAAGAAGAATGTGATGAATGATATGTGATGTATGAGATTGATCATGTTCTTGTAATAGGAATCACGACTTGCATGTCGATGAGTATGAAAACCGGCAGGAGCCATAGGAGTTGTCTTAATTTATTGTATGACCCGCGTGTCATTGAACAAACGCCATGTAATTACTTTACTTTATTGCTAACCGGTAGCCATAGTAGTAGAAGTAATAGTTGGAGAGACAACTTCATGAAGACACGATGATGAAGATCATCATGATGGAGATCATGGTGTCATGCCGGTGAAGATGATGATCATGGAGCCCCGAAGATGGAGATCAAAAGGAGCAAAATGATATTGGCCATATCATGTCACTATTTGATTGCATGTGATGTTTATCATGTTTCTACATCTTATTTGCTTAGAAACGACGGTAGTAAATAAGATATCCCTCGTTAAAATTTCAAGAAAGTGTTCCCCCTAACTGTGCACCGTTGCGAAAGTTCGTCGTTTCGAAGCACCATGTGATGATCGGGTGTGATAGATTCTTACATTCACATACAATGGGTGTAAGCCAGATTTACACACGCGAAACTCTTAGGTTAACTTGACGAGCCTAGCATGTACAGACATGGCCTCGGAACACAAGAGACCGAAAAGTCGAGCATGAGTCTTATGGTAGATACGATCAACATGAAGATGTTCACCGATGATGACTAGTCCGTCTCACGTGATGATCGGACACGGCCTAGTTGACTCGGATCATGTAATCACTTAGATGACTAGAGGGATGTCTATCTGAGTGGGAGTTCATGAGATGAACTTAATTATCCTGAACATAGTCAAAAGATCTTTGCAAATTATGTCGTAAGCTCGCACTTTAGTTCCACTGTTTAGATATGTTCCTAGAGAAAATATAGTTGAAAGTTGACAGTAGCGATTATGCAGACAGTAGATAGCTTATGTCCTTAATGCACCGCTCAGTGTGCTGAACCCCAAACATAGTCTGTGGATGTTGCGAACATCGGACATGCACGTTTTGATAACTACGTGATAGTTCAGTTAAACGGTTTAGAGTTGAGGCACCAAAGACGTTTTCGAAACGTCGCGGAACATATGAGATGTTTCGAGGGCTGAAATTGGGATTTCAGGCTCGTGCCCACGTCAAGAGGTATAAGACCTCCGAAGATTTTCTTAGCCTGCAAACTAAGGGAGAAAAGGTCAATCATTGAGCTTGTGCTCAGATTTTCTGAGTGCAGCAATCACTTGAATCGAGTGGGAGTTGATCTTCTAGATGAGATAGTGATGTTTCTCCAAAGTCATTGCCACCAAGCTGCTAGAGCTTTGTGATGAACTATAACAAATCAGGGATAGATATGATGATCCTTGAGATATTCACGATGTTTGACACCGCGAAAGTAGAAATCAAGAAGGAGCATCAATTGTTGATGGTTAGTGAAACCACTAGTTTCAAGAAGGGCAAGGGCAAGAAGGGGCACTTCATGAAACGGCAAATCAGTTGCTGCTCCAGTGAAGAAACTCAAGGTTGAACCCAAACCCGAAACTAAGTGCTTCTGTAATAAGGGGAACAGCCACTGGGGCAGAATTACCCTAGATACTTTGTAGATAAGAAGGCTGGCAAGGTCGATAGAAGTATATTGGATATACATTATGTTAATGTGTACTTTACTCGTACTCCTAGTAGCACCAGGGTATTAGATACCGGTTCGGTTACTAAGTGTTAGTAACTCGAAATAAAAGCTATGGAATAAACGGAGACTAGCTAAAGGTGAGCTGACGATATGTGTTGGAAGTGTTTCCAAGTTTGATGTGATCAACCATCGCACGCTCCCTCTACCATCAAGATTAGTATTAAACCTGATTAATTGTCATTTGGTGTTTGTGTTGACCATAGACATGATTGGATTACGTCTATCGCAATACGGTTATTCATTTAAGGAGAATAATGGTTACTCTATTTATTTGAATAATACCTTCAATGGTCTTGCACCTAAAGGAATGGTTTACTGAATCTCGATCGTAGTGATACACATTTTCATGCCAAAAGATATAAGATAGTAATGATAGTACCACTTACTTGTGGAACTGCCATGTAAGTCATATTGGTATAAAACGCATGAAGAAGCTCCATGTTGATGGATCTTTGGACTCACTCGTTTTTGAAAAGTTTGAGACATGCGAACCATGTCTATTGGTGTATACGCATGAAGAAACTCCATGCAGATGGATCATTTGGACTCACTTGATTCTGAATCACTTGAGACATGCAAATCATACCACATGGGCAAGATGACTGAAAAGCCTTGTTTTCAGTAAGATGGAACAAGATAGCAACTTGTTGGAAGTAACACATTTTGATGTGTGCAGTCCAATGAGTGCTGAGGCATGCAGTGAATATCATTATGTTCTTACTTCACGGATGATTTAAGTAGATACTGAGTATATTTACTTGATGAAACACAATTCTGAATTATTGAATGGTTCAAGTAATTTCAGAGTGAAGTTGAAGATCATCATGACAAGAGGATAAAATGTCTATGATATGATCATAGAGATGAGTATTTGAGTTACGAGCTTTGGCACGCTTAAGACATTGTGGAAATTGTTTCACAATTAATACCACCTGGAACACCATAGTGTGATGGTGTGTCCGAACATCATAGTTGCACCCTATTGGATATGGTGCGTACCATGATGTCTCTTATCGAATTACCACTATCGTTCATGGGTTAGGCATTAGAGACAACCGCACTCACTTTAATAGGGCACCACGTAATTCCGTTGAGACGACACCGTTTGAACTATGGTTTGGAGAAACCTAAGTTGTCGTTTCTTAAAAGTTTGGGGCTGCGACGCTTATGTGAAAAGGTTTCAGGTTGATAAGCTCGAACCCAAAGCGGATAAAATGCATCTTCATAGGACACCCAAAACAGTTGGGTATACCTCCTAATTCATATCCGAAAGCAATAGGGATTGTTTCTTGAATCGGGTCCTTTCTCGAGGAAAAGTTTGTCTCGAAAAATTGAGTGGGAGGATGGTAGAGACTTGATATGGTTATTGAACCGTCACTACAATTAGTGTGTAGTAGGGCACAAGAAGTTGTTCCTGTTGTACCTACACCAATTGAAGTAGAAGCTTATGATAGTGATCGTGAAACTTCGGATCAAGTCACTACCATACCTTGTAGGGTGACGAGGATGGGTACTACTTCAGGGTGGTACAGTAATCCTATCTTGAAGGTCATGTTGCTAGACAACAATGAACCTACGAGCTATGGAGAAGCAATGGTGGGCCCATATTCCAACAAATGGTTAGAAGCCATGAAATCCGAGATAGGATCTGTGTATCAGAACAAACATGGACTTTGGTGGACTTGCCCGTTGATCGGCAAGCCATTGAGATAAATGGATCTTTAAGAAGAAGACGGACGTGAACGGTAATGTCACCGTCTGTGAAGCTCGACTTGTGGTGAAGAGTTTTTCACAAGTTCAAGGAGTTGACTACGATGAGATTTTCTCATCCGTAGCGATGCTTAAGTCCATTGGAATCATGTTAGCATTAGCTGCATTTATGAAATCAACCAATTGGATGTCAAAACGAGTTTCCTTACTAGTTTTCATAAGGAAAGGTTGTATGTGATACAATCAGAAAGGTTTGTCGATCCTAAGGATGCTAAAAGGTATGCTAGCTCCAGCGATCCTTCTAAGGACTGGAGTAAGCATCTCGGAGTTGGAATGTACGCTTTGATGGAATGATCAAAGATTTTGGGTTTATACAAAGTTTATGAGAAACTTGTATTTCCAAAGAAGTGAGTGGGAGCACTATAGAATTTCTGATAAGTATATGTTGTTGACATATTGTTGATCAGAAATGATGTAGAATTTCTGGAAAGCATATAGGGTTATTTGAAAAGTGTTTTTCAATAGAAAACCTGGAATAAGCTACTTGAACAATAAGCATCAAAATGTATAAGATAGATCAAAATGCTTAATAATACTTTCAAATGAGCACATACCTTGACGTGATCTTGAAGGTGTTCAAGATGGATCAGTCAAAGAAGGAGTTCTTGCCTGAGTTGTAAGGTATGAAGTTAAGAGTTAAAGCTCGACCACGGCAGAAGAGAGAGAAAGGACGAAGGTCGTCCCCCATGCTTCAGACATAGGCTCTATAGTATGCTATGTTGTGTACCGCACCGGATGTGTGCCTTGCCACGAGTCAGTCAAGGGGTACAAGAATGATCCAGGAATGGATCATTGGACAGCGGTCAAAATTGTCCTTGGAGTAAATAAGGACATGTTTCTCGATTATGGAGGTGATAAAGAGTTCGGTGTAAAGGGTTACGCCGATGCAAGCTTTAACACCTATCCGAGTGACTCTGAGTAGCAAACCGGATACGTATAGTGGAGCAACCATTTGGAATAGCTTCAAGTGGAGCGTAGAAGCAGCATTTACAATATGACTTAGAGATTTGCGAAGTACATACGGATCTGAATGTTGCAGACCCATTGACTAAAACTTCTCTTACAAGCAAAACATGATCAAGCCCAAGAACTCATTGAGACTTAATCAACATGGTGATGTGAACTAGTTTAAGACACTAGTAAACTCTTTGCATGTTGGTCACATGGCGATGTGACCTATCAGTGTTGATCACATGGCGATGTGAACTAGATTATTGACTCTAGTGCAAGTGGGAGACTGTTGGAAATATGCCCTAGAGGCAATAATAAATTAGTTATTATTATATTTTCCTTGTTCATGATAATCATTCATTATCCATGCTATAATTGTATTAAAAGGAAACTCAGATACATGTGTGGATACATAGACAACACCATGTCCCTAGTAAGCCTCTGTTGACTAGCTCGTTGATCAATAGATGGTTACAGTTTCCTAACCATGGACATTGGATGTCGTTGATAATGGGATCACATCATTAGCAGAATGATGTGATGGACAAGACCCAATCCTAAGCCTAGCACAAAGATCGTAGTTCGTATGCTAAAGCTTTTTTAATGTCAAGTATCATTTCCTTAGACCATGAGATTGTGCAACTCCCACCGTAGGAATGCTTTGGGTGTACCAAACGTCACAACGTAACTGGGTAGCTATAAAGGTGCACTACAGGTATCTCCGAAAGGGTCTGTTGGGTTGGCACGAATCGAGACTGGGATTTGTCACTTCGTGTAAACAGAGAGGTATCTCTGGGCCCACTCGGTAGGACATCATCATAATGTGCACAATGTGACCAAGGGGTTGATCACGGGATGATGTTTTACGGAACGAGTAAAGAGACTTGCCGGTAACGAGATTGAACAAGGTATCGGCATACCAACGATCGAATCTCGGGCAAGTACAATACCGCCAGACAAAGGGAATTGTATACGGGATTGATTGAGTCCTTGACATCGTGGTTCATCCGATGAGATCATCATGGAACATGTGGGAGCCAACATGGGTATCTAGATCCCGCTATTGGTTATTGACCGGAGAACGTCTCGATCATGTCTGCATGGTTCCCGAACCCGTAGGGTCTACACACTTAAGGTTCAATGATGCTAGGGTTATAAAGGAAGTTTGTATGTGGTTACCGAATGTTGTTCGGAGTCCCGGATGAGATCCCGGACATCACGAGGAGTTCCAGAATGGTCCAGAGGTAAAGATTTATATATGGGAAGTCCTGTTTTGGTCACCGGAAAAGTTTTGGGTTTTTTCGGTAACGTACCGGGACCACCGGGAGGGTCCCGGGGGTCCACCAAGTGGGGCCACCAACCCCGGAGGGCTGCATGGGCCAAGTGTGGGAGGGGACCAGCCCCAGGTGGGCTGGTGCGCCCCCCACAAGGGGCACAAGGCGCAGGGAAGAGTGGGAGGGGGCAAACCCTAGGGCAGATGGGCCCTAAGGCCCACCCCAGGTGCGCCTGCCCTCTCTCCCCCTCTGGCCGCCACCCAGATGGGATCTAGGGGCTGCCGCCACCCCTTGGGGAGGGAACCCTGGAGGGGGCGCAACCCCTCCCCTCCCCCTATAAATACATGAGGTCTGGGGGCTGCCCAACACACGAGTTTCTCTCCCTCTTGGCGCAACCCTACCTCTCCCCCTTCTCCTCTCTCGCAGTGCTTGGCGAAGCTCTGCAGGATTGCCATGCTCCTCCACCACCACCACGCCGTTGTGCTGCTGCTGGACGGAGTCTTCCTCAACCTCTCCCTCTCTCCTTGCTGGATCAAGGCATGGGAGACGTCACCGGGCTGTACGTGTGTTGAACGCGGAGGTGCCGTCCGTTCGGCACTAGGATCTCCGGTGATTTGGATCACGACGAGTACGACTCCTTCAACCCCGTTCTCTTGAACGCTTCCGCTTAGCGATCTACAAGGGTATGTAGATGCACTCTCCTTCCCCTCGTTGCTGGTTTCTCCCTAGATAGATCTTGGTGACATGTAGGAAAATTTTGAATTTCTGCTACGTTCCCCAACAGGTAGAACATCATCATCATCACCACGCCGTCATGCTGATAGAACTCATCCCCGACACCCTGCTGGATCGGAGTCCGGGGATCGTCATCGAGCTGAACGTGTGCTGAACTCGGAGGTGCCGTACGTTCGGTACTTGGATCGGTCAGATCGTGAAGATGTATGACTACATCAACCGCGTTGTTCTAACGCTTCCGCTTTCGGTCTACGAGGGTACGTGGACAACACTCTCCCCTCTCGTTGCTATGCATCACCATGATCCTTGTGTGTGCATAGGAATTTTTTTGAAATTACTACGTTCCCCAACAGATATTTCTCTTATGATGATAATCTTATGTCTTGGATATATTTGCACCTTGCATGTTATCTAACCCATGTAGGTACTTGGATGAATCTAAATCTATGAGATTGCAACTCACTCACATCTTGAGCAATCTCTACATCACCAAGTCTCTACACAACGGTGGTTGAAGACGAGGAAGCACGAAACCATTCAAACATATCCTTTGACAAATTTGTTATTGAGTATCATGATTGTCATTTTGGATACACAAGTGCTCTTCCTTGCAAAAACTAACCCATGTAGGTAGATGAACTCAAATTCCAAGTGGTGCTCCCAACTCTTGATGAGCTACATCAACCTTGAGCAACCCACATAAGTTCAACTACATGATCACGATCAACACCACCACCCAAGGTATGTTATTCCATCTTAGAGAAGCTTTACTCCAAGTCATGAGTCAAAGCAACTCGACAAGATGTGAATACATCAAGATGCTTAAACGAAAAATGGTAACCCCATTTTGAGCTTAAACGATGAGTATGACCTATGATCAAGTGATCTCACTTGACTCCTATGTCAATATACTCTAACATAGGTGACTTTGTCACCGACCAATTGTAGATGAAGTTCTCGTTTGTTCTTTTCTGTGCTCTTGCATTTGTCTCATGCATATTTGTTTCCCCTTAAAAAAACTTCATCTAGATTTCTTTTCTGTTTGTTTCTGTTCTGCATTCCCTGCATCCAATTCATTGCAAATCTTTTAGTTAATCCCTTGCAAATCCTTGTAGATCTTACTTGTCTAGTGAGCTGAGGTGACAAGTGTTTTCTCTGTGATAAACTCAGTCACACCGGTCAAATGCCTTCGGCCCAGCCAAAACCTTTTGGTACAACCGAAGCATACAACTCGGTGCCACCGATTTCACTACAGGAAAGACAACTTGCCACTTGTTTCTGCATTCTTCTTGATCCAACTCCACTCAATGATTCTTGTCCTCTACTAGCATCACAGTCAACTTGCTGCTTTGCTCTGTGCCTCAAGGACCAAACCCGTTTGTAACAAATATACAGAAGAACCCTTCTTGGAAATTGATGTCAAAGGGGGAGAGAGAGATCACATCAAAGCTTAATCATATCTATAGGGGGAGAGAATACTCAAGGAGAGAGAGTAATCATCAAGGACCCTAGATGCTTGGTGTTCAAGAGGAGAGAAGTCACATGTCTTTAAGGGGGAAAAGACATGTTCATATTTGTTTGTTTGCATTAGCTCTGTTTCTTTTCTGTGAGCTCTGATTTTCTGTTCCCTATCTTCTCGCAGTATCCCATGCTAGATTCAGGGGGAGCAAGACATCTAAGGGAAGGAAATCCTTAAAATTCATTGCACATCTTTACCTTTGGGGACATGTCTATATCCAATATGGTACTCAGTACTCACTCTCTACATGTCATCCCAGTCTTGGTTCTCTTGTGGTTTCTTTTGTTTGCTCTGGCTAGTAGGTGCATCTGTGTTATCTAACCTTGTTTACGTAGGTTCATTCCATCCTAAGCCAACTCAAGACCACAAGGTAAGTATATGCATCACAGTCATGTGTATGAGGATCTCTTGCTGATGTACATACTATTTGCAAGAAGGACTCATGAGCATGAACGTACATTTTCCATATTCACATCTTTTGCTTTGATGCATATAGCCAAGATACATGTAACACATTCCTTACTCTGTCATGTTTATGCATTCACATGCTCCTATATTTCACATTTACATGATTGCATACATGTAGGGGGAGCCTGCGCATGTTACTTGTCTTTCCAAAGCTTTACTTGTTATTCTTTATATCTTTATCTAAAGCTTTGATGTATGTTGTCATCAATTGCCAAAAAGGGGGAGATTGAAAGCACAAGTGCTCCCTGGGTGGTTTTGGTAATTAATGACAACATATCTCTTGTTGGACTAACACTTTTACCTAGTATGTTTCAGATAAGTTCAACAATGAAGTAGCATGGACTAAAGGATGTGGAACCCCTTCAAGATGCTAAGGACAAAGGATTGGCTCAAGATCCAAGCTCAAGACTCTACATTTTCTATTTTAGTGATCCAAGATCACATTGAGTCTATAGGAAAAGCCAATACTATCAAGAGGGGATGATGTGTTGCTTAATGGCTTGCTTGCTCAAAGTGCTTAGTGATATGCTCCAAAGCCCTCAACTACTTTCCCACATCCACATATGACCCAAACCAAAAGTCCAACTCGGGCCCACCAATTCTTTCTATCCGGCGCCACCGAGTTCAGATGTCATAGCCACTGCCACAAACCATAGTCAATTCGGTCTCATCGATAGGGATCTCGGTCTCACCGAGATGGGATTGTAATCTCTCTGTATGTATCCATTACCAAAATTGGTCCCACCGAGTTTGCGTAATCGGTCCTACCGAGATTACAATGCAAACTCTCTGTTCCTCTTCGTAACGTTTCGGTCCAACCTAGATGAGCGAATCGGTCCCACCGAGTTTGCCTGACCAACTCTCTGGTTAGCTTATTACCAAAATCGGTCCTACCGAGTTTGTGTCATCGGTCTCACCGAGATTACGTTATGCCCTAACCCTAACCATATCAGTCCTACCGAGTTGCATGTCGGTCCCACCGAAAATCCTAACGGTCACATTATTTGCTAATTCGGTCCGACCGAGTTTCACGATTCGGTCTCGCCGAGATTGGTAAATTGTGTGTAACTGTTAGATTTTGTGTGGAGGCTATATGTACCCCTCCACCCACTCTTCATTCGTGGAGAGAGCCATCAGAATGTGCCTACATTTCCAGCATAGATTTTCTGAGAGAGAACCACCTACTCATGTGTTGAGACCAAGATATTCCATTCCTACCATATGAATCTTGATCTCTAGCCTTCCCCAAGTTGCTTTCCACTCAAATCTTCTTTCCACCAAATCCAAATCCCGTGAGAGAGAGTTGAGGGTTGGGGAGACTATCATTTGAAGCACAAGAGCAAGGAGTTCATCATCAACGCACCATTTGTTACTTCTTGGAGAGTGGTGTCTCCTAGATTGGCTAGTTGTCACTTGGGAGCCTCCGACAAGATCGTGGAGTTGAACCAAGGAGTTTGTATGGGCAAGGAGATCGCCTACTTCGTGAAGATCTAGCCTAGTGAGGCAAGTCCTTCATGGGCGACGACCATGGTGGGATAGACAAGATTGCTTCTTCGTGGACCCTTCGTGGGTGGAGCCCTCCGTGGACTCGCGCTGCCGTTACCCTTCGTGGGTTGAAGTCTCCATCAACATGGATGTACGATAGCACCACCTATCGGAACCACGACAAAAACATCTGTGTCTCCAATTGTGTTTGCACACTCCAATCCCATCCCTTTACATTCTTGCAAGTTGCATGCTTTACTTTCCGCTGCTCATATACTCTTTGCATGCTTGCTTGATATGTATTGTGATTGTTAAACTTGTGCCAAAACTCCACTTCAACTTAAAGAAATTAAAAACTGCAGCTTTTTTACTTAGTGTCTAATCACCCCCCTCTAGTCACCTCTTCTCGATCCTTTCACCTTGGTAGGCTTGCTACCCAACTAGCTGGAACGCTCAATTATGACTCACTATGCCCTCTCCTAGAGTCTGGCTCCCAAGGGGTGAAGAGATATGGAATCCACACCTTCGTGGCTAAGGTTTTCATGGCAAATATTGGTGGAGTATGCAGAACCCTACGCTAGTCAAACTAAATTTCAGCAGCGCAACCAAGAACGTACTGTTGGTGCAATTGAGTGCCCCAAGAGTTTTCAAGATTGTTGGACAGAAATAGTGAGGGCCTAATGTGTATGCTAGCGCATACAGAGAAGTTATGTACATGGTGTTCTGAGGAGTTTGCTATAAACTCAGAAGATTTTTATCTGTGAAGCAGAGAAGAATGCTAAGGCAATCGAGAAGATTGCTATTGAAGATATTGCGTTACGGAAGTGCCCCCTGTTGGGGAACATAGTAATAATTCAAAAAAAATTCCTACGTGTCACCAAGATCAATCTAGGAGATGCTAGCAACGAGAGAGAGAGAGAGAGAGAGAGAGAGAGAGAGAGAGAGAGAGAGAGAGAGAGAGTACATCTTCATACCCTTGAAGATCGCTAAGCGGAAGCGTTACAAGAACGCGGTTGATGGAGTCGTACTTGCGGCGATTCAAATCGTGGAAGATCCGATCTAGCGCCGAACGGACGACGCCTCTGTGTTCAACACACGTACAACCCGAGGACGTCTCCTCCTTCTTGATCTAGCAAGGGGAGAGGAGAAGTTGAGGGAGAGCTCCGGCAGCACGACAACATGGTGGTGGAGCTTGTGGTTCTCCTGCAGGGCTTCGCCAAGCACTACAGAGGGGGAGGAGGTGTTGGAGGAGGGAAGGGCTGCACCAGGGGAAGGGTGTGGCTGCCCTCCCACCCCCTCACTGCATATAGGGGGAAGGCGAGAGGGGGCTGGCCCCTCTAGATGGATCTAGAGGAGGGGGCAGCGGCCAGGGGAAACCCTAGATGGGTTTGGGCGCCCCCACCCCTAGGAAACTTGCCCCCAAGCCGGGAGGGGCGGCTGCCCTAGGGGTGGCGGCCCCACCTCTCCAGGTTAAGTGATATGGGGTGGAAGGGGCGCACAACCCCTTAGTGGGCTGGTGTGCCCCTTCCCCTTGGCCAATAAGTCCCCCCAACACTTGTCGGGGCCTCCAAAACTCCTTTCGGTCACACTGGTCGTCACCCGGTACCCCCGAAACAATTCCGGACTCCAATACCCTTCGTCCAATATATCGATCTTCACCTTCGGACCATTCCGGAGTTCCTCGTCCCGTCCGGGATCTCATCCGGGACTCTGAACAACCTTCGGTAACCACAAACTATTCCCATTACAACTCTTGCGTCACCGCGCCTTAAGTGTGTAGATCCTACAGGTTCGGGAACCATGCAGACATGACCGAGATACCTCTCCGATCAATAATCAATAGCGGGATCTGGATAACCATATTGGCTCCCACATGTTCCACGATGATCTCATTGGTTGAACCACTAAGTCGGGGATTCAATCAATACCGTACACAATTCCCTTTGTCCATCGGTATGTTACTTGCCCGAGATTCGATTGTCGGTATCCCCATACCTCGTTCAATCTCGTTACCGGCAAGTTTCTTTACTTGTGCCGTAACGCATGATCCCGTGACAAACTTCTTAGTCACATTGAGCTCATTATGATGATGCATTACGGAGTGGGCCCAGAGATACCTCTCCATCATATGGAGTGACAAATCCCAGTCTTGATTCGTGCCAACCCAACAGACACTTTCGGAGATACCTGTAGTGCACCTTTATAGCCACCCAGTTATGTTGTGACGTTTGGTACACCCAAAGAATTCCTACGGTATCCGGGAGTTGCACAATCTCATGGTCTAAGGAAATGATACTTGACATTAGAAAAGCTCTTAGAAAATGAACTACACGATCTTGTGCTATGCTTAGGATTGGGTCTTTTCCATCACATCATTCTCCTAATGGTGTGATCCCGTTATCAATGACATCCAATGTCCATGGTCAGGAAACCATAACCATCTATTGATCAACGAGCTAGTCAATTAGAGGCTCACTAGGGACATGTTGTGGTCTATGTATTCACACATGTATTACGGTTTCCAGTTAATACAATTATAGCATGAACAATAGGCAATTATCATGAACAAGCAAATATAATAATAACCATTTTATTATTGCCTCTAGGGCATATTTCCAACAGTCTCCCACTTGCACTAGAGTCAATCATCTAGTTCACATCACGATGTTATTGTAATGAATCCAACACCCATGGGGTTTGATCATATCTCGCTTGTGAGAGAGGTTATTAGTCAACGGGTCTGAACCTTTCAGATCCGTGTGTGCTTTACAAATCTCTATGTCATCTTGTAGATGCAGCTACCATGCGCTATTTGGAGCTATTCCAAATAATTGCTCTACTATATGAATCTAGTTTACTACTCAGACTAATCCAGATCAGTGTCAAAGTTTGCATCGACGTAACCCTTTACGACGAACTCTTTTACCACCTCCATAATCGAGAAAATTCCTTAGTCCACTAGTTACTAAGGATAACTTTGACCGCTGTCCTGTGATCCATTCCTAGATCACTCGTGTACTACTTGACTGACTCATGGCAAGGCACACTTCAGGTGCGGTACACAACATAGCATATTGTAGAGTCTACGTCTAAAGCATAGGGGACGACCTTCGTCCTTTCTCTCTCTTCTGCCGCGGTCAGGTCTTGAGTCTTACTCAATACTCATACCTTATAACACAGCCAAGAACTCCTTCTTTGCCGATCTATTTTGAACTCCTTCAAAATCTTGTCACGGTATGTATTCATTTGAAAGTACTATTAAGCGTTTTTGATCTATCCTTATAGATCTTGATGCTCAATGTTCAAGTAGCTTAATCCAGGTTTTTATTATTGAAAAACACCTTTCACACAACCCTATATGCTTTCCAGAAATTCTACATCATTTCTGATCAACAATATGTCAACAACATATACTCATCAGAAATTCTATAATGCTCGCACTCACTTCTTTGGAAATACAAGTTTCTCATAAACTTTGTATAAACCCAAAATCTTTGATCATCTCATCAAATCGTATATTCCAACTCTGAGATGCTTACTCCAGTCCTAAAAAGGGATTGCTTGAGCTTTGAATACCTGTTAGCATCTTTTAGGATTGACAAAACCTTCTGGTTGTATCATATACAACGTTTCCTCAAGAAAATCGTCGAGGAAACAATGTTTTACATCCTATTTGCAAGATTTCATAAATAATGGAGTAACTACTAATATAATTCCAACAGACTCTTAGCATCGCTACGAGTGAGAAAGTCTCATTGCAGTGAACTCCTTGAACTTGTCGGAAAACATCTTAGCGACAAGTCGAGCTTTCTTAATGTTGACACATACCATGATTGTCCGCCTTCCATTTTAAAATCCATCTTTACCCAACAGCCTTACGACTATCAATTAGTTCTTCCAAAATCTACACTTTGTTTTCACACATGGATCCTCTCTCGGATTTTATGGCCTCAAGCCATTCGTTGGAATTCGGGCCCACCATTGCTTCTCCATAGCTCGTAGGTTCATTGTTGTCTAGCAACATGACCTCCAAGACAGGATTACCGTACCACTCTGAAGTAGCACGCGTCCTTGTCGACCTACGAGGTTTGGCAGTGACTTGATCCGAAGTTTCATGATCACTATCATCAGCTTCCACTTCAATTGGTGTAAGCGCCATAGGAACAACTTCCTGTGCCCTGCTACACACTGGTTGAAGTGACGGTTCAATATCCTCATCAAGTCTCCACCATCCCCCACTCAATTCTTTCGAGAGAAACTTTTCCCCGAGAAAGGACCCATTTCTAGAAACAATCACTTTTGCTTCTGGATCTGAAATAGGAGGTATACCCAACTGTTTTGGGTGTCCTATGAAGATGCATTTATCCACTTTGGGTTCGAGCTTATCAGGCAAAAACTTTTTCGCATAAGCATCGCAACCCCAAACTTTAAGAAACGACAGCTTAGGTTTCTCTAAACCATAGTTCATACGGTGTCATCTCAGCGGAATTACGTGGTGCCCTATTAAAGTGAATGCGGTTGTCTCTAGTGGCTAACCCATACACGATAGTGGTAATTCAATAAGAGACATCATGGTATGCACCATATCCAATAGGGTGCATTTATGATGTTTTGACACACCATCACACTATGGTGCTCCATGCGGTATTAGTTGTGAAACAATTTCCACAATGTCTTAATTGTGTACCAAACTCGTAACTCAGATATTCATCTCTATGATCATATCATAGACATTTTATCCTCTTGTCACGACGATCTTCAACTTCACTCTGAAATTACTTGAACCTTTCAATAATTTAGACTTCTGTTTCATCAAGTAAATTTACTTAGCATCTATTCAAATCATCTATGAAGTAAGACCATAACGATATCCACTGCGTGCCTCAGCACTCATTGGACTGCACACATCAAAATGTATTACTTCCAACAAGTTGCTTTCTTGTTCCATCTTACTGAAAACGAGGCCTTCCAGTCATCTTGCCCATGTGGTATGATTTGCATGTCTCAAGTGATTCGAAATCAAATGAGTCCAAACGATCCATCTACATGGAGTTTCTTCATGCATATATACCAATAGACATGGTTCGCATGTCTCAAACTTTTTAAAAATGAGTGAGTCCAAAGATCCATCAACATGGAGCTTCTTCATGCATTTTATACCAATATGACTCAAATGGCAGTGCCACAAGTAGGTGGTACTATCATTACTATATTATATCTTTTGGCATGAACATGTGTATCACTATGATCGAGATTCAATGAGCCATTCATTTTAGGTGCAAAACCATTGAAGGTATTATTCAAATAAATAGAGTAACCATTATTCTCCTTAAATGAATAACTGTATTGCGATAAACATAATCCAATCATGTCTATGCTCAACTCAAACACCAAATAACAATTATTTAGGGTTAACACCAATCCCGATGGTAGAGGGAGCGTGCGATGTTTGATCACATCAACCTTGGAAACACTTCCAACACATATCGTCATCTCACCTTTAGCTAGTCTCCATTTATTCCGTAGCCTTTTATTTCGAGTTACTAACACTTAGCAACCAAACCAGTATCTAATATCCTGGTGCTACTAGGGTTACTAGTAAAGTACACATTAATATAATGTATATCCAATATACTTCTGTCGACCTTGCCAGCCTTCTCATCTAGTAAGTATCTAGGGTAGTTTTGCTTCAGTGACCGTTCCCCTCATTACAGAAGCACTTAGTCTCGGGTTTGGGTTCAACCATGGGTTTCTTCACTAGAGCAGCAACTGATTTGCCGTTTCATGAAGTATCCCTTCTTGCCCTTGGCCTTCTTGAAACTAGTGGTTTTACTAACCATCAACAATTGATGCTCCTACTTGATTTCTACTTTCGCGGTGTCAAACATCGTGAATAGCTCCAGGATCATCATATCTATCCCTGATATGTTATAGTTCATCACGAAGCTCTAGTAGCTTGGTGGCAGTGACTTTGGAGGACCATCACTATCTCATCTGGAAGATCAACTCCCACTCGATTCAAGCGATTGTAGTAGTCAGACAATCTGAGCACATGCTCAACGATTGAGCTTTTCTCCTTTAGTTTGCAGGCTAAGAAACTTGTCGGAGGTCTCATACCTCTTAACGTGGGCACAATCCTAAAATCCCAATTTCAGTCCTTGGAACATCTCATATGTTCTACGACGTTTCAAAAACGTCTTTGGCGCCTCAATTCTAAACCGTTTAGCATTACACACTGAACTATCATGTAGTCATCAAAACGTGTATGTCAGATGTTTGCAACATCCACGGACGACACTCGAGGTTCAGCACATGGAGCGGTGCATTAAGGACATAATCCTTATGCACAGCAATGAGGACAATCCTTAGTTTACGTACCCAGTCCGCATAATTGCTAATGTCAACTTTCAACTATTTTTTTCTCTAGGAACATATCTAAAACAGTAGAACTAAAGCGTAAGCTACGACATAATTTGCAAAGACCTTTTGACTATGTTCATGATAATTAAGTTCATCTAATCAAATTATTTAATGAACTCCCACTCAGATAGACACCCCTCTAGTCATCTAAGTGATACATGATCCAAATCGACTAGGCCATGTCTGATCATCATGTGAGACAAACTAGTCATCAACGGTGAACATTTCCATGTTGATTGTATCTACCATACGACTCATGTTCGACCTTTCGGTCTCTCATGTTCTGAGGCCATGTATGTACACGCTAGGCTCGTCAAGTTAACCTAAGTGTTTTGCATGTGTAAATCTGGCTTACACCCGTTGTATGCGAACGTTAGAATCTATCACACCCAATAATCACATGGTGCTTCGAAACAATGAACCTTCGCAATGGTGCACAGTTAGGGGGAACACTTTCTTGAAATTTTATTGAGGGATCATCTTATTTATGCTACCGTCGTTCTAAGCAAATAATATGTAAACATGACAAACATCACATGCAAATCATAAAGTGACATGATATGGCCAATATCATCTTGTGCCTTTGATCTTCATCTTCGAGGCGGCATGATCACCATCGTCACCGACATGACACCATGATCTCCATCATCATGATCTCCATCATCGTGTCTTCATGAAGTTGTCTCACCAACTATTACTTCTACTACTATGGCTAACGGTTAGCAATAAAGTCAAGTAATTATAGGGCGTTTTCATTGACACGCAGGTCATACAATAAATTAAGACAACTCCTATGGCTCCTGCCGGTTGTCATACTCATCGACATGCAAGTCGTGATTTCTATTACAAGAACATGATCAATCTCATACATCACATATATCATTCATCACATTCTTTTGGCCATATCACATCACATAGCATACCCTACAAAAACAAGTAAGACATCCTCTAATTGTTGTTGCATGTTTTACGTGGCTGCTATGGGTTTCTAGCAAGAACGTTTCTTACCTACGCTAAAGCCACAACGGTGATATGCCAATTGCTATTTACCCTTCATAAGGACCCTTTTCATCAAATCCGATTCGACTAAAGTGGGAGAGACAGACACCCGCTAGCCACCTTATGCATCAAGTGCATGTCAGTCGGTGGAACCCGTCTCACGTAAGCGTACGTATAAGGTCGGTCCGGGCCGCTTCATCCCACAATGCCGCTGAAACAAGATAAGACTAGGAACGGTAAGCAAATTGAACAAATCATCGCCCACAACTACTTGTGTTCTACTCGTGCATAGAATCTACGCATAGACCTAGCTCATGATGCCACTGTTGGGGAACGTAGTAATAATTAAAAAAAAATCCTACATGTCACCAACATCAATCTAGGAGATGCTAGCAACGAGAGAGAGAGAGAGGGAGTGCATCTTCATACCCTTGAAGATCGCTAAGCGGAAGCGTTACAAGAACGCGGTTGATGGAGTCATACTTGCGGCAATTCAAATCATGGAAGATCCGATCTAGCAGCGAACGGACGGCGCCTCCGCGTTCAACACACGTACAGCCCGAGGACGTCTCCTCCTTCTTGATCCAGCAAGGGGAGAGGAGAAGTTGAGGAAGAGCTCCGGCAGCACGACAACGTGGTGGCGAAGCTTGTGGTTCTCCTGCAGGGCTTTGCCAAGCACTACGGAGGAGGAGGAGGTGTTGGAGGAGGGAGGGGCTGCGCCAGGGGAAGGGTGTGGCTGCCCTCCCACCCCCTCACTATATATAGGGGCAAGGAGAGAAGGGTCCGGCCCCTCTAGATGGATCTAGAGGAGGGGGCGGCGGCCAGGGGAAACCCTAGAAGGGTTTGGGTGCCCCCACCCCTAGGAAACTTGGCCCCCAAGCCGGGAGGGGCGGCTGCCCTAGCGGTGGCGCCCCCACCTCTCCAGGTTACGTGAGCTGGGGTGGAAGGGGTGCACAACACCTTAGTGGGCTGGTGTGCCCCTTCCCCTTGCCCCATAAGGGCCCCCAACACTTGTCGGGGCCTCCGAAACTCCTTTCGGTCACACTGGTCGTTACCCGGTACCCCCGGAATAATTCCGGACTCCAATACCCTTCGTCCAATATATCGATCTTCACCTCCGGACCATACAAGAGTTCCTCATCATGTCCGGGATCTCATCCAGGACTCCGAGCAACCTTTTGTAACCACATACTATTCCCATTACAACTCTAGCGTCACCGAACCTTAAGTGTGTAGACCCTACGGGTTCGGGAACCATGCAGACATGACCGAGATACCTCTCCGGTCAATAACCAATAGCGGGATCTGGATACCCATATTGGCTCCCACATGTTCCATGATGATCTCATCGGATGAACCACTATGTCGGGGATTCAATCAATCTCGTACACAATTCCCTTTGTCCATCGGTACGTTACTTGCCCGAGATTCGATCATCGGTATCCCCATACCTTGTTCAATCTCGTTACCGACAAGTCTCTTTACTCGTTCCATAACGCATGATCCTGTGACTAACTCCTTAGTCACATTGAGCTCATTATGATGATGCATTATGGAGTGGGCCCAGAGATACCTCTCCATCATACGGAGTGACAAATCCCTGTCTCGTTTCGTGCTGACCCAACAGACACTTTCGGAGATGCCTGTAGTGCCCCTTTATAGCCACCCAGTTACGTTATGACATTTGGTACACCCAAAGCATTACTATGGTACCTGAGAGTTGCACAATCTCATGGTCTAAGGAAATGATACTTGACATTAGAAAAGCTGTTAGCAAACGAACTACACAATCTTGTGCTATGCTTAGGATTGGGTCTTGTCCATCACATCATTCTCCTAATGATGTGATCCCGTTATCAATGACATCCAATGTCCATGGTCAGGAAACCATAACCATCTATTGATCAACGAGCTAGTCAACTAGAGGCTCACTAGGGACATGTTGTGGTCTATGTATTCACACATGTATTACAGTTCCCTGTTAATACAATTATAGCATGAACAATAGACAATTATCATAAACAAGGAAATATAATAATAACCATTTTATTATTGCCTCTAAGGCATATTTCCAACACCCCCAAATATCGCAGATGCGAAACAATTATTACAGAGCTCGGTCTGAGAGTGTTAACTGCACTCGAGAAGATCGAAGACGAAAAAAAGACGTAACATTTTCTTTCGTAGTTCTTCTCTTATTTGAGTCACAGGACTACTATACTAGTAAAAGGGTGTTGGTGCAATTCCTTGCCCTTTGTGTTTCGGGATTGTTGTTAGAAACAATTTGGGACTGATTTGTTTGCTAGTGCACATAGAGAGAAATAGTCCCTGGAGTATCGAGAAGAATGATAATATTCTGTCGTGAAGTTTGCTATAAACTTCACTGGGAGTTATCTGTGTAGCAGAGAAGATGATTATGTTTCAAGGAATGTTATTCTGGGAAGATTGCTATAATCTTCCAAAGAGTTTGCTACTGAATTTTTTTTGCCCTAAGGCGAGAAGATTGCTATAATCAGCCGAAAGGTTTGCTACCGAGAAGATTGCTACTTCCAACAAGTTTGCTATAAACTTCTGCGGAAGTCATCTGCGCAGCAAAGAAGATTGATATGTTTCGAGAAGTTTAATATCAAGAAGATTGCTACTTCTGAGAAGTTTTCTAAACTTCCTTGAAAGTTATCCGCGCTGCATAAAAGGTTGTCATGTCTCGAAGAGTCTTTTATCGAGACAATTGCATGTCGGAGATGGCCCCGACAAAATATTGCTGAAGCAAAGCAATTTTCATTCGGTGTGTCCGAATAAGAATGACTACAGTCAAGAAGATTAAAGACAAAGCGAAGACATATCATTTGTTTCGTTGTTCTTCTTTCTCTTATTTGAGTCATATGACCACCGTACTATTAAGAGGGTTATAAGTATTTGAGACTTTTGTCTATTGTGATGCTTAGCCGAAACCTATGCTTAGCTTCAAGAGGCTGGAGAATGAAAATTGTCAAGGAACCTTTGATCATCTGAGTGATATCGCAAATAAGTTGCAAGGTCTTGTTGCTGAAGATATTACTGATCATGAGACTGCAAAGAAGTTGCGTCGGTCCTTGGATAGTTCTTATGATACCCTCAGGCTGATGATCAAGGAAAGTCGTGACTCCAAAAGTCTCCACCTAGCTGATGTTATGGAGAGGTTGAGCACCCATGAAGAACAACAAGAAGAGAAAAGAGATCTACATGGCTCTCGCTACCAAAATAATCATGCTCCCAAAGCTGCTGTCGATTCTTCTTGAACACCGAAGATAATGCTAACGAAGATTCCGATGACACTAATAGCATCAGCAAAGATCTCATGCAGATAAGTAAGCCTTTGCAACGCTGGCAGAAAAAGAATCAGTTTTAGAAAAAGAACTCGGGTAGTAACTCAAAGTCTTCGTCGAGGTCAAAATCTTCTAGAGAATATACATGCTTCAAGTGCAAGAAGCCTGGAAATCTCATCTCTGATTGTCCAATGTGGGAAGCTAAAATAAGAGCTAGTGGCAAGTTCAACATGGGCAGTAGCAAGAGTTTCAATAGCAAGAGCTATGATTCTGTTGATAAGAAGAAAAAGAAGTTCTTGAAGAATAAAGACAATTCCTCCTTGAAGTCTTCATCAAAGTCTTCGTCATGAACTTCCTCCAAGTCTCATTCCAACCGAAAGAAGAGATCTCACAAGGCCAAGGAATATATTGAGAAGGAAATGGACTCCGATGAAGAAGTCTCAGAGTCCGAAGAAGTTGCTGAAGAAGAATCTGACGAGGATTCAGATTCACGCATGGTCGACATTGCTTGCGGTTTCACACCTATGTCAAACTTCTTCGACAATAATTCGAGTTATGATGAAGCTCCAACATATTGCTTCACGGCAAAAGATTCGAAAGTAAAGTTACTTCCCAAGAAACAAAAAAGCTTATGCTAGTGGAATTCTCTTCTAATGATGATTGAAAGTGCTAGTTATTGACTAGAGAGGGGTGGGGGGTGGGGGTGAATAGGAGATTTTTATTGAAGTCTTCAAGACAAGCAATGTCTTTGAAGACATACAACCAAATATAACCCAAGTAGTATGCAACAAAAGATAAACTACACTAGCCATGCCATAGTCAAGGAGATAGTACATACTAAACACAAAGACATATAACAACTAGGTAGGGTGGGTAAGAATAGGAAGACAATATGAAGCCAAATATGCAAACAAAGGAGAATGTCTTCACATAGCAAAGTCTAACAGGGCAAGCAAGCAATGACTTCATGAAGCTAATCCGTAAGTAAAGGGTGAAGAGATAAAACCAGTTGCTTGGCAAGGATAAGGATTTGGTAGACCAGTTCCAATTGTTGTGACAATTGTACGTCTGGTTAGGGAGGCTGAGGTTGAACTTAGAAGACCGCGTCTTCACCTTACTCCCCTTGAGCTAAGGACACTTAGTCCTCGCCCAATCACTCTAGTAAGTCCTCAAGGTAGACTTCCAAACCTTCACAGACTTCGTTCACTAGCAATCCACAATGACTCTTGTATCCTCAGAACATGACACCTAATTGACAGGAAGATCACAGTCTCCAAGTGTAATAAGTCTTCAGATCACACAGACAGAAAGACTTCAGTGATGCTCAACACTCTTTGGGCTCTAGGTGTTTTGGGCTTTGTCCTCGCAAGGATTCTCTCTCAAAGGCTTCGGAGGTGGGTTTCTCTCAAACGACAAAAGCCGTGCACTAACTCTAAGCAGCCACCAATTTATGGTGTAGGGGGTGGGCTATTTATTGCCAGGAGGCAACCCAACATGATATGTCCAAAATGACCCTGGGTTAGTAAGGAACCGACATGTGTCCAATGGTCGGATTTCAAACACATGCGACAACTTTTCTTGGGATACAAGTAAAGCTGACTCATCCAACTATGGTTAAGGTTTTCTCTCATTGTCTTCACTCGAAGACATATGATTTGGGTTGAGCATCACATCTGATTTCTGACTTTGTTCACTTGGACCCCACTTGAAAGTTTGGTGGTTCCTATGACTCAAGAAAGGAGAAAATAAAACTACGAAGAAACTATGTCTTCGCACTCCATTGTCTTCAGGTGAATGTCTTCACAAGTCATTATCTTCGACGTGAATATCTTCACGAACCACCATTGTCTTCAATGTCTTCATACATTTTTAGGGGTCATCTCCGATGGGTAAACCAAATCAATAGGGACTTCTACCTGTTCCCCTGTGAATCTCACAAACACATTAGTCCCTCAACCACATTTGTCGTCAATCCTCCAAAACCAGCTAGGGGTGGCACTAGATGCACTTACAATCTCCCCCTTTTTGGTGATCGATGACAAACTGGTTGAGGTTTTTCAACAGGGATAAGATTATAGTTAAAGCACGTGGTCATTGGCTTCATGAAGTTAAAAGCCCCCCCCCCTAAAGATGTGCATATAAGTAATTTGCCTTTGAATGCAAATGCACATTGCAGGTTTTGCTTTGTGGAGATCTCCTTTTGTTCATGAAGTCAAATCATCATGCATACAAAAGTATGTTGAAGAAAATGACATGCGCAATGAAAAATTGGTGTCTACAGAATGATTTCATGCCCATAAGATAAGAAATCAACCACACAATCAAAGATAGAAGAAAATGTAGCATACTCCCATCTGGACTTAAGTGTTACACCTCAAAAACCAGCAGTTCATGAATGAGAGTTGCAAGACTTAACAAAAAATACAACATCTGACCCATATGAATCCGCTTGAAGACTATCAACCCATATGCTTCTCCCCCTTTTGTCATCGAATGACCAAAAAGGAGTGAAGACATAGGGTGTCTAAGCTGTCACGCCCAATATGCGACCCTATCCTAAAGGAACTCGAAGGTCCCACCAAGGATAGAAGCGCATATTGGAGACGCTTTTGCAAGGTGGATATCATTACATCGTACCATTACATAATAGTTGGGGATACATACAAAAGGCATACAATGCCACAAGAATACAACAACATCATACATAAGAGCAACATCCGACTACGGATGAAACACAAACAGAAACTCAAACGACATCCACCCTGCTAGCCCAGGCTGCCGACCTGGAACCTATCCCCTGATCGAAGAAGAAGCAGAATAAGAACTCCAAAACAAGAAAACACCGCTCTCGCGTCATCATCATCACATAACCTGCACCTACAACTGTTGTTGTAGTAATCTGTGAGCCACGAGGACTCAACAATCCCATTACCATGGGTATCAAGACTAGCAAAGATTAATGGGTAAAGGAATGGATAAATGGTGAGGATGCAGCAGCGTCTAATGTCAGGACCCCGACTCGATGTCACATCGATCTAGCCGGTAACACCTCATATCACTTTGCGGCCTCACGCACGGTATCCCCACGGGTGTCGCCTTACCTTTGCCCGGGACCGTTTGCGCATTTTGGCTCACGTATATGATAGTGTCGCTAGCATCCATATGATAAAGAGCCCGGGCTGACATGACTAGTCGTAAACCCAAAGTGGCACAGACTTACAGGGACAGGCATCCATGACCCAGCTTCGAACGTGTCGGTCATCAGCAAGTGGGTCCGGGCTGTAGCACTGGGCTAGCAGGACTCCGGTAAACCGGGCTGTAGCGGGCTAATAGGACTCCGGTATTCACCGCGTGACATTTCCCCGAAGGGACAGACACAGGAACGAAGAAGGACACATGCCGGCCAGCCTAAGTGTTCCGGAGCAGTAGCAAGCTACCATGGCTCGGTGGAAACACTAGGAGACATTTCCCCATAAGAGAGGCTACTAAAGATAAACAACTAGATGGTCAGATCCCACACATACCAAGCATTTCAATAACATACACACAATATGCTCGATATGTGCAAATACAACATGGCATCACAACATGACTCTATGACTCAAGTAGTTTATTCAATAGGCTCCGAGGAGCGAGATATTACAAGCAGGGGTCTCATGACCCAACAATCAGAGCATACAAATCAAAGCACAAGCGGAAGCTATCATGTCTGAGTACAGACATCTATAAATGAAAAAGGCTGAGAAGCCTGACTATCTACCAGATCCTGCCGAGGGCACAAGATCGTAGCTGAGGTAACAAGCTAAACGTCGAAGTCCACGCGGAAATACTAGTGAGACTGAAGTCTCTCTGCAAAACATAAAATAGGCAAACGTGAGTACAAATGTACCCAGCAAGACTTACATCAGATCTATCTACATATGCATCATTATCAACAAAGGGATGGTGGGGTTTAACTGCAGCAAGCCAGCTTTGACTCGGTGGCTATCCTAAACTACGACTGCAATGTAACTCTTTGAGGTGGCGCACACGAGTCCACATATTCACCATATCAATACACCACTATGGAACCGCTCCCGTCTCCCTACGAGAACGCCATCCATAGCACTCACGCTTATCTTGCGTATTTTAGAGTATCCACTTTCACTTGTCTATGAACTGATATAAGCAACCCAGAAGTCCTTTTCCGCGGACACGGCTATTCGAATAGATCATATTAACCCTGCAGGGGTGTACTTCTTCACACACGCTCTCACCACTTACCGCCGTTTACACGACATGTACTCGGCAACCTTCAAGCGGAAGCCCAACGTGGGTGTCGGCCACGGCCTGCCTAAACACTCAAGTCTCTAGTCCAGGTTTATCGCCTATTCGGGTTCCATCCATGAGGAGATCCGGCCGGAGTTTCGCTCACGGCCCCAAACGATGTGAACAGGGTTCCGTGACACCAAACGGGCGCCCGGTTTACCCGGCCACGTGCCTACCGCATCACAGCCCACCCCTGCGGTCAGCGCTGTCCACGGCCTCCAGCATACTACAAACACCAGAAACTACTTGCAACTCCTGGACAGAGGACAAGGGTGATTAAGAAGCCGAGAGGGTCCATTGGTTTCGGGCCCAATGCGTGGTAGTAGCTGAATCATGGATCACAAACACAGAACTCAGTTCCCGAGGACGGCTGCAATGAGACAACCCACCATGTACTCCTACATGGCCTCTCACCGCTACCTTTACCAAATCGTGTTCACACGCTTAGCTCACACACCGTAGGACATGTTCACACACCTCTGATTCATCCCCGATGAATCAGACCCGACTCAACTCTAAGCAGTAGCAGGCATGACAAACAAGCATGAATGAGTAGGTACAACAGGGCTCAAACAACTCCTACTCATGCTAGTGGGTTTCATCTATTTACTGTGGAATGACAGGTCATGCAGAGGATAAAGGGGTTCAGCTACCGCAGCAAGTAACAGATGAATCGGTGTTGTCCTAATGCAGTAAAAGAGAGCAGGAGCAAGAGAGTAGGATTGTATCGGAATGAACAAGGGGGTTTTGCTTGCCTGGCAGTTCTGAAGATAACATTGAGTCTTCATCAGTGTCAACGATCACATCATCGGTATCACGTCTATCGAGAGGGGACAGATACCGGTAAATACAGAAAAACACGATCAATGCAATGCACAATATGATGCATGCTATGACATGGCAATAAGAATGTGTTTTGGGCTAATGCACCTAAAACCAGATTAAATGAAGTTGGTTTGAATCCAAGATTCAAATTTAAACTCCATATGTGATTATTCAAATGCCATTTAATTGATTTGTGCTAAACAGCAGCTATAAGTTGTTCTAACATGCATGAAAATGGTACAGATGGATTCCTTGAATTTTTCTGATAATTTTTCATATATAAATTATTTAATTTGGAGTTACGGTTAATTTTCTATGATTTTTAGAAGTTTTGGTTATTATCTGAAATTTATAAATCATTTTTGATTTATTTTAATTCCAGAAACAAATACTGCGTCAGCATGACATATTAGTGACGTCAGCAGGTCAACGTGGCTGGTCCAGGTCAAACCTGGCCAGTGGGTCCCATCCGTCAGTGACTAACCTAACTAATCTAATTTAGTTAGTGGCCTGGGGCCCATTGTCAGTGTCTATTAAACTAACTAATATTTAGTTAACACTAATCCTAGCCTAATTAGCCGGGCGGGCCCGCAGGTCAGTGAGAGAGAGGGGGGGTCAAACCGGGCAGTGGGGTCAACCCACGCCGGTCATCGGGTCAGCGGTCGCCGGCGTTTAGCCGCCGGCGAGTCCAGACGCGGCGGAGGGCTCGGAAACGAGCCACATGGCATCGTTTCGGCCGTGGTTTGTTGCATTCGAACGCGCGCAGTGGCGCGCATCTAGTGGTGGCGGTGACAGGTGCTGGGGTGGCCGGCAAAGTGGTCGGCGACGAGGTTTGGCGGCGGCAGCAGCTCGGGCAATCCTGGGGTGGCGCTATAGAGCACTAGAAGAGAGACCGAAGGGCGCTGCGGGCTCCTGGGAGGGCGGCGAACATGGTGACGCGCTCAGGCGCACGCTGGGATGGCCCTGGCCACGGCAACGACATGGCACGGCGGCGAGAAGCTCTCGGTCGCGGTGGGAGATGGGGCTAGGGGGCGAGAACGGAGGGGGCGAGCACAGGAGAAACAGCGGAGGCTCACAGTGGATCCATTCGAGGCGGGGACGAGGCCGGGGACGGTCCGGAGCCGGCGAATCGGGCATCGGCGACCGGCGGGTCCGAGGAGGGGGAAAACGTCGGGGCGGCGCTTCGGGGGCTCCTGGAGGGCGTGGCATCGGTGAGGTGGGTCGAGTACGGAGTGGCGGAGCTTGTGGGCTAGTCGGGGAAGCGAGGGAGGCCCGGTGGCCGTGGTTATGGCGAGCGGCGGCGAGGGGCTCCGCTCGGTGAGGAGAACAGAGGAGGGGGAGAGTGTTCTGGGGAG
>NC_041387.1:212950211-212970223 GCF_002162155.2 Triticum dicoccoides | reverse complement strand
CTTCCTCAATCAAGATATTATAATAACAGGTCTTCCGGCTGGATGTGTTGGCCACGACATCCACTTTACCGGTTATCGAGGGACCAATATTATAGTTTTTGGGAAATGTTCCAACCATTATATCTGCCTGAGATTCAGATCTGGTTGGTGTCAGGATATTCCAGACTCATCGAGTCTAGGAAAAAAAATGAAAGTTGCAACACAAATCGACGAGATGACGTTGCGGGATTCTCGGGAGATGAACTACGATAGCAAGCTCCAAAACATGAGCTGGTTCTGCTACAACATGTGAACACGATGTCCAAGACAAGCATGACCACAAAGTAGTCTTATAATAAAACACTACCGAGTTCAGGAGGGGAACCATCATCGAGGATATCGAAGTCTTGTACAAATCCGTCTGGTACCTTCGGGACTAGCACTTAGAACCTATTAACCTTGAACAAATCAATCAGTGGCTTGGTGTTCTAGGGACCCATATAGAATGGAGGTTGCAAGTCTCCGAACCACAGAATACTTCGCACGTATGCATGACTGATTTGGGATGATTCCAAAGGAAACAACATTGACTTTCTTGAATCCACGGCGGCAACTTGCATCAAATGCACATGGACTGGAGGAAGTCACTTCTTACATCCGAACATATGCTTCATGAACTAGCATGAAGAAATGCTTTCAAAAGTTTCCAACACTAGCTTAATGTTCAACAAATCATGGAGGGAATAAGGATGTTGTCAATGGGCTCAACAACAATTCATCCGGGTTTCCTTTTAAAAGGAATTCCATAGTTAAGTGAACAAGTGATAGCATTGGTCAGACCCAAAAGATATAATGGTGTATGCTCGAGGGATCAACCACGAATAAGACAACATTACGAGCATCGTTGGTACTGATTTGATTTGACGATAGCCCACGCTCAAATCAAAGGATTGATAAGACAATAGGTCCAGCAACTGATCACAAGGACCAATCAATGAAGATATCATCTTTCTTCAACACACACTACACAAGAATATCCCTTTGGAACGAACTAAGTCAGACAAGCTTTTATCTTCCAACTCTCCAAGTTGTTGTCTAGCTTAACCAACTAGCTCAGGGATATCTAACACCGATTCTTGGAGAGAAGGTGGTTCACAAGAAACCAACTTGATCACGAACTCAACATAGCGGTCAGGTGACAACCCGGTAACACCTCCAGGAAGATATTTGGAAAGTCACGAACCACCGGTATGTTACTAAGCTCGAGAACAATCTTGCTTTTGAGGGCAAGACGATATGATCAAATGAGTGAGGACTTGACAAGATCCTAACTCATCAATCGAAGGGTGCACCGAAATAAGGACTGGGTAGCACGATCAGTCTTAGAAGGAAGATTCGAAAACCAACATACTAAGAATAAAATTATTATCCTTTAACTACCAAGCAACAGAGTTGCTAGCAGTATTGATTTCACACATCACAATTCATTTGTCGGTATTCCGGTTGCATCAACACGAGGGCCGAGGAATGAACAGTGATGGCAAGAAGTGTCACTGTACCAAGAGTTCATGGGATGGTGTGCAATTCCTATAACAATCTCGATATAAAATATGTAATACTCCAAGGTAGAGCAGAACCAAAAGCTGGATTGGCATTTGATCTGCGGAATACAACTACTTTGACCCAATCCTAGATATGGAAGAGGTACTGGAGTTTGTTTCTCCTAGTCATTCCGGAATAGAATGGCTTGACAGACCACAAGAGTCATAGGCATCGATGAACGAACGCACGCATACTCTTGACTATCAATTGATAGACGAGGGTCAGAATGCAACTAAAGAGAACAACTCAAAGGAACATATAACTTTCTGAGTTGTGGATGCATAGATTAGTATGTCGAACCAAGTTCAACATATTTCTTCCGGATAACCCATGCAGAAAGGTAGAACTGGCAGAGTCACGATTTATGAATGGAGAACTCCTCAAGAGTACTCTAATTGTGATTTTTTTTTGATCCAATAAACATCTGCCATAAGTAGTTCATGGTATTTGGAAGAAGAAGATACCACGGACTTCAAGGACTATCGCAAAGGTTACTAATATCCTAAAGGCACTTCCAATTACTATCAACATGAAGTAGGTAGAGTGAATCTCGGGTTCAGAACCCAGGAATAGAATACCTACTACTAAGTAGCATCACGGGATGCTTCCGAGAATAAAGGCTAGAATCTTCACACTAGGACACAAATCATGGCTAGACCACTAGATGATCCCCTAAGCACTTAGGGCCATAATAATAATTCCAACATATATGTCAAGGCAATAATTACCTCAACACACCGATTAGTGTGGTTAATCTGGCCCATGGGAACATCGGAAACAGGAGGAAGGGATTTGCAAATGCATCGGACTATTTAGAAACCTGGGATGACTCGGACAGCATAACGGCTATAATTGCTCAAAAAGATTTGAGACAATCACAAAAATGGTGGCATAACCACTCAGAAGCACAATATCAAGGTTCCGAGATCAACAATTAACATACGGAAGTAGTAGGAACTGAACTGAGACTTAAATCCAACAATCTTATAAGTCTACTGATTAGTAACACGTGATCCTAATAGAAAGAAGAGATAGCCTAGTTCTTAATCCCCGCAGGAAAGATAAGATGACTCAGATCAGAAGGGCATGAGGTATAAGGAGTAAAAAGAGCCTTACGTTCCATCCCACAATCAATTCCCTTATATAACTAAAGAATTTCTAGACTCAACTTCGTCCAGTTTGGCTTGGTAATCCTACAGGCAGTCAAGCTCTGATACCAACGCTGTCAGGACCCCGACTCGATGTCACATCGATCTAGCCGGTAACACCTCATATCACTTTGCGGCCTCACGCACGGTATCCCCACGGGTGTCGCCTTACCTTTGCCCGGGACCGTTTGCGCATTTTGGCTCACGTATATGATAGTGTCTCTAGCATCCATATGATAAAGAGCCCGGGCTGACATGACTAGTCGTAAACCCAAAGTGGCACAGACTTACAGGGACAGGCATCCATGACCCAGCTTCGAACGTGTCGGTCATCAGCAAGTGGGTCCGGGCTGTAGCACTGGGCTAGCAGGACTCCGGTAAACCGGGCTGTAGCGGGCTAACAGGACTCCGGTATTCACCGCGTGACATTTCCCCGAAGGGACAGACACAGGAACGAAGAAGGACACATGCCGGCCAGCCTAAGTGTTCCGGAGCAGTAGCAAGCTACCATGGCTCGGTGGAAACACTAGGAGACATTTCCCCGTAAGAGAGGCTACTAAAGATAAACAACTAGATGGTCAGATCCCACACATACCAAGCATTTCAATAACATACACACAATATGCTCGATATGTGCAAATACAACATGGCATCACAACATGACTCTATGACTCAAGTAGTTTATTCAATAGGCTCCGAGGAGCGAGATATTACAAGCAGGGGTCTCATGACCCAACAATCAGAGCATACAAATCAAAGCACAAGCGGAAGCTATCATGTCTGAGTACAGACATCTATAAATGAAAAAGGCTGAGAAGCCTGACTATCTACCAGATCCTGCCGAGGGCACAAGATCGTAGCTGAGGTAACAAGCTAAACGTCGAAGTCCACGCGGAAATACTAGTGAGACTGAAGTCTCTCTGCAAAACATAAAATAGGCAAACGTGAGTACAAATGTACCCAGCAAGACTTACATCAGATCTATCTACATATGCATCATTATCAACAAAGGGATGGTGGGGTTTAACTGCAGCAAGCCAGCTTTGACTCGGTGGCTATCCTAAACTACGACTGCAATGTAACTCTTTGAGGTGGCGCACACGAGTCCACATATTCACCATATCAATACACCACTATGGAACCGCTCCCGTCTCCCTACGAGAACGCCATCCATAGCACTCACGCTTATCTTGCGTATTTTAGAGTATCCACTTTCACTTGTCTATGAACTGATATAAGCAACCCAGAAGTCCTTTTCCGCGGACACGGCTATTCGAATAGATCATATTAACCCTGCAGGGGTGTACTTCTTCACACACGCTCTCACCACTTACCGCCGTTTACACGACATGTACTCGGCAACCTTCAAGCGGAAGCCCAACGTGGGTGTCGGCCACGGCCTGCCTAAACACTCAAGTCTCTAGTCCAGGTTTATCGCCTATTCGGGTTCCATCCATGAGGAGATCCGGCCGGAGTTTCGCTCACGGCCCCAAACGATGTGAACAGGGTTCCGTGACACCAAACGGGCGCCCGGTTTACCCGGCCACGTGCCTACCGCATCACAGCCCACCCCTGCGGTCAGCGCTGTCCACGGCCTCCAGCATACTACAAACACCAGAAACTACTTGCAACTCCTGGACAGAGGACAAGGGTGATTAAGAAGCCGAGAGGGTCCATTGGTTTCGGGCCCAATGCGTGGTAGTAGCTGAATCATGGATCACAAACACAGAACTCAGTTCCCGAGGACGGCTGCAATGAGACAACCCACCATGTACTCCTACATGGCCTCTCACCGCTACCTTTACCAAATCGTGTTCACACGCTTAGCTCACACACCGTAGGACATGTTCACACACCTCTGATTCATCCCCGATGAATCAGACCCGACTCAACTCTAAGCAGTAGCAGGCATGACAAACAAGCATGAATGAGTAGGTACAACAGGGCTCAAACAACTCCTACTCATGCTAGTGGGTTTCATCTATTTACTGTGGAATGACAGGTCATGCAGAGGATAAAGGGGTTCAGCTACCGCAGCAAGTAACAGATGAATCGGTGTTGTCCTAATGCAGTAAAAGAGAGCAGGAGCGAGAGAGTAGGATTGTATCGGAATGAACAAGGGGGTTTTGCTTGCCTGGCAGTTCTGAAGATAACATTGAGTCTTCATCAGTGTCAACGATCACATCATCGGTATCACGTCTATCGAGAGGGGACAGATACCGGTAAATACAGAAAAACACGATCAATGCAATGCACAATATGATGCATGCTATGACATGGCAATAAGAATGTGTTTTGGGCTAATGCACCTAAAACCAGATTAAATGAAGTTGGTTTGAATCCAAGATTCAAATTTAAACTCCATATGTGATTATTCAAATGCCATTTAATTGATTTGTGCTAAACAGCAGCTATAAGTTGTTCTAACATGCATGAAAATGGTACAGATGGATTCCTTGAATTTTTCTGATAATTTTTCATATATAAATTATTTAATTTGGAGTTACGGTTAATTTTCTATGATTTTTAGAAGTTTTGGTTATTATCTGAAATTTATAAATCATCTTTGATTTATTTTAATTCCAGAAACAAATACTGCGTCAGCATGACGTATTAGTGACGTCAGCAGGTCAACGTGGCTGGTCCAGGTCAAACCTGGCCAGTGGGTCCCATCCGTCAGTGACTAACCTAACTAATCTAATTTAGTTAGTGGCCTGGGGCCCATTGTCAGTGTCTATTAAACTAACTAATATTTAGTTAACACTAATCCTAGCCTAATTAGCTGGGCGGGCCCGCAGGTCAGTGAGAGAGAGGGGGGGTCAAACCGGGCAGTGGGGTCAACCCACGCCGGTCATCGGGTCAGCGGTCGCCGGCGTTTAGCCGCCGGCGAGTCCAGACGCGGCGGAGGGCTCGGAAACGAGCCACATGGCATCATTTCGGCCGTGGTTTGTTGCATTCGAACGCGCGCAGTGGCGCGCATCTAGTGGTGGCGGTGACAGGTGCTGGGGTGGCCGGAAAAGTGGTCGGCGACGAGGTTTGGCGGCGGCAGCAGCTCGGGCAATCCTGGGGTGGCGCTATAGAGCACTAGAAGAGAGACCGAAGGGCGCTGCGGGCTCCTGGGAGGGCGGCGAACATGGTGACGCGCTCAGGCGCACGCTGGGATGGCCCTGGCCACGACAACGACATGGCACGGCGGCGAGAAGCTCTCGGTCGCGGTGGGAGATGGGGCTAGGGGGCGAGAACGGAGGGGGCGAGCATAGGAGAAACAACGGAGGCTCACAGTGGATCCATTCAAGGCGGGGACGAGGCCGGGGACGGTCCGGAGCCGGCGAATCGGGCGTCGGCGACCGGTGGGTCCGAGGAGGGGGAAAACGTCGGGGCGGCGCTTCGGGGGCTCCTGGAGGGCGTGGCATCGGTGAGGTGGGTCGAGTACGGAGTGGCGGAGCTTGTGGGCTAGTCGGGGAAGCGAGGGAGGCCCGGTGGCCGTGGTTATGGCGAGCGGCGGCGAGGGGCTCCGCTCGGTGAGGAGAACAGAGGAGGGGGAGAGTGTTCTGGGGAGAGAATGAGGACGCGGGAGAGAGGGAGAAGGGGGAGGGGGTCGGGGGCTGTGTGGCTCCCTCGGGTGCCTCCAGCGGCGAGCAGGTAAGCAGGAGGTGGCCGGAGCGTGCGCGCGCGCGTCGGGCACACGCCCTCCTGCCTACTGGCAGGAGGTTGAAGACGGTGGCGACTGCGGTGGGCTGGGCCGCACAGTGCTGGACCAGCACAGGAGCTGGGCCGGCTCTAGTGGGCTGCACAGGTAAGCTTTGCTCTTTTTATTATTTACTGTTTTCTATTTTCTGTAGTTTGTTTTGATTTAATTTAGCAACTAAATCATTTAAATAAATTCTGTAGATTTTTATGTGGCTTGCCAAAAATAAATACAAAGCCACTCACAAACTTCCAGAATTATTGGAGTCATATTTAATATATATTAAATATAAATCCAAAGCAAATAGTTATTGGATTAATTCAAATGGCCCAAAATAATTAACTCTGAGATACCAAAAATATTGTTTTGAGTTTTACCTCTTTGCAATATTTTCAGAGACTAAGAGGAACATTTTTTTGGACTTCTTTGAGGAGATTTTAATGTTGATCATTTTTAGAAGGTTTCTGAGGCTTTGAATATTCCTCAATTCAAATTTCATTTGAAATAAAACATGATGCTCACATGAGGCTAGCCTAGAGCACTACCAGCAGCTAGGGATGTGACATATAAGCATATATGGTTGCTAACATACGCAAATAAGAGCGAGAAGAGAAGCAAACAGAACGATCGAGAAGCTAGAAGTGTTCAAGAAGTGATCCTGAAACTACTTACGTTCATACATAACCCAAAACTGTGTTCACTTCTCGGACTCCGCCGAAAAGAGACCATCACGACTACACACACGGTTGATGCATTTTAATTCGAATCTGGTGTCAAGTTCTCTACAACCGGATATTAACAAATTCCCATCTGCCACATAACCGCGGGCACAGCTCTCGAAAGTTTAAACCCTGCAGGGGTGTCCCAACTTAGCCCATCACAAGCTCTCACGGTCAACGAAGGATATTCCTTCTCCCAGGAAGACCCAATCAGTCTCGGAATCCTGGTTACAAGACATTTCGACAATGGTAAAACAAGACCAGCAAAGCCGCCCGATGTGTCGACAAATCCCGATAGGAGTCGCACGTACCTCGTTCTCAGGGCACACCGAATAAGTCAAGCTACGAGTAAAACCATCCCTCAAGTTTCCCCGAGGTGGCCCCGCAGGTTGCTCGGTTCGGACCAACACTCGAAGGAGCACAGGGGGGGGTTAAATAAAGATGACCCTCGGGCTCCGGAAACCCAAGGGAAAAAGGCTTAGGTAGGCAAATGGTAAAACCAAGGTTGGGCCTTGCTGGAGGAGTTTTATTCAAAGCGAACTGTCAAGGGGGTCCCATAAATCACCCAACCGCGTAAGGAACGCAAAATCAAGGAACATAACACCGGTATGACGGAAACTAGGAAGGCAAGAGTGGAACAAAACACTAGGCACAAGGCCGAGCCTTCCACCCTTTACCAAGTATATAGGTGCATTAATTAAATAAGAGATATTGTGATATCCCAACATAATCCTGTCCCTCATGGAGCAATCTTCGACTTGACATGCAACTAACAACGCTATAATAGGGGCTGAGCAAAAGCGGTAACATAGCCAAGCAACGGTTTGCTAGGAAGGTTGTAAAAGGTTAGAGGCTGACATGGCAACTTGGGAGGCTTGATGAACAAGTGATTGGTAGCACAGCATAGCGATAGGACGAAGCAACTAGCATAGCAATGATAGTAGTGAGATCCAAGGTGACGTTCATCTTGCCTAAAATCCCGCAAGGAAGAAGAATGAGTCCATGAAGAAGATGAAGCCACGAAGACGAACCAAGCGTAGACGAACGAATCCTCACGATCGCAACGAAACAGGAACTAACGAGAAGGAGCACAACCGAAAAGAAGCAAACAACAAGGTAAACACACGACACATAGACATGGCATGATGCTCAACTAAGTATGATGCATGACAAAGCTACATGCAGCTACTCATGGCAAGAGATGATGCATACACAACACATCAAAGCAAGTTTAAATGAGGCCGGAAACAACATATAACTAATCCGGTAAGTCCTCATATGCAAATTTCGCAATTGGTCCAGATCTGAATAAACCTTATGTTCTAGTTGTTAAACAACAAGTTAAAATGCACCAAGATGATCTACACAAAATTCTAGTCAAATTACATATAAAGTTCATTTAGTTCGGAGCTACGGCCTAGAAGATATGAGCAAAACAAGTTAAACATGACATTGATGCAAAAGGCATTCAAACATCAAGCAAACACTCTAAAAACAAGGATTCAACATGACAAGATGAAACTACATGGAAATCTAAGCAAGTTTCATATAAAGCACACTCAAAACGGAGCAACGGTTCAACACATACACATGAAACAAGTTTAAAGGACAAGCTGTCCAAAACAACAACTAGGCATCTAGCAAGCATCAAAACAATATGCTACGTCACCTTAACATGCAAATAATAGGCATGGACATGATGTACAGGTAAAGTATGACAAAACACGAACACTGAGCTATCTCCAGAAATCACTAGAACATGCTCAAAAGGTCATGGCAAGATTGCAAATAATAACAGTTTCACAGACGGCAGAAATCACTGGACATGGCAGAAATAACATCAGGTTGCAATGTTTAGATCTATCAAACAACATGCTACAGGAACTTATCATGGCAAACAAAGGCATGGCATGCTATTACTAAAAGCAAAGAACAAAACCCCCTTAGTTAACTTATTCCAAAGATCAACATAAAAGATGGTAGCATCCATGCAAACATGGCAAGTGATATGACAGATTCAAACAAACAGTACATGGCAGGAACAACGATAAGTAGGCATGTTGGTGAGCTTTTAAAACTCACCACAGAGCAACACATGGCATGACAAGGCGACCAATAGTAATAAGACACATTTTTCGAGCTAAACATGGCAATAGCATAGTCATAGGGTGCATGGATCACTAGCAAAACTCATGGCAAAACTGAACTTAATGTTAACAGGCTGACAGCAACATTATTTTGCAATTTGAGAGTAAGATTACAACAAGCTATAGCAGGCTATAAATGCAACCAATGGCATGCATAGATAGAGCATGACATGTGTAACAAAATAACCTTAGTGAACATCTCCATATTATGCATATAATGACTTGTAGCAGCAGGCTTACATAACATCACGATATAACAGATTCAGCCTAGCAAAACAGTAACAACAAGTACCCTACTTCACGAGCTTGATGCACTCACTAAAATAATCAAAAAAATACATGGATTGCACCACTGTAAAGATGGTATTAATATGCTCCTAAAACATGTAGACATCAAGCTCAAAGGATGCACACACAAAATGCAATGAAAAAGACAAAACAACAAGTTATAATAGTCTCAGCAGGTTAACGTCATATAGCACTCTTGCAACGATGATTAGGGCATCATGATGAACTCAAATGAACATGACACAATGGAACAAAATGAAGAGCATCTCATGTTGAATATTTTGACATATTACACGCACGAAACGGAGCAGCGTACACGAATTATGACATGATGAACAGGGCAACATAATGCAAAAATTTCGGGACCGGCAAAATTTGACCTCGAGGGAATTAGGGTCCCGGCGGCTGTGAGGTCAACGTCGGCGATGGCGGCTTCTCCGGTGGCTGGGCAGTTGTGGAGGAGGCCGGAGAGGTCGGGGAAGAGTGGATCCGGCCGTGGGGCGCCGGATCTAGCCGGAGTTGAGGTGGAGGCGGCGGGGCGAGCTCGTCTCCACCGCGGGGAGCTGCGGGCGACGAGGGCGACGCTCGGCGCGGCGGGCGGCTCCGGCTAACCGCGGGAAGAGGCGGCGAGGGTCGGAGACGAGGCAGTGGGATCCAGCAGGCGCGGCGGCGCAGTCGAGCGCGGTCGCGGCGACGGGGAGGAGCGGCTCGGGGAGGAGCCAGGCGAGCGGGCGCGAAGGCGGCGCGGTCGGCGGTCGGGCTTGGGTGGGCTCACAGCCATTCGGGTCGCGCCAAGTGGCGTAGGAGGGCTGGCTGGTGCCGGAATTTGAGGTGGAGGGTGGGCTGGCTGCGGCGCAGTCCCGAGGTTGGAGGAGGCTAGAGGAGGGGAGGCTAGGGTAGCCCATTTTTGGAAGGAAGGGGTGTATATATAGGGTAGGTGCTAGGGTTTGGGTTCTAGGGGGGTGTTTTCGGGCATCGGATCGTGATCTGACGGTCCGGAGCGGAGGGGTAGTGTAGGTGGGCTAGATGTGTTGTGTAGGATGGCTTGGGCTGAGGGGAGAGAATAGAAGTGCAGCCCGACAAGTGTTTCCGAATACCGAAAACGTCCAACGATTAAACCGACAACGGCGCCTCTACGAATGACGGTTGGGCAGTCAAACGAACTCTGAATGCGATGAAACTTGGCAGGCGCTCTGTCTACACTAAAATAAGACCGCTCGCCAAGTTTCATATCATTCCAAGAGCACTTTTGTGCCACTCACGAAACAAGGTCTGAGAGGGGCGACGGGCGCGTGCAAGTGTGGTTGGGCTCAGAACGGACAACAGAGAGAACCGGGGGAACCCGAACGGATGCAAGTTTTGAAAAACATGCAGATGAAATGCAGATGATGACATGGCAAAATGCAACACACAAGCAAATGACATGGCAATGACAGCGAATAACTGGAAGACACCTGGCGCATCGGATTCGGGGCGTTACAACTCTCCTCCACTAACAAGAGATCTCGTCCCGAGATCTTAGGAACGAGATGGGGGGAAAAGGGATGAGGTGAAACAAGAACACAAGAGAGAAGATGAACAAGACCAAGAGTACTCAAATAGAAAAGAGGAACAACGATTATGATGAGAATCAAAAGCTCAAGGATAAGATAGACTCTGAAACCACTCCGGTTAGAACAAGATAGAAAAGGAATAAGAGCGAAAGAATTGGGATAGCATCCTGATAGAACATGGGATGGAATAGGACATGATCTTTACAAGATGGGACGGTACTTGACGAGAGGGACAACACAATGCCACCGGAAGAATTGAAAGAGTAGAATGAAATGAACGAAGAATAAGAAGACATCTTCTACCACAATTAAGTTGAGAGGGATCCTTGCAAGGAAGGATTGAACGGAGTTGTTGGTAATTCAACAACAAATGAATTGCTTGTTGTGGACTTATAGATAACATCTCAAAATTATGAGGTGATCGCCAACCACATGCGGAAAAGATTAAATAGCTGAGAAGGATGAAGAAATGCAAAACTCCATTTCAAAAGACCACAGAGAGTTAATTGCACTTCGAGAGGCAAGAATGAAAAATACTTGCGCTCCTCCAAAATAATCTTGATGAACACTTGAAGAATGAATTAAATCCTTACGAACCACCATAAGAACTCTGGTAACAAAAGGATGACGAGAAAAATTGAAGGATGAAAGGGATAAGATTACATCCTTGCGATGATTTAGATCAAGCTTCGCTACGAGAGAAGCAAGAAAACTTGGAACTCCGGAGAAGAAAAACATGCACAACTTGAAACTGAGAGATCATTTATTACAAACAATCTTCGAAGAAAAGCATTAATCAACTTAATGAAAGAAGAATAAGAATTATGTTATGCTTATCCTTCATCAATTAAATTGATGAGAAGCAATGGATTGCATACAACTTATTCACATTGGAAAAAGATAAAGTGGAGATATAGCGCAACACTTGGGAAAATCTTCATGAACCACCGGTAGGACTGGAAAGAACGAATGAATAGATACGATAACAACAGAAAGATTCTTGAACGAGCCACCGTAAGAATTGAAACAAATGACGAAAAGAGAATGAATCACCGGGAAGAATTAGAAGAACAAATATGCTTGAGGGGATTTAGATGCAAAATAACGAAGAGACAACGAGCTGATTGAAGAATACTTGACAGATGCGCCGAGATAATGTAGAACGATAGCTGGAATGTGAGGACCAAGAATTCTTCTGGAATGATGGCCTCCGGTGAAACGAAACAGAAAATAATTTCTGAAATACTCTGGATAGGTAAGAAAAAGGAATATCTGACAAATGGAATAATTTGAGAGGATAACATGAAGCTAGAACCGCGAATCTCTGGGAGAACGGGCAAGATTTAAGAGAAATTCTTCTTTGGTCTTCAAATGACGACGAAAAACACCATCAAAATTACTGAGATACTCCGGGAGAATGAAAAAGAGGAAGGGTTGAACCAAAGATGAAAAGAATTTGAAAGCGATCTTGGAGATGGCATATGGCGGATGAAATTCATTCTTACGTCAAACTTGAAAACAATTAGGAATGGCTCCGGAATAATTAGAAGAGTCGGGTAAGATCTTGGGAAAAGACCTGTGGGTTAGGGCCCACTAAAGAGAAAAACACCTTTGGAAAGGGATGTTGAACAGGTAGATGATGCACCGGAACAATTGAAATATTTGAATGAGGTGACAATCTCAAATTAATTGGAACACAGACGAATCTCCTGAGATGTCTTCTGAACTCCGGAATGATTGAATGGCGAGAGGCAAACGAGCAAGGAGAACATTTGATCCAAGGAAAAGAATGTGATCAACCCGAAAAAAAACTTGAATTGAGTCCACCGGAAAAGAGATGAAGAATGTCAAACAAAAGAGAATTCACTGGTTGAAACAATTGCCGAATGACTGAAGAGGCTCCACACGAATGAAATTGATGGTTGAAAGAGACTCAAGCTCCAGGAAGAAAAAGGGGTGGGAGGGCGGGAAAACAAAGGCAACTTGGAAGGGGAAAAACCGATGAATAACTTGAAGAGAAAACACCAGTTGAAATAATGCAAATGCTTTGCACGAGTAGGATGGATACTCGATTACAGACTCCGGCTCCGAGGAGAAAAAGGGGTGGGCGGGTGGGAAAAAGAAAACAAATAAGGATTGAACTTGGCAACGATGAAGATGGTCGAGTCAACTTGACGAGAAATGCACCGGATGAAAAGAGCTGAGAACCAACGAACGAAAAAAACTAACCGCGTGATCCTAAAGAAAGTTTGAAGGGGAAGAGGAGTAATTCAAAACACCTACGTCAAGATTCCTCACCAGAGCGACGAAGGGGCTGAGGAGTAAAAAGAATTCCTACTCTCCGATATAACTAGACTCCGAAAACAGTTTTCTTCTAGACTCGACAACGGCCAACTACGAACAATCAAGGGGGCTCCTATGGTCGGTCGAGGCTCTGATACCAACTTGTCACGCCCAATATGCAACCCTATCCTAAAGGAACTCGAAGGTCCCACCAAGGATAGAAGCGCATATTGGAGACGCTTTTGCAAGGTGGATATCATTACATCGTACCATTACATAATAGTTGGGGATACATACAAAAGGCATACAATGCCACAAGAATACAACAACATCATACATAAGAGCAACATCCGACTACGGATGAAACACAAACAGAAACTCAAACGACATCCACCCTGCTAGCCAAGGCTGCCGACCTGGAACCTATCGCCTGATCGAAGAAGAAGCAGAAGAAGAACTCCATAACAAGCAAACACCGCTCTCGTGTCATGATCATCGCATAACCTGCACCTGAAACTGTTGTTTTAGTAATCTGTGAGCCACGAGGACTCAGCAATCCCATTACCATGGGTATCAAGACTAGCAAAGCTTAATGGGTAAAGGAATGGATAAATGGTGAGGTTGCAGCAGCGTCTAAGCATATATGGTGGCTAACATGCACAAATAAGAATGAGAAGAGAAGCAAACGAAACGGTCGAGAAGCTATAAGTGATCAAGAAGTGATCCTGAAACTACTTACGTTCATACATAACCCAAAACCGTGTTGACTTCCCGGACTCCGCCGAAAAGAGACCATCACGGCTACACACACGGTTGATGCGTTTTAATTCGAATCTGGTGTCAAGTTCTCTACAACCGGATATTAACAAATTCCCATCTGCCACATAACCGCGGGCACGACTCTCGAAAGTTTAAGCCCTGCAGGGTTGTCCCAACTTAGCCCATCACAAGCTCTCACGGTCAATGAAGGATATTCCTTCTCCCAGGAAGACCCGATTAGTCTCGGAATCCCGGTTAGAAGACATTTTGACAATGGTAAAACAAGACCAGCAAAGCCGCCCGATGTGTCGACAAATCCCGATAGGAGTCGCACGTACCTCGTTCTCAGGGCACATCGGATAAGTCAAGCTACGAGTAAAACCATCCCTCAAGTTTCCCTGAGGTGGCCCCGCAGGTTGCTCGGTTCGGACCAACACTCAAAGGAGCACTGGCCGGGGGTGGGGGGGTGGGAGGTTAAATAAAGATGACCCTCGGGCTCCGGAAACCCAAGGGAAAAAGGCTTAGGTAGGCAAATGGTAAAACCAAGGTTGGGCCTTGCTGGAGGAGTTTTATTCAAAGCGAACTGTCAAGGGGGTTCCATAAATCACCCAACCGTGTAAGGAATGCAAAATCAAGGAACGTAACACCGGTATGACAGAAACTAGGGCGGCAAGAATGGAACAAAACACCAGGCATAAGGCCGAGCCTTCCACCCTTTACCAAGTATATAGGTGCATTAATTAAATAAGAGATATTGTGATATCCCAACATAATCCTGTCCCTCATGGAGCAATCTTTGACTTCACCTGCAACTAACAACGCTATAAGAGGGGCTGAGCAAGAGCCGAACATAGCCAAGCAACGATTTTCTAGGAAGGTTGTAAAAGGTTTGAGGCGGACATGGCAATTTGGGAGGCTTGATGAACAAGTGATAGGTAGCGCAGCATAGGGATAGAATGAAGCAACTGGCATAGCATTGATAGTAGTGAGATCCAAGGTGACGGTCATCTTGCCTGAAATCCCGCAAGGAAGAAGAACGAGTCCATGAAGAAGATGAAGCCACGAAGATGAACCAAGCATAGACGAACGAATCCTCACGATCGCAATGAAACAGGAACTAACGAGAAGGAGCACAACCGAAAAGAAGCAAACAACAAGGTAAACACACAACACATAGACATGGCATGATGCTCAACCAAGTATGATGCATGACAAATCTACATGCAGCTACTCATGGCAAGAGATGATGCATACAAGAGCAACACATCAAAGCAAGTTTAAATGAGGCCGGAAACACCATATAACTAATCCGGTAAGTCCTCATATGCAAATTTTGCAATTGGTACAGATCTGAATAAACCTTATGTTCAAGTTGTTAAACAGCAAGTTAAAATGCACCAAGATGATCTACACGAAATTCTAGTCAAATTACATATAAAGTTCATTTAGTTCGGAGCTACAGCCTAGAAGATATGAGCAAAACAAGTTAAATATGACATTGATGCAAAAAGCATTCAAACACCAAGCAAACATTCTCAAAACAAGGATTCAACATGACAAGATGAAACTACATGCAAATCTAAGCAAGTTCCATATAAAGCACACTCAAAACGGAGCAACGGTTCAACACATACACATGAAACAAGTTTAAAGGACAAGCTGTCCAAAACAGCAACTAGGCATCTAGCAAGCATCAAAACAATATGCTACAGCCCCTTAACATGAAAATAATAGGCATAGACATGATTTACAGGTAAAGCATGAGAAAACATGAACACTGAGCTATCTCCAGAAATCACTAGAACATGCTCAAAAGGTCATGACAAGATTGCAAATAATAACAGTTTCACAGACTTGGCAGAAATCACTGGACATGGCAGAAATAACATCAGGTTGCAATGTTTAGAGCTATCAAACAACATGCTACAGGAACTTATCATGGAAAACAAGGGCATGGAAGGCTATTACTAAAAGCAAAGAACAAAACTCCCTTACTGAATTTATTCCAAAGATCAATAGAAAAGATGGTAGCATCCATGCAAACATGGCAAGTGATATGACAGATTCAGACCAACAGTAACAGTATATGGCAGGAACAACAATAAGTAGACATGTTGGTGAGCTTATACAACTCACCACAGAGCAATACTTGGCATGACAAGGCGACCAACAGTAATAAGACACATTTTTCGAGCTAAACATGGCAATAGCATAGTCATAGGGTGCATGGATCACTAGCAAAACTCATGGCAAAACTGAACTTAATGTTAACAGGCTGACAACAACATTATTTAACAATTTGAGAGCAAGATCAACAAGCTGCAGCAGGCTATAAATGCAACCAAGGGCATGTATGGATAGAGCATGACATGTGTAACAAAACATCCTTATTGAACATCTCCAGATTATGCATATAATGATTTGTAGCAGCAGGTTTACATAACATCATGATATAATAGATTCAGCCTAGCAAAACAGTAACAAGTACCCTACTTCACGAGCTTGATGCACTCACTAAAAGAATCACAAAAATACATGGATTGCACCACTGTAAAGATGGCATTAATATGCTCCTAAAACATGTAGACATCAAGCTCAAAGGATGCACACACAAAATGCAATGAAAAAGACAACAAGTTATAACAGTCTCAGCAGGTTAACATCATATAGCACTCTTGCAACGATGATTAGGGCATCAACACGGACCCAAATGAACATGACACAATGGTACGAAATGAATAGCATCTCATGATGAATATTGGGACATATTACACACACGAAACGGAGCAGCAAACAAAAAGTTATGACATGATGAACAGGGCAACATAATGCAAAAAATTCGGGACCGACAAAATTCGACCTCGAGGGAATTAGGGTCCCGGCGGCTCTGAGGTCAACGTTGACGATGTCGGCTTCTCCGGCGGCTGGGCGGCTGTGGAGGAGGCCGGAGAGGTCGGGGAAGAGTGGATCCGGCCGTGGGGCGCCGGATGTGGCCGGAGTTGAGGTGGAGGTGGCGGGGCGAGCTCGTCTCCACCGCGGGGAGCTGCGGGCGACAAGGGCCACGCTCGGGGCGGCGGGCAGCTTCGGCTAACCGCGGGCGGAGGCGGCAAGGGTCGGAGACGAGGCGGCGGGATCCAGAGGGCGCGACGGCGCGGCCGAGTGCGGTCACGGCGAAGGGGAGGAGCGGCTCGGGGAGGAGCCAGGCGAGTGGGCGCGGAGGTGGCACGGTCGGCGGTCGGGCTCGGGTGGGCTCACGACCATTCGAGTCGCGCCAAGTGGCATAGGAGGGCTGGCCGGTGCCAGAATTCGAGTTGGAGGGGGGCTGGCTGCGGTGCAGATCCCGAGGTTGGAGGAGGCTAGAGGAGGGGAGGCTAGGGTAGCCCATTTTTGGAAGGAAGGGGTGTATATATAGGGTAGGTGCTAGGGTTTGGGGTCTAGGGGGGTGTTTTCGGGCATCGGATCATGATCTGACGGTTCGGAGCAGAGGGGCAGTGAAGGTGGGCTTGATGGGCTGTGTAGGATGGCTTGGGCTGAGGGGAGAGAATAGAAGTGCAGCCCGGCAACTGTTTCCGAATACCGAATACGTCCAACGATTAAACTGACAATGACGCCTCTACGAATGACGGTTGGGCAGTCAAATGAATTCCGAATGCGTTGAAACTTGGCAGGCGCTCTGTCTACACTAAAATAAGACCGCTCGCCAAGTTTTATCTCATTCCGAGACCACTTTTATGCCACTCACGAAACAAGGTCTGAGAGGGGCGACGAGAGCGTGCAAGTGTGGTTGGGCTCAGAACGGACAACAGAGAGAACCGCCAGAACCTGAACGGATGCAAGTTTTGAAAAGCATGCAGATGAAATGCAGATGATGACATGGCAAAGTGCAACACGCAAGCAAATGACATGGCAACAACAGCGAATAACTGGAAGACACCTGGCGCATCGGATTCGGGGCGTTACATAAGCGTTCCCCGGAGGTGTTGGTGAAGATGTTGGGGCAGCCGGGTCGACGGTGGGGTTGGGCGGTGCAGTCAGGCCTGATGCAATGTCTTTGATGAAGTGAAGCCATAGCTGGTGAAGTGGCATCGTCCTTCTCATCAATGACTCAAGCAACAACAATTGGAGCAGATGATAAGTAGTCAGAATCTTCAATGGGTGGTGTAGGACACCAACTTGCTAATTGCGGAGGCCTAGAGTCAAACTTGAATCTTTTGGTGAAGCCATTCGTAGTGAGTTCATCTTCAGAATAGAGCGGAGTGAGTCTCTTCTAGGCATGCCGATAGGCTTCATGTGCAGCAAATGAGTTCTTTGTGGAGAGGTTGCGAATACGATTGACATCCACAAGAAGACTTTGCATCTAATGCAATATCCAGTCATGATGCCTGTCATGCTTCTGATGAAGATAAACTAGAAGTTCTCTGTCATTTAGGACATGAGCACGCTTCTAAGGCCTTTGAGGTACTTTCCTGCAGTTGCATGAGTGTTAGCACGATGCAACATCCTAAGCTGACCGACAAGGGGACCAATAGCAGCAGTTGTGGGATTGGGCACATGAATGGCTTCAAGTGGTGCTGAGAAGATCTGGAAGGCAGCATTGTCTTCACGAATGGGTCCTTGACAGGTTCTGGATAGATGGCTTGTGACATATCGACTTCAGGCAAGAAGACAACATGATTGCACGCTGAAGCTTGATAGTTGATCGAAGAGCAAAGCTTAATCTGCCACATTATCCATGGTGCATAAAATTTCCGGCCAAATAGATCAATGTCTGAAGCCGCCAACGGCCTGATGAAGAAGTCATGAGTGTTGAAGCGGATGCCATTGAGATTGTAGAAGACCAATGTCTTCATGGTGCCTTCAATCTTCGTAGAAGAGGGTTGCCCTTTAATTGGCCACGGAGTATGCTGCACAATGTGGTAGATGGTGCGAGGCAAGTACTCGAGGTCATTGATGAAGAAGTGCGTTGGGTACTCAGCTTCTGCACGCAATGGCTTCATCATGCTCAACACTTGGCTCATGTTTGGCTCTGGCTTCTAGAGATGCTTTCAAGTTCCTTCTCATATAGCTAACAACCTAGCTCATAAAGATCACCAGGAGTGGGCAGGGAAGTAAGCTGGATGAAATCCTGAGCTTTGGCTTCATGGTGAACATCTCCTATCATCCAGTCAAAGACCCATGTCTTCGAATCCCTGTTGTAGCCTGATATGTTCATAGTGGCATCAAATTGGAGCAGAAGCTCTTCATTCCAGTGCTCCTTTTCGATGACAAAGGGGAGCAAGCCAACATCTTGAAAGCAGTTAAGGGCTTCTTCCAGGCATGGTAGTCCAGCCATGGCATCACAACATATGCGCTTGTGTGGGAAAATCCGGTCCTGGTTGTATAAGATGCATGAGTAATAGCTTCTTTGGAGATGACTCTAGAATCTGTCAGAAGAAATATTGGGCTTCTTGTAGGGGTTCTTGGCCTTGTCGAAAAAGGTGTTGTGCTCTCTGAAGCTTAAGGCGCTGAAAGAGGTTTGAGTGGTGACGATGCTTGGAAGCCTTGGCATTCTTGGCATGGGCTTCTGCGTCTGAGGCCTATGATCAATGTGATAATCATATTGGGGCCTAGGAGCTTTAGGAGGTGTCAAAATTAGCCATCTGACACTGATCAGTCCACCTTCACGATTGAATGTCCTCGCCATGGTGTTCGGAACTGGTGGTGCAGCAACAACATCCGATGTGGACGGCTGAATACCTTTGGTGGCGGCATTGGCTTCAATCTGAAGATTGGCTTCAGGCTGGGCATTGGCTTCAGGCATGACAACGTCATTGGCTTCAGTATGTGTGCCAACAGCAGCAGCAGAG
>NC_041387.1:212843729-212949774 GCF_002162155.2 Triticum dicoccoides | reverse complement strand
TTTTGGAATCACAACAGGTACAACAGGGGGAATAACCACTTATTCTTCTTCAATTTCATCGGCTGATGCAGCCGGAATATCTTCAGCCTCTTTGGGTTCATATTCTTGAGCAATCTTTGAGGGGATGGCTTCAGGAAACACCTGACGTGCTACTGAGCTTGTGGTGTGCACATCATCTTCAAGAATGCTTGACATGGAGACCGATGGCCTTGGGCCTCTATGAAGCCTTCAGAATGAGGGCGACGCTTGAGGTGATGGAGTAGTCTTCTCCATGTCTTCTGGTATTACTTGGGGTGACTCAAGCACTAGGGTGGTGACATGAGTAGGTGGAGTACGCGGTATGACTTCATGCAGTGGGGAGTTGGGGTGTTGCTCTTCCCAGAATTGTAAGTGCATCTAGTGCCCCTTAGTGATTTTGGTGTATTGAAGACTTATAGGTTAAGGGACTAATGTGTTTGTGAGTGTACACAGGCTCTATAAGTCGATGAGGAGTTTGATATTTATAGTGAAAGTCGACCCCTAAAAATGAATGTCTTCGACTGAAGACTTTGGTTCTCCTGAAGACTTTGAAAGTGAAAAAATTGGTGTGACCTTGAAGACTTGGATATTCATGCGAGGAATCTGAAGTGTGAAGCCTTTTGTTTTTGTAGTTTCTTTTTTTCTCTTTCTTGAGTCATAGGAAACACCATACTGTTAAAGGGGGTCGAGGTAATACTAAGGAAACTGATTTCCAGGTGATGCTCATCTCAAAATCCCACACCTACCCAATCCTTCGAGTGAAGCCATTGGAAATCTCATATCAGTTCAGTCAATTTCTTCAGTGACAGAGATGAAGATCTTCTGGTCTTCGAGGAACTTGTTCTGACTGAGGAGTTAGGAATTCGCCAGTGCGAATTGCCTACATAGTGAGGAACATGATAGCCTTGAGGAATTCGAACCTTAGAATATCCGACCGTTGCTGTGCCGCGCGCCAGCTGTTCCAAAATATCCTACCACCTAACAGTCATATCAGCCAAGGGCATTTATGTCTTATCATGTCGGGCTGCTCGCTAGGCTATAAATAGCCGCCCCCTACAACCACTAGTTGGTTGGACGCTCTGAGAGAAACTGACACTTGTCATTTGAGAGCATCCCATCCTCCGAGGACTTTTGAGCCAAAATCATCAAGTGAGGAAAACCCAAATCCCAAACCTAAACCTACAAACCCCAAAGTGATTGAGTAGCACTGAAGAGATTTTTCCTGTGTGGAACAGACGCTTGTTACCTTTGAGGATGTGTATCTTCCAGACGGTTTGGCGTCATGGTTTGAGCATCCAAGAGGAATTGTGGATTGCCAAGTGACCAAGAGTGAAGGTTTGGAAGTCACCCATGAAGACTTACCACTGTTGTTGGCAAGGTCTGTGGATCTTAGCTCAAGGAGAAGACAGTGAGGACTGTGTGTCCGGGACTGTGTGTCCTCGAGTTTAAATACTCAGCCGCTCCAACCAGACGTACAACTGTCACAGCAGTTGGAACTGGTCTACCAAATCATTGTCTTCACCAAGCCTACTGGTTCTATTTCCTCAACCCTTTCATTTCCTCAGTTATGTGTTGATGTACCTGATCATTACTGTTTGAAGACTTTGACTGAAGACTTTCTCTAATTCCTCAATCCTATTTCTTCAGTCTATTTTGTCCTCATCCTGCTTATCCTGTGTTTATGCTTTCTGTACTCTATGTTTGTCTTTCATTTCATCATGATGACTATGCTGTTGCTGTGTTATGCTTATACCTGAGTACTTATTCCGCTGCAAGTAGTTCTTCGCTTAGGAATTTCCTCACCCTGAAATTCCTAAGTGAAGAATTCATAAAAATCGCCTATTCACCCCCCTCTAGTCGACGTAACGCACTTTCAATTGGTATCAGAGCAAGGTACTCCCTTGTTTTGTGTGATTTTGGTTTAACCACCTAGAGTTTTAGTTATGTCGACTGCAGGAATAAAGAAAGTGACATTCCCCATCTTTGACGGTCATGAGTATCCCAAGTGGAAGGCCATGATGAAGAAGCGACTCATGGCGATGAACAGCAAATTCTGGACCATCACAGAGATTGGTCTCACCAATATCTGCAAGTGGGCGGAGGCTGATGACATTCACAAGTACACTCTACTCAACCTCACGGCGAAGGATGTCATATGCTCCTGTTTGTCGCAAAATTAGTTTAGTAACGTCATGCATCTCAACCATGCGAAGCTTATTTGGGACCGACTCTCTGAAGTATATGAAGGTCATCATACTCGTCATGATCCTTGGTTTGAGGATTTCAAGGAATCACTCAAGGAGATGACTTTTGCACCTGAATCATCATCCAATGCACCATGCCTTATGGCAAAGGGTGCCAAGGTAACTGAATGCTACCTCTCCGAATCCAGTGATGATGAATCGGGTGATGAATTTGGACCCAGCTATGTCAAACTTGCTTCCCTTGCCACTAAACAACAAAGAGCTCTTGGAAAGGTTCAAAACATGATAGATGTAAGCGATGATATGTTGGGTGAGGAATTGAATCAAACTAAGGCTTTGGCTGATAGTCTTCAAAAACTTCAGTCAAAGTATGACAACCTTCAAAATCATCATAACACTCTCTTAACTGATCATGAAAAGCTTTCTTATGAATTTCTTCAGAGAAAGCAAGATCTTGAGAAGCTAAAAGCGAGTTATGAAGATCTTCAGAAGGAAAACGATTCATTGCTTGCTCAACAGATCAGTTCCGCTCAGGAAGAATTTATTCCACCATGTCTGAAATGCATTGAGCGGAATCTGCTAATTCATCTCCTGAATGTTCAAATGCTTCTATTGCTGCAAATTTTTCAACTATCCCTGGGGTCACAAATTCCTCATCTGAGGATACCACATGTATCACTGACGATAATGCAGGGCTGAAGGAATTGTATGTGACAGGCATTTACAAAAGCCTCAAAGGGCATCGGACTCTATGTGATGTGCTCAAAAAGCATATCTTGAACAGGAACCCTAGGAAAGAGGGTATTGCATTTGAGAGGAAACACAATGCTGATGGTACCTACTGGAAACCTGAGCGGTATCCCAAAACCTCATGGGTTGCTGCAAAAGGACCTCCTGTAGATCCATGCACTTTGTCTGGCTTTACCTGTGATTCTTCATATTCCTCTGATGAGTCATTTGACTCCAACTATAGACTATTTAAGAATCAGAATGGTGAAGTATTTGCTCGATATGTTGGAACTAACTGCAGGAACGGCCCCCCTATGAAGAAAATCTGGGTTCCTAAAAGATGCCTTGAAAATCTTCAGGTGAATGCCATCATGACACCACCCATGACAAACAGGAACCCCAGATCAAATTCTTCATATGGATCAAAATCTTCTTATGGATCCAAGTCCTCATATGGACCAAATTCTTCAAATTCCTCACATGGATCAAAATCCTCATATGAACATCATCGTGCTAACACTTCTATTTCACAAGGAAAGTCTAAAGGCTATGAATATGTGCATTATTCTTCAAACCATTATGTTCATAAGTCCTCGAAGAATTTCTCTGCTTATTCATATGCTTATCCTAACCACTCTTCTGTGAAACAAAGTGCACTGACTTCTATGCCATCCTTTTCTTATGGAGCTCGCAGAATGATGAACTCTTTTCCACCCATCTAGATGTGGGTGGTGAAGAAAAAGAACTAATCACTTATGCAGGGTCAGGTCTCCAGACGAACTTGATCGTCTGAAGAATTTGCTGGAGACCTGAATGTGCTTGAAAGGACGCAAGCTAACCATGAAGAAATGAATCATTCATTTCTCATGTCCTCTTACTGCTATATCTGTTACTGTTGATGAAATTGATATCATATTCTTCACTGATGAAGTATATGGGTTAATAAGTTGCACTAATTCATCTGCAGGATGAACAACCCAAAGCTACTGAGTGGGTCCTCGACAATGGATGTACAAATCACATGACTGGTGACACGAATTTGTTGATGGACACTGATTTGTCACCATCTCATCTGAAGCACATCACCTACGCTGAAAAAGGCAAAAGCAAGGTATTGGGTCTAGGTAAGGTTGCAATCTCAAAGGATAGACACATGGAAAAAGTCATGCTTGTCGAGTCCTTAGGATTCAACCTCATGTCTGTCTCAATGCTTTGTGATCTTGATATGGTTGTTGTCTTTGACAAATATTGTTGCCTTGTGCTAATGGACTCTGACAACTCCAAAGTCTTCGAAGGCTTTAGGAAAGGAGACTTGTATATTGTTGATTTCTCTGTAGGACCACAGCCTGCCACATGTCTACTTGCAAAAGCTTCAGAATGCTGGCTATGGCATCGACGACTTGGTCATCCTGGGATGAGGAACTTGCATACACCCGCGAAGAAGAAGAATGTCATTGGCATCGAGGGTGTCAAATTCCTCAAAGATCATATTTGTGGTGCTTGTGAGGCTGGAAAGATCACCAGAGCCAAGCATACCTCAAAGACTATCTTGACCACTTCTCGTCCCTTTGAATTACTTCATATGGATCTCTTTGGCCCTACTCATTATGCTACATTCTCTAGTTCTGCATCATTATATGGCTTTGTCATAATTGATGACTATTCTCATTACACATGGGTGCATATCATCACTTACAAAAATGAAGTGCAGGAAGTCTTCAGACGATTTTCCTCAAGGGCTTCCACTAACTTCGGTGTGAAGATCAAGCTTATCAGGAGTGATAATGGAACCGAGTTCAATAACACTAGCCTCTATGAATATCTTGACATGCTTGGTATTACTCACGAATTATCTGCTCCTTATACTTCTCAGCAGAATGGCATCATGGCGTGCAAGAACAGAACTCTGGTTGAGATGGCTCGCACCATGCTTGATGAATACAAGACACCTTAGTGCTTCTGGCATGAAGCAATTGATACTGCATGCCACATCATCAACAGGGTATATCTTCACAAATTCTTCAAAAAGACCTCATATGAACTCCTCACTGACAAGAAACCCAATGTAAGTTATTTCAAAGTCTTCGGTGCTAAATGCTAGATTAGAGATCCTCACCATCACTCTAAATTTGCACCGAAAGCACATGAAGGTTCTATCCTTGGTTACGGAAAGGACTCGTACACCTACAGAGTTTTCAACATCAATCATCACAAAGTTGTTGAAACTGTAGATGTGCGGTTCGATGAAACTAATTGATCACAAAGAGAGCACCTACCTCCTGTGCTAGATGAAATGTCACCTAAGGAATCCATCAAGTTCAAAGCTACTGAGGATGTCATCCCTACCGAAGAATTTGCTGAAGAAGTCATTCCGGATCGTGAAGAAAATCCCACTGGTGCTGCTGAAGAAACTGGTCCTGAAGAAACTGCTGGGCCTAAGCAAAGTCATCAACCCGCACATCCTCGTGTTGCAAACGAAGTGAAGATCGAGAAGGTCATCGATGACATCAATGCACTAGGTCCTCTCACGCGCTCAAAAGCTTCACATTTATTTAACTTTTGTGGGCTTTTGCATTTGTCTGTATCACAGAGCCCACTAAAGTTGATGAAGCATTCATGGAATCTGAGTGGATTCAAGCCATGCAAGATGAATTGCATCAATTCGAGCTCAAAAATGTGTGGGAGCTTGTCAAGCGACCAGACCCATGCAAGCACAACATCATCGGTACCAAATGGATCTACCGCAAAAAACAAGACGAAAATGGCCTCGTGGTGAGGAATAAGGCTCGTCTTGTAGCTCAAGGCTACACATAGGTTAAAGGAATTGATTTTGATGAAACTTTTACACCTGTTGCTAGACTTGAGGCTATTCGCATATTGCTTGCTTACGCTAACCATCATAATATCATCTTACATCAAATGGATGTGAAAAGTGCATTCCTCAATGGTAAGCTTGAGGAAGAAGTATATGTTGCTCAACCACCTGGTTTTGAGGATCCAAAATTTCCAGATCACGTCTACAGACTCAACATGACCCTCTATGGCCTCAAGCAAGCACCTAGGGCATGGTATGACACACTGAAGGAATTCCTCATGAAGAAAGGCTTCAAACCCGGTTCACTTGACCCAACACTTTTCACCAAAACATATGATGATGAATTGTTCGTGTGCCAAATATATGTTGATGATATTATCTTTGGCTGTACTAACCAATGTTACAGTGATGAATTTGCCTATATGATGAATGAAGAATATCAAATGTCTATGATGGGAGAATTGAAATTCTTCTTAGGTCTTCAAATTCGTCAACAATACAATGGCATATTCATATCTCAGGAGAAATACCTCAAGGATGTGTTGAGGATATTTGGCATGCAAGATTGCAAAGGCGTCAAAATCCCTATGCCCACTAATGGCCATCTATGCACCGATGAAAATTGTAAAGACTTCGATCAAAAGGTATACCGCTCCATGATTGGCTCTTTATTGTACTTATGTGCATCTAGGCTGGATATTATGCTTAGTGTTTGCATGTGTGCCCGATTTCAAGCTACACCGAAGGAATCACACCACAAGGCTGTGAAGCATATTCTTTGATACCTAGCTCACACACCAACACTTGGATTATGGTATCCCAAGGGCTCTTCCTTTGATCTCATTGGATATTCATACTCTGACTATGCTGGCGATCGGGTGGAAGTCAACGTCAGGCACATGTCATGTCCTCAGATGATCCTTGTTATGTTGGTCCTCGAAGAAGCAGAACTGCGTATCACTCTCCACTGCAGAAGCTGAGTACATTGCTGCTAGATCTTGTTGTGCTCAATTGCTATGGATGAAGCAAACACTCAAGGACTATGGCATCAATGTGAAGAATGTGCCACTCTATTGCGACAATGAGAGTGCTATCAAGATTGCTCACAACCCATTTCAGCACTCGAAGAGAAAGCACATCCAGATCCGTCATCATTTTCTTCGTGACCAGGTGTTGAAGGGAGACATCTCCATCGACCAGGCAAATACTGAAGACCAGCTGGCCGATATCTTCACAAAGCCCTTGGATGAGAAGAGATTTAGCAAGTTGTGGTGTGAGATAAATATCTTAGAATATTTGAATGTTCTTTCAAAAGGACACACATCCTAACACTTATGCTGACTTGATGACTTAGATGCGCAACACACGAAGTAACGTTTTTCTTCAATCAATGAAGACTAACCCTCTAAGTGTGAAGAAATTAATGAAGAAATTGATTCTCAGAACCCTACGAGAGTTGTACGCGTTGTCTGAAATCAGCTTTCTTATACGGTGGGTTACGCCACCAACCAAAGTTGAAAATCTTCAATTTGAGTTTTTCTTCATTTTTGAAATTCCTCAATTTTTCAAATTCTTCAACTTTGCATTGTATTCACTCTTTCCGTCGTTGTTCTTCATTGACTATATATATATATATATATATATATATATATATATATATATATATATATATATATATATATATGAGTCTATGTCCTCTACAACATTCACTTATTGCTAATTCTTCAAGTTGACTTTTCTACTAAGTGAATGTGACCGGACCCTTATCCCCCTCTATGCTAAACTCAACCCAGTCTGTTCACAAATTCTTCATGTGCGTTCTATTTGAAACTCGTTCAAATTCTTCACTGTGTCCTTGTCAGCTGAAGAAATTGCGAACGACACATTAAAATATTCTTATGTGAATTTTCGGCTTTTGCCACTCAAACCGTTACACATTCCATGATATATTTATATATTCACCCACAATCTCACACGACCGCCACCTCTTAGTACGTGGGTGACACATGTCGCGTGAATGAGAAGGATCAGGGGCACGTTCGTCCAATTTCCTCGGACAAGCGGGTTTTCACCTCAGCTATAAATACCCCCTCCCCTCCTCACTTCATTTTTACTCCGCTCGACCTCACTCCCTCGCTCGATCTTCTCAAAACCTAGCGCTGCCGCTACTTCCATCATCGCCGGCGAGGAAGAGCTTCACTGCCTCGACCTCGTCACCGTCGTACTCATGCCGGCCGCAGACATCTTCCCTCCGCCGCCGCTGTAGACGTCTTTGAGGGAGTCCTGGATTAGGGGGGGGGGTATCCGGACAGCCAAACTGTATACATCGTCCGGACTATTGAAGTGTGAAGATACAAGACTCAAGACTTCGGCCCATGTCCGGATGGGACTCTCCTTTGCGTGGAAGACAAGCTTGGCGATCCGGATATTGTGTTTCCTTCCTTGTAACCGACTCCATGTAAACCCTAGCCCTCTCCGATGTCTATATAAACCGGAGAGGTTGGTCCTTAGAAGGCCGATCACAATTACAATCATACCATCGTAGGCTAGCTCCTAGGGTTTAGCCTCTACGATCTCGTGGTAGATCTACTCTTGTACTACTCATATATTCAATATTAATCAAGCAGGAAGTAGGGTTTTACCTCCATCGGGAGGGCCCGAACCTGGGTAAACATTGTGTCCCTCGCTTCCTGTTACCATCAGCCTAGACGCACAGATCGGGACCCCCTACCCGAGATCCGCCGGTTTTGACACCGACATTGGTGCTTTCATTGAGAGTACCTCTGTGCCGTCACTGCAGGGCTTGATGGCGCCTTCAATCGTCAACAACACGATCTAGGGGGAGACTTTTCTCCCCGGGCAGATCTTCATGTTCGGCGGCTTCGCACTGCGGGCCAATTCGCTTGGCCATCTGGAGCAGATCGATAGCTATGCCTCCGGCCACTAGGTCAGGTTCGGAAAATTGAACTACACAGGGGATATTCGCGGAGCTTGGTCTTTGACGGATTTAGGCCTGCGCCAGGAGCACCGAACAGTCACGATGAGCACGGCTTAGATCTACTGTCGGACAAAACTCGGGATATCACCCCCGCAGCAGCCCCGGACCTAAATCCGGAGCAGGCTGCATCGCTTGAGGACGGAGAGATGGGCCCCGCCCCGCAGGCCGCACACTCATCGACGATGGAGCAGAGCACAGGACCCGCCTCTGCAGAAACCTGTGACTCCAGACCCCCGGACTCATATCCGGTTGTTGGTTCCGGTCCGCGCACTCTTGAGCCAATCGAGCCAGGTTGGGCTCCGATAATGGAGTTTACCGCTGTAGATATCTTCCAGCACTCGCCCTTTGGCGACATGCTGAACTCGTTAAAGTCTCTCTCTTTGTCAGGAGACTCTCGGCCGAATTATGTCCGGCTCGAGTGGGGAGCAGACGATGAAGGAATTCGCTGCCCACCCACCACCCACTTCATTGCCATGGTCGACGATTTAACCGACGTGCTTGACTTCGACTCCGAAGGCATCGGCGGTATGGACGACGATGCAAGAAAAGATTCAGAATCTCTGGGGCGCTAGACTACCACCTCGTCACACGATATATACATGGTGGACACGCCCAAGGAGGACGACGGCGGCAATCCGGAAGATAAAACCCCCGGGCAAAAGCCAAAACGGCGACACAGACGCCGCTCAAAGTCCAGCAACAGTAAAAATAGCGACAACAACGCAAGAAGGATCGACATACCAGTAAACTCTGAAGGCAATGACGACCATGAGGACCCAGAGATAGAGCAGGACGAGCCAGGTCACGCCGAACCAAGTTCGGAACAGACGCCCGATCACAAGGATCCAGAGGGACGAGTTCATCAAACCACCCCAGGACAAGAACACAGTCCGGATGATGATGCATTCATCATTCCGGAAGAACGCGTGGAACAAGATAACCTCCACAGAAAGCTTATGGCCACAGCGAGAAGTCTAAAGAAGCAGAAGCAATGGCTCAAAGCCGCACAGGAAACGCTCAATCGTAGATGGAATAAAGTGCTAGACAGTGAAGAAAGATATGGCGACGATCGCCATACAAAGAGCTATCCAAAATGCAAGCTGCTGCCAAAATTCGACGACGAGGCTGTTCCACCAAAGACTAATACGACCAGGAGGCCCAACGTACCGCTCCACAACCGCAACGGAACGGCCACTGACGCCGCGCACGATCTACGTGAGCATCCGGACAAGCAAGCCGGTGCGGCTAGGTCCATCTATGGATCTAAAGGACACACCTCGGCGAGGGACTATGGTCACCAGAACAATCATACAAGCCAAATACCAGTTCGGAATAAACACCGGACACAACAACAGCCGACCTCATGCCACAGCGCGTCCAGATACAGAGGGGCTGCTCACCCCTGTGCTTCACCGAAGAAGTACTGGACCATGAATTCCTACAAGACTTTAAACCTGTGAACATAGAGGCATACGACGGAATGATGGACCCAGGGGTGTGGATCGAGGATTTTATCCTACATATTCATATGGCTCGTGGGGATGACCTCCACGCCATCAAATACCTTCCCTTAAAGTTGAAGGGACCAGCTCGACACTGGTTGAAAAGCCTCCCCGAAAACTCAATTGGGAGTTGGGAGGAACTCGAGGACGCTTTCAGGGCCAATTTTAAAGGGACTTATGTCCGTCCTCCGAATGCGGACGACTTAAGCCACATAATCCAATAGCCCGGGGAGTCGTCCGCAAGCTTTGGAACAGATTCCTCACTAAGAAGAATCAAATTGTCGATTGTCCGGACGCCGAAGCCTTAGCGGCATTCAAACACAACATCCGAGACGAGTGGCTCGCCAGACACCTCGGCCAAGAAAAGCCAAGGACAATAGCATCCCTAACGAGCCTTATGACCCGCTTTTGTGCGGGTGAAGATAGCTGGCTAGCCCGTAAAGGCACCATCGACCCCAGCACATCCGAAATAAGGGATGGCAACGGGAAGCCACGACGTAATAAAAACAAATGCCAAAACAAGGAAGAGAGCCCGGATAACACAACGGTTAATGCAGGATTCAGGGGCTCTCAACCTGATCAGCAAAAGAAGCCATTTAAAGGCAGTAAAGAGGGACCGTCGGGTCTGAATAGAGTCCTAGATAGACTGTCCCAAATTCATGGCACCCCTGACAAACCTGCGAACCACACGCACAGAGAGTGCTGGGTCTTCAAGCAGGCTGACAAATTAAATGCCGAACACAAGGGAAGGGAAACAACAAGTGAAGACGAGGATGAACCTCGCCAGCCGAATACCGGGGGACAGAAAAAATTCCACCCAAAGGTTAAAACAATGAACATGATCCACGCGACTCGCACATCCATGAGAAGGCACGAACGCGCGTATAGAGATGCGCGCGATATAGAGCCCATCGTCCCCACACCTGACTACTGGATGTCTTATCCGATCACCTTCGATCACTTGGATGGCCGAACTAGTATTCAGCACGGAGGATCAAAGGCCTTGGTGGTTGACCCAATAATCGACGGATACCGTCTCACCCGTGTCCTCATGGACGGCGGCAGTAGTCTCAATTTAATATACGAGGACACTATCCGCAGGATGGGGATAAACCCATCCAGAATTAGCCAAAGCAACACCGCCTTTGAAGGGGTGATACCAGGCGTTGAAGCCTACGGCAGGGGCTCTGTCATACTGGAGGTAACATTCGGCTCCCCAGGCAATTCCAGAAGCGAAGAACTACTCTTCACCATCGCACCCTTCCAAAGTGGCTATCATGCATTGCTTGGAAGAACTGCCTTCGCCCGCTTCAACACATTACCGCACTATGGCTACCTTATACTCAAGATGCCCGGTCCATGTGGCGTCATCAACGTTAACGGAATCACAGAGCGCTCTTCACGCGCAGAGGAACACGCGATGGCCCTAGCGGCCGGACTATAAGCGGCCTCCAATATCAGAAAACATGACTAGTCATTAAGACCACAGACACGGTTAGACGAGTCCGGCAGCCTGGACAAAATCGAACCAGGGCACCGTATATGTAATCCCATAGCGGACACCAGGGGCTATAAATATTTAATACAGCCCCACACTTGGCTCAACCTTATTGGCAGGCCAACATCTTATACTTTTATTATCCATCGCATACTTACGTTGTACTCTCCTACGAGTTTTCTTTTTTCCACAGACAACATTCACGCGATACCCTTCCAGGATACGGCACAACGGAGACAAAGGCGCAGACGTGCAGCAGGGCCCCGTTCAACAGGTTTTTTTAGATTAAGCCCCTGTGTAAACCTTTTCTATTGCCTCTTGTTGTTTAACCATCCCATGGGTTTCATACCCATAGAGGATACTACCGTTATTGGCATTTCACCACGACAGATTAAAGCACGTACCCGGAAACACAGGGTTTATAATGAATGGGCATTCTTGAGCCCATCTTCTGTCATAAAGTCCAAATACCTTCGGGAGTGTTCGACGTCACGAGTTTGTCCTTATATGCATCAGCTCTGAATCATGTCTTTAGTCAAATGTTGGGTTTGCCCGGCTCCTGGGTTTGCCGCCTTATGTTCCATCATTATCAGCTAAGGCGGCCAAAGGAGAACTACTGCGATTGTGCCCTGGTTATTCCGGATGAGCACCTCAGTAGAGAAAGCCAAAAACTGACTGTCAAGATACAACGAGAGACTGATCAACCACTCGAAGACTCATCGGAATCTTTAGGATTCCTCCACATTAACAAAGGGCCATTTCCCGGTCATGTACATACGCACCCGTATTCGGATGCACAAGAAGGTACCAGGGGCTACATAGTAGCCCCAACATTAGACTCCCATGGCTAAGCAAATGTATTACAGCTATATAGTCCGGTTGCCTAGTTCGACATGCGATCACCTCCTTAATGGACCAAGATGTTGGATCAAGTGTGATTAAGCATATTTTTCGCGAACACCCCCGCATTGTATGCGACCAGAAAAGCTTCTCCACTTCCTTATCATCCTGATCCTCGAAGAACTTGGCAGCGTCAGCTGTACTCTTTGCCAAATCCGCATACGCGTCGGCAGGACTCCAGCGTCCATCGAGGGGAGCGTACTTTGGATCGAAAAACTTCGTCTGCAGCAAGTAGGAGCTCCCATCCGCGATTTTACTGGCCTGTTGAAGCTCCTCCCGCGCACCCCTGAGCTCGGCCCGTATTTCCTTGGTGGCATTAAGTCCCTTGTTCAGGTTGACCTAACTATCCTTATGCTCCCTTTTAAGGAGCTCATACTGGTCAGCGGCATTTTTTAACTCCGCAGCCATTTCGGCTATCTTTTCCTCGCTTCGGCGATGAGCAGCCTGTTCGGCTCTCAATTCCTCGGCCGCCTTTAGGGCAGCCGCATTGCTAACCCGAGCTTGTTCCTTGGCCTGGGCAAGTTCCGCCCTCAGGGCTTCCACGGCAGTAGCACCGTCTGCAGTCCAAACACATTGCATTAATATTATGCCCCTCTCACACTTTCCTATACAACATAATAAGGGAAGCGGAGCACATACCCTGTGACTCATCTAGCCGCTTGTTCACCAGCGTGATATCGGCAACGATAGATCCGATTTGCCTCCTTAGTTCGGCAACCTCAACAGACAGGTCGGCTGTCGGATCCTTAGACTCCTGCACACATGTATAGCGCATCCATTACTATATGATCCCCCATCTGCCTCCTATGGCGGGCAACCAGAGTATCAGGGGCTACTATCCATATGGAGCACACCTAGCGTGTGCCTTACAACCAAAAATACTGCATTTTTTCACTATATACCTCAAAGCCTCTGAGCAGGCTCGTAAATGCCTCATTTAAACCGCTTGTAACGGATGAAATCTTCTTAAGCACCACGCTCATTAATGAGCGGTGCTCCTCCCAGATCGCAGCTCGCTCCAGTAGGCCTGTCAGTACGTCCGTCTGGACATTGAACTGTGCCGGACTCTTCCCATCGCCCTCATGGGAGCCAAACGCTCCGGGCTTAGGGTGGCTGACGCATTGGCTTCCGGCTTCGGCAGATCCGGACTCCTCCGTGACGACACCTCGGTGTCGCCCGCTTCATGAGTCGGAGAGGTGGGTGGGGTCTCGCTCTCCATCATCTCCGGAGGAAGATCCCCCGAGGACGAACTCAGTTGAGAAGAGCTGCTAGCCGAACTTCAAAAGATGAATCCTGGTTATTGATCTAGGAGAAACACAGTACCTTCAAATTAACGATTGACTTACAGCTCGGTGGAGGGCTGGCCCGTTGGCGGGCATGACGCGGTGAGGGTGCCCGTCGGGGCAGGGGCCCCTGGGGATACCTTTTTCCCTGGTTTGGGCATCTCCGTCTCCAAGTCTTCGGAGGCAGCCCTCTTCTTCCCGCGCGGGGAGGAGGCCTTAGCCTCCCCTTCCCGACTATCCTCCTTAGGGAAGGTAACAATTCCCCCGGTTCGGATGTGTAGCGTGTGGAGTTCGGTTTCTTTGTTCTTCCCCTTGTCTTTCCCTGAAGGCATTCTGCTGAGTACCCGGTCAAGCATCTTGGCCATGGTGGGACCAGGCGAGCCTTTGGGAAGTGGCGCCGGACACCTGATTCTCTCTGCCTTGCTGAGCAATTCTTGGCCACAGATGATTTTCAGAATAAACAATTATGACAAATACAAAACGAGGTGTCCGGTATCAAGGTTACTTACTTGGGTATCTAGGCGATTGCAGCTTAGGCCCGTATCCTCGGTGGTGTCCGGACACTCTACTTTCGGTCCGAAGAATAATTTGCACATCCCTTCGAGCTTCAAGCCGAAGAAGTGCTTAACAGTCCACAGACCCTCTGGATTGAACTCCCACATATGGACAGGCCGGCGTTGGCACGGTAACATCCGTCGGATTAGCATCACTTGCATTATGCTGACAAGGTTAATTTCCCTCTCAAGAAGCTCTCGAATGCGGCTCTGCTGTATCGGTACATCGTCAGCGGGCCCCCAATTCCGTCCTACATCGGCCCAAGACGCTAGTTGTGACGGAGGGCCTGAGTGGAACTCGGGGGCGGCCACTCACTTTGTGCCTCTGGGAGTTGTGACATAAAACCACCTCCGTTGCCATACATCGGATACTTCTGGGAAAGAACCCTTTGGCCATGGGGCATCGGTGTTCCTGCTTATTACGGCACCTCCGCACTCTGCATGTCGCCCCTCGATTATCTTCGGGTTCACATTGAAGGTCTTGAGCCATAAGCCAAAGTGTGGGGTGACATGGAGGAAGGCCTCGCACACTATAATGAACGACAAGATATGGAGGATGGCGTCTGGAGCTAGATCATGAAAATCCAACCCATAATAAAACATGAGCCCCCTCACAAAAGGATAAAGGGTGAGGCCCAAGCCATGGAGGAAGTGAGGAACAAACACGACGCACTCATTGGGCTCCGGTGTAGGGATGACCTGCCCTGGAGCAGGAAGCCTGTGCTGGATGTCGGCGGTCAGATATCCGACCTCCCTAAGTTTCGCAATATCTTCCTTTTGAATCGAGGAGGCCACCCACCAGCCTTGAGGGTTGGATCTGGACATATTGGAGGATCTGGGTTGTTGGAGCTTAGGTCTCGGGTGTTAGAACTTGAGGTGCGAGAAGGCGCGAGGAAGGTGGAAAAGAGGCATAGGCCTCGACCCCTTTATAAAGGGGGTGAATATCAAGAGTCCTCAGCGTGTCCGCTTGAGACTTATCCAAAAATACATGGAGTCATACCAACGGTCGTCGTGGGGTTACACACACCCATATTGATGGAAAATCCCGTAATAAGGGGAACACGATCTCTGCTTTGACAGGATGTGCCAATAAAACCGCCTCGCAATGCGAGTTGAGGTGGGGCAAGAAATGCCGGTTCGTGTTGGACCAGGCCATGATGCAAGGGCACGACGTATGAAGATTGGCAGCAAATCAGATTTACACTATGTTCCCTACAATGGTATGTGAAGATCATCTTGCAGATCCAGACACGGTTTGAGTGTTCGATAGCTACTTTGGAGTATTCGGAGAAGGAACCCACCTTGCAATGCCGAAGACAAGACTGAGCGCCAGACTCATCGTCATTGAAGCCTGGTTCAGGGGCTACTGAGGGAGTCCTGGATTAGGGGTTATCCGGATAGCCGGACTGTATACATCTTTCGGACTATTGAAGTGTGAATATACAAGACTCAAGACTTTGGCCCGTGTCCGGATGAGACTCTCCTTTGCGTGGAAAGACAAGCTTGGCGGTCTGGATATTGTGTTTCCTTCCTTGTAACCGACTCCATGTAAACCCTAGCCCTCTCCGGTGTCTATATAAACCGTAAAGGTTGGTCCTTAGAAGGCCGATCACAATTACAATCATACCATCATAAGCTAGCTCCTAGGGTTTAGCCTTTACGATCTCGTGGTAGATCTACTCTTGTACTACTCATATCTTAAATATTAATCAAGCAGGAAGTAGGGTTTTACCTCCATCAAGAGGGCCCAAACCTGGGTAAACATTGTGTCGCTCGCTTCCTGTTACCATCAGCCTAGACGCACAGATCGGGACCCCTACCCGAGATCCGCCAGTTTTGACACCGACAGTCTTCCACCGCCAAGTTAGGGCGTGGAAGATCCGAGCCGACGAACTTCCAAATCTACACTTCTTGTTCGTTGTGTTCTTCATCAAGGGTAATTAAAAGTTACTTTTACTGCATTTATTCTACTGATGATTTTCATCAAATCTTCAAAAGGTGTTTATTCTCCAACTTCTACACTCTAAACACCTAGCACAAATCTTCAGTTCTTGATCGGTTTCTCTAAGTGACGTTTTTCTTCATGATTCTTAAATTGTGTGAATCTCACAATCCGCACAACTCTGGAACCTTAGTCAAAGAACGCTTAGTGAAATTCTTCAAGACACATCGGGTCAATTTCCTCAAACTTGTTAAGTTTTACAAAACTTCTGAGAACGCATATGACCTCTCCAAATTCTTCGCACCTATACTTTGTTCACAGGTACACATGTCTGCTGCTGAATCACTAGGTTCTCATCAACTTAACTCATTTGCAGCGTTCCTCGAAGGAAAGCTGCATACTTCCTCAGAGAACTCAATTGTTCAAATTCTTCAGCTGAAGAAAATGGGAGATCGTAAAAGGCCTCAGAAAGGAGGAAAGAAGCTTGAAGTCAATACTGCCTTTGAGATCCCTGCTGACATCTATGCAGGGTACTGCACGCCTGATGAGGCAACTCATGGCAAGGAGACTAAGAATGAGCGCAAAGTGCGCATACAGAGGATTGAAAGAAGATGGGCAAGAGAATGGAGGGAGTACAAATATGTCACTCCCAAATACATGAAGAAATTCGCTCTTCACCCTCCATGCTCAAGACCTCCTCTGGCACCAGGCCAAAGAGCTGATCCAACAAGCCTTAAACGTGGTGAGGATTATGCTGATGAATGGGCCAAGCGGCAAGCTAAATTGACCAAGCAGGCCAAAGAAGCAGTGAAGAAATTCAACAAAGATTCTGCTGCTACCGCTGCCGAGGCTTCTTCAAGCAAGAAAGCTATACCCAAGAAGCCTGCCCGCAAACCTGCAAGTTCCTCAGCAATGCATTTAAGGCCAAGTTCTTCTTCAATGCCCTCACGGCCAAGCTCCTCAGTGCCACAGAGGCAAATTCCTCAGACTGCCCCAGTCCCTCAAGCTGCATAAATTCCTCGGGTTTCAAAACCCTCAGCTCCTACGGCAAAGTCCTCAGCACCTGTGCATCTCGCCACTTGCCAAAGGACCACTGGCATATCAATTGTCTCAGGAACTTCTGCAAGTTCTTCAGCTTATCCTTCTTCAACCGGTCCCACTCTGCTGAAGACCAAGGCCATTGCTGGACGTGGCACTAGACCAAGTCGTCACAAGAAGTAGGTGGTCTTCCAAATTCCATTTGATGATGAGGCTGATGATGATGAATTAGCTGATTTATCAAGGACAGACAGCAACGCGCCGCTAGAGCCAAAGGGAGGCTATGCCCCTTCTACTGGATTCGAAGAAGATCCTGGATTTCATCGACCTATGGCACAAAAATCCCAATGCTCCAATGCCAGAGCTGGGCCTCACTCCTTGACAAAGTCACATGGTGACGGTGTTCATAGCTGAAGAAAAATGGAAATATGATCAAGCTAGAGTGGCTAAGAAAGCCCAGTACAAGAAGCAGCGCTTTCTGAAAGATAATGTTTTGAGTTTATCGCCAGAGCAGCTCATCGGACTGCAATCTGAGATCAAAAAGTTCAGTGATGAACTTGACGCTTACAAGGTAGAATGGCTGGGAGCCAATGTCAGATTCATCAAAATGGCGAAGAAAATCACTTCAAATGTTGCTGAACCTGTGCACATTGAAGTCACTCTGGTTGAAGCATCTGCACAAGCCACCGAAGGAAATGCCAGCACTGCGAATCAAACTGCTAGTACCAGGGTTGCTGAAGAAATTCCAGCCTTTGAAGAAACTGCCAGGGCAACCACTAGTGTTGCACCTGAAGAACCTGCCAGGCCAGCTGAAGCATCTGTTGCTGCGCCTGAAGAGATTGCTCAAGACAGGCCAACTGCATCAGTTGTGCCTGAAGAAATTGCTGCGGAGCGAGCTGCTCTGAAGAAGAGGAAATCATCAGCTGGTTCAGAATCTTCTGCACCCAAGAAGGCAAAGATTTTGACAAGTTCAATTGACAATCCCATTGATGTTGTTCCTCTTGCAAACATGCCATCAAAGGAAATTGTTCCTTTTGGTGAAGAATATCAGATTCCTGAAGAATCTGCTGAAGAAGATCCCTCTGCTACTTCCATAGAGCAGATGGATGAAGAAATTGAAGCTGATGTTATCACTTCAACTCCCCAGGTATCATCGCCAATGCCTCAGTTCACTGCTAAAGAGGCCGGCATTGAAGAAATGGAAGTGGATGAAGATGTGGACATTGGGTGCACGACACCAGTGATGAATGATGATTTTTGGGATAGTCAACACCCCAACTCTCCTCTGTTCACTCTACTACAGCAAATTCCTCAGTCCCCAGCACTAATAGAAGTTCAGATGGGCTCTGAAGAAATCCATAATGCCCCTTCCATTCATGAAGAGATTCCAACCACTAGTCCCGATGAAAATGCTGCTGAAGAAATGGAGGCCTAGGCTGCAAATGAAGCAGAAACTGAAATTCCTCAGCCTGCGGCTCCAGAAATTGAGATTCCAGAGGTTGTATTGCAAACGACTGACACTCCTCGGCCCAAGCAAAAGAATCCATTTTCCAAGACTCCAAAGTTCAAGGATGATGCCTTCTTCAATGAGCATGTATTCTTCATTGACTACTATCCCTATGATTCTGCTCGTTTGAGGAGGAAGCGCTTCTGGATAGCTAGTCAATCAAATTTCTATTCCCCAGTGCATTTCAACAAGGACAAAGTCTTCGACTATGAGCATATTCCTCACTTGGATATGGAATCACTGCCTTGCTTCACAGCACTCCTCACAGCTATTCATGATGCTGGAGTGCTAAACTTCTGCACGGACATTTGTGATTGGAATGAAGAACTCATTCTTCAATTCTATGCGACGCTGCAATTCACTGGCAATGCTGAAGATGTGAATTCATGGGTGTTGGACTAGATGAAAGAAAATACTGACTATAAGGCACCGGCCACTGAATTGCTTTGTGCCCTGCCTGTCAGTCCTCCCCCAGAAGGTGCATGTCTCATCTATTCTGAAACTGAACTGTTTGATCACTTTATGCAAGTGTTGGTGAAGCCATTGAAGCCTGGTCAAACCTCAAGGACAAAGTTCCTTGTGAAGGAATTGCAATATGTGCCAAGGACTGTCTACCGCATTCTGACAAAGACATTGAGTCCAATCAAAGGCCATGACTCGAATGATGAAGAAGTCATTGGCATCATGAAGAATCTGCTTTTCAACATCATGCACGGTATTCCTATGAACTACCATGATTTCTTCATGAGGAATTTGGCAAAGGTTGCTATGTCCCCTTTTGAGTTGAAGCCTTATGCTCCTTGGATTATGAGATTCATCAGACCAAGGTCTTCACTCAACTAGAAAGTTGATACACTCAACCATGGCAACTACTTGCCCCCAATTGAAGTCCTCAAGCGGACATTTTCCTCAGCTGATGAGAAGGGAAAGGCCACTGCTATTATTGATGAGGGAAATCGTCCATTGGATGGACAATTTCGCAAATCTGCTTCATACTCCACCAATGATGACTCTGCTACTCATGATTCTGCCACCAATGCATCTAAGCGAAGTCCTCAGGCAACAACTCCAGGGTGATGACTGATCGTGAGCTTCTCCTCAGTCTTCATCAAAAGGTGGATCACAATCATAAATGGGTAAAACATCAGTTTGGTTCAATTCTTCACAACATGACTACCACATATAATTCAGTGAAGAAGAACCATTACTACCTCAGCGAAGTTTTTGATCGCACCTGGGCTATTCTGTCTCACCTATACGGGGATGAGGATCTCAAGCAGATGGGCTTCAAGCAGGACTTCGGCTGGTCTAAGCCTCCTCTGAAGAAATTCAATAATGTTGAAGTTTCTCCTTTGATGCCCAACTCATATTCCTCATCCCAAGATACTGATGAAAATGAAGATCTGGACGACACTGCGGCAGGCCCTGCTACATCAACCGACCCCAACAACACTGACGCTCCTCCATCGACTTCGTGATGAAATTCTTCAGGGGCGTTAGTCCTCACTTTTTGTCCCTTTTGGTCATTTGATGACAAAGGGGGAGAAATTTGAGTTAGTCTTCAAGCGGGTCTATATACATGGGTGTTTTTTTGTTAAGTTGCAACTCTCGCTCTTCTGAAGCGTTTGTTGATTGAGTTGTAAACTTAAGTCCGATGGTGACCTGATACTCTTGCTCTGTTTTTCTGCATGCTATTTCCTCATATATGTTATGCACGCATGCTGAATTACATCGGTCACCATATTTCATCATGCATTTCAAATTCTTCATTCCATATGTTAAATGCGTGTATGAAATACAAGATATAGGGGGAGTTCTCCATGATTCTACTCCTCAAATGTGCATTGCTTCAAAAGCAAAATTCCTCACTATGCACATCCTCAGGGGGAGTTCTTCTATATCTTGAAATCAAATTCCTCAATATTGAGTACTTTTAATTCATATGTTTATCCCCATTGAAAACTTAACCTATATTGTCATCAATCACCAAAAAGGGGGAGATTGTAAGTGCATCTAGTGCCCCTTAGTGATTTTAGTGTATTGAAGACTTATAGGTTAAGGACTAATGTGTTTGTGAGTGTACACAGGTTCTATAAGTCGATGAGGAGTTTGATATTTACAGTGAAAATCGACCCCTAAAAATGAATGTCTTCGACTGAAGACTTTGGTTCTCCTAAAGACTTTGAAAGTGAAGAAATTGGTGTGACCTTGAAGACTTGGATATTCATGCGAGGAATCTGAAGCGTGAAGACTTTTGTTTTCACAGTTTCTTTTTTATCTTTCTTGAGTCATAGGAAAAACTGTACTGTTAAAGGGGGTCGAGGTAATACTAAGGAAACTGATTTCCAGGTGATGCTCATATCAAAATCCTACACCTACCCAATTCTTCGAGTGAAGCCATTGGAAATCTCTTTTAGTTCAGTCAATTTCTTCAGTGAAAGAGACGAAGATCTTCTGTTCTCCGAGGAACTTGTTCTAACTGAGGAGTTAGGATTTCGCCAGTGCGAATTTCCTACATAGTGAGGAACATGATAGCCCTGAGGAATTCAGACCTCAGAATATCTGACCATTGTTGTGCCGCGCACCAGCTATTCCAAAATATCCTACCACCTAACGGTCATATCAGCCAAGGGCATTTATGTCTTATCATGCCAGGCTGCTCCCTAGGCTATAAGTAGCCGCCCCCTACAACCACTAGCTGGTTGGCTGCTTCGAGAGAAACTGACACTTGTCATTTGAGAGCATCCCATCCTCTGAGGACTTTAGAGCCAAAATCATCGAGTGAGGAAAACCCAAATCCCAAACCCAAACCTACAAACCCCAAAGTGATTGAGCATCACTGAAGAGGTTGTTCCTGTGTGGAACCGATCCTTGTTACCTTTGAGGACTGTGTATCCTCCAAACGGTTAGGCGTCATGGTCTGAGCATCCAAGAGGAACTGTGGATTGCCGAGTGACCAAGTCTGTGAAGGTTTGGAAGTCACCTGTGAAGACTTACGACTACTGTTGGGTGAGGTCTGTGTGATCTTAGCTCAAGGAGAATACAGTGAGGACTGTGTGTCCTCGAGTTTAAATACTCAGCTGCTCCAACCAGACGTACAAGTGTCACAGCAGTTGGAACTGGTCTACCAAATCATTATCTTCACCAAGCCTACTGGTTCTATTTCCTCAACCCTTTCATTTCCTCAGTTATGTGTTGATGTACCTGCTCATTACTGTTTGAAGACTTTGACTGAAGACTTTCTCTAATTCCTCAATCCTATTTCTTCAGTCTGTTTTGTCTTCATCCTTCTTATCCCATGTTTACTCTTTCTGTACTCTGTGTTTGTCTTTCATTTCATCATGATGACTATGTTGTTGCTCTGTTATGCTTATACCTGAGTACTTATTCCGCTGCAAGTAGTTCTTCGCTTAGGAATTTCCTCACCCTGAAATTCCTCAGTGAAGAATTCATAAAAATTGCCTATTCTCCCCTCCTCTAGTCGAGGTAACACACTTTCAAGAATTCATCTTGTGTAATTTGTGTCATGGGACTACCAATGCTGATTTACTCACTGTTCGTAGGAGCAGGCGATGATACTAGTTTCTGAGTTGGAAGTGGAAATTGAGGAAGGACTTCATCATCATATCTGTCAACGTTGTCTTCACGACCAATGTCTTCAGCCACGGTGGTGTAAACAACGGTAATCTCTTCAATGTCATGGGCCTTTGTGGAAGAAGGCCGATGCACAATAAGTCTACGGTCGCGGTTGGAGGAGGCAGGTAGGACAACTGAGATGGGCTCAAAAAGCAACAGCTCTTGAGGAGCAAATGAAGCTGTTGGTGCTTGTGCCCTTCTTGAAGCCTTTGAAGACTTTGTCTTCTGCTTCTTCTGAGACGGAGTGGCATCAGAGGCTTCTTGATGCTTACGCTTCTTTGCTTTAGCCTCTGCTAGCTTGGTCTTCTTCCTTTCGGAAGCAGCTGATGGGACTTTTGGCTTCGAGCTAGTCATGATAGTAGGGAAGACAATCCTTGGCCTTTCTTGCCTTGGAGCCTCAGCCTCAGCTTCAACTGGCTTCTTCTTCCTGGCAGCTAACTTGGGATCAATGCCTGGACGCCCAAGTGTCGTTCACTTCAAGGCTTCATTGTGATGCTAAACACATTCCTCAGCATAGTATTTGAGACGCTCTCGGGAGCCCTTGGCTTCATCACGACGCTTGAGAAACTGAGCCTTGAGGTCAGCCATCATCAACTTGAAGTTCTGAACACCAGTGACACTGTGCTTGGCCATGTGCTTCTTGAAGATAACCTTCTCATGGTCAATCTTAACTTTCTTCTCAATGACCTTTTGAGCAATGAAGATCTCTTTCACTGGTACAATGAGGTGCTACACAAACGGTTTTTAACCCCTTTCCGCGATGATGCTCGGAACCGTCACTAAGTGAGTGACTGCGATAGGGGGGCCTTCCCACATGACCCAGAAATTGTCAGGGATATGCCCTCTTGGAACACACGCTGGGCAAAATGAGGTCGTGTGTGATCGGCGAGCGCTCAAATACGGTTATATGTACAATGGTGCTAAAAATACAATTATACAGGCGAAATCATTTCCGGTCATAAGTACATCCCACACAATCAATCCCTGCTAAACGTTTCCATTCGTATGTACATTCCACATAGTCAATCCAAGGAATACATTTCCGTTAGTATGTACATCCCACACAGTTAATCCGAGAAGTATCTATTACACGCGTTCTTCTATGACCAAACATTTGCGATGCGCACAACATCACAAACAGTCCATAATTTCGAAGCGTGTGTGATAAGGTGACTCCCGCAAACATTTAATAAGAAAGAACTGTGTGCGATGCTGTTGTTAATCGCACACGATTTTTCTAGGATGATCGTGTGTGTAGTGGAGATTGATCGCACACGTAGTGGATCCTAGAAACGTGTGTGATCTCCATGTCTATCGTAGACGTTTCTCTTTCGCAAACCATGTGCAGTGTAATCCCTAATTCAAAAACCACATGTTTTGAATTTGAAAGTAGGCAATCACATATTTCATATCCAACCATGTTTATTACAAATATAGGTTCAACCACAAATGCATAATTCGATGCACATGTACATATACTGAAGAACTACAGAAGCACCAAGTAAAGAATGATGAACCACCAGAGGGAGTAAGTAGCAGGAGAGGTTGGAGAAGGAGCAGCAGTAAGACAGAGAGAAAGAAGGAGCAGCGGCTAGGGTTAAGAATAGGAGCAGTAGCAGGGACGTGAGGAGAAGGAGCAGTAGCAGTTTTAGGGAGAAGAGAGCAGCAACGAGATTGAGAGAACGAGAGAGCAGCGGCAGTGCTAGGGAAAAGCAGCAGCAAGAGGAGGTTGAGGGGAAGGGAGTAGCAGCAGCAGTTGGGAGAAGCAGCAGCAGTAGAGTGCAGGCTGTAGAGAAGGAGTAGCAGGAGCAGTTGTAAGCAGAAGAACAGCAAAGTGCAGTAGCAGCAGCAGGTTCAGAGAAGGATTTCAGCGGCGTGGGTGCTTAGAAGAGCAGGCAGCAGCAATAGGCCGTGGAAGAAGAAGGTGGCTGCAGATGGAGAAGGGAAGACGGATCAGCAGCAAGGTTAAAGGAAGAAGATGGGGCAGCAGCAGGTAAAGGAGAAGACGGAGGAGCAGCAAGGCATAGGAGAAGAAGAAGAGCAGCAGGGGCGCGAGGTGCAGCGGTGGCTGGTGATGGTGGTGCTGGTGAATGGATGGTGGTGAAGTGGTCCTGGTGATGTGCGGCGGCAAAGTGAAGGGATGGTGGTGCTGGTGATGTGCGACGGCAACATGGAGGGATGGCGCTGGTGGAGCTGGTGGCGCGCCCCACGCCGGCCTGGCTGTGGCGGTGGCCGAAGGTGAAGGAGACGGGGAGAGAGGAGATGTGGCCAGGCCCAAAGGGGATTGTTGGCTGCGCTAGGGATTTTGGGGGCTGTTTGGATTGAGCCCAATCTTTCCCTACCAAATGATTGGCATCACCAATTCCAGGGCATGACCAAAAAATTGGCAAGTCATGGCTGTTTGGATTGTAGCCATTAGTACTTGCCAATTTTTTGGCAAAACCATTAGATGTCATTTGGTTTGAAGCCAAATATATGGCATCTTTGACTGGCATGTGTTTGGTTTGGTTTCAAAATTTCAAAATTGCATGCCAGCCAATAAAAGAACACTTGTGTGTAAACAATCAGTCACATATCACATGCTACAAAAAAATTGAATTAACCAACACACATATGCACACAAACTATGCATTTCCAGAACTTCAGAATGACATAATTAAACTCATACATTAAGTAGCTCATATATTCTTTGATACATGATAGACAAAATAAGGTTCACATCCTTTACCATACCATCTAAGACATAAACAGCCAGCCATGCACCAAATGCACTCCATACAAACAGTACATGATGCACCCAAGTTTGTTGTATATAGACAAAATATGCATGATGATGTTATCCATGCTCCCAGTATGTGCTAAACCTTTCCTAGCGATATAAACAAAGGTTGCCACAAACTCTATCTAACCACGTGGCAATTCAGTGAGCAGCCGCAGATCCATCATTGCCACCTTCATGAAGCTGAGGCTCAAAGTAGCTAATGACCCACTCTCGAAGAATTGGTTCATCAGCATAGTTAAGATAGCTACGAAAGATATCTTGGTCTGGCTTGGATAGATAAGCAACAATCTCAAGTTTATCCTTAGCTGGGATGGTAAGGGCATTGATCCGCTTCCAAAGATTTGCATAAGGATCTGCAGGTGGCATTAGTTGCACAGACACAATAGGGGATGCAAGGGATTCAGCTAGCTTCTTGATATTGGTTACCATATCATCATTAGATACCTTGCCCTTCTTGTTTGCTTTGCCCTTGGTTGGCTTCTTGGAAGGTGATGATGATGCACACTTGCGCTTCTTGTTTAATGGATTTCCATCCAAGTCGACTTTAGGACTTCGACGATCAATAGTGTCAGAGTCAGCTTCATCACTGTCTGTTGGAATTAGATTTCCTTCAAGTTCCCTCACATCCTCGCTGTCATCACTACCATCATCCGCATTAACAGTGGTTTGGTCAAGTGAAAGTGAGCCATCGGCATGAGATTGATCCAAGAATAACTCTTCCAATTGATGAAAGAACCTAATGGGTCTAGTAAGATAATTGACAGCAGTTTTCTGCACACAAGGTAAGGTAAAAAGAGTAAAATAATGATGTAACAAACACAAAACATGAGAGAAGTTGCAGGTATAAAAAAACACAAGAAGAGACAGTGAATATGAAGCATACATATATAGACAATAGCAGCTATGAACTCATTTTTAGATCAGACCATGATATTAATAAGAGAAACAACTACTAAGAACTTACATTGAGTCTTTGCTTTTATGACTCGGAAAGTGTGAATGTGAAAGTGGTTCTGTCAAGGGCACGACGCACCCAGCCCCACTTCTCCTTGCATTGACGATAGTGTCGATCCACTTGGGTTTGAGTGACACCAAGCAAAAACTTGGCATTTAGAGCATCAACACATTGCAAGTGGTGTTGTTTCTTGAACTTGAAAGTTGCAGGTTTGTCCTTACGAAGGTCGATATACCACTCAAGCATAAACCTTGTCGCCTCGTCAGTCCAAGTTATGTACTTATCACGAGGATTGGAGTCCTCCTCGGTCTTCAGAGTGAGCTTATGATTCCCCATGACCTACAAATAGGTCACCATTGCAAATAACTAGTTATTAAGAAAATGAGTTGGAAGCAAAAACCCTCACAAAAATGTCAGCATACGAACATGAAACATCATAGATCCAACTTACGGCAAGACAAAACTAAACTTATTTAATAGGACAGAGAGACCAGATTAAATTGAAATAATTCAAACAATATTACGAGGATACGATCACAAAGTCATTAAAATAGAAACACTACATCGTTCAATTTTTCCCTCGCATGGAAATACATCAAAGGTACTGTACATCATTCAAATTTTCCCTCAAATGGAAATACATCAAAGGTACAGTACATCCTTTAAAAGTTCCCTCGCATGGAAAAACATCAAAGGTACAGTACATCCTTCAAATGTTCCATCACATGGAAATACATCAAAGATACTAAGGTGGGATAGCATCAGCCTCATTGTCACGTGCACTCTCTCTATCTGTCCACATTTGCTGAGTGATTAAATCTCACTTGGCAGCCCACTCACGTATGTCAGCCTCTTGATCACGAACCTGCCCACTACTCCTAGGGAGGTTGGCATACCATGTCGCCTCATCCACAACATAATCATCTGGACCATTTTCTAATATCCAATTGTGCAAAGCACAACAAGCAACTACCACTTTGATCTGAGATTTTAAAGGTATGAAGGGCCTTTGAGTAAGAATCTTGAAGCAACTCTTAAGAGTCCCAAATGCCCGTTCAACTGTGGCCCTAAGTGATGAATGGCGGTGGTTGAACAATTGTTTTGGGGTAGTTGGGTCACAGTCTCTAGCAAATTCATTTAGGTGGTAGCGCACACCACGATAAGGAGGTAATATCCCCGGCCTCGCAGCATACCCAACATCAGCCAAGAAATATTTCCCTACAGTCCTGTTTTATTAACAGTGAGTTAAAGTTAAGTTGGCACAACATAGTGACAAACATGTATGTTACATTGTATATGTACCTTCAGGTATTTTTAATCCCCTTGGACGTGTGAGGGCATCTTTTAGCACAATAGAATCATGGGCAGAGCCCTCCCAACCAGCTAGAACATATGTGAATCAAAGGTCGAAGTCAACAACTGCTAGCACATTTTGGGAGGGGTATGACTTGCGGCCCCTAAACTTGTCGACCATGTGGGCAGGAGCACAAGCCTTAACATGAGTGCCATCTAGTGCCCCTATGCATCCCTATGAATATGAGAAAGGAGAGTTTCATGTCAAGCTTGGGTTAGGTCGATCTTGTATAATCAGTAATAAATCTACGGTCTAAGGGTTACGTAAAAATATAGGTATAATCTCTCCGGGCTGCTAGTGATTTTTGTGTGTGTGTCCAATGGATGAATTTGTGTGATGCTGGCTGATCATGTATAGGAACATTGCTACTTGTTCCTCTACTGAAACATGTAGTGTATCAATTAACAACTTTTTCTGCCTGAGCCTAATACATAGCTTGTAAAACACAGTTCGAGACATCCGCAGTTTCTTGATACATATTGCATCGGATGTGTCAATTAGCCTAACCAGGACACTAGTCCTGTAGATGTCTCTCTCAACTAGTGGACCATACTTTCTTCCTCCACTTCTAAATTTTCTACCATCTTTGTTTCTATACCAAAGAGCCAAGAGAATAACAATGACAGACAGAGTTCTCCGCCACAACATGGTGAGATAATAATGTCTTTACTGATCCAAGTCCATCTGGGTCAATATAATAAGTACGGTAATATGAATGATCTAAATCATATTTACATTGTACAAAATTAGAGCTGCTTATAACTAATAATAGTGATGAGTAACTTATAAAAAGATCCACCTAAATCATTAACAAAAAATACAGATATGTGCTTGACTATTTGTGAATCAGAAATAAGAGACAGAGATAATAAGTCCCAATCAATAATTAATGATATATGTCCAGCCGGCTCCTAAGAAATTTGTGGACAACAATGTCCTAAAAATAGAGGTCATATGGACTCATAACTAGCTCTGTGGCAAATATCCTTCTCATGTCCTAATTTCTAGTGTCTTGGCTGCCTTATAACTTCACAGATGCTGCATATGGAGATCTAAGACTGGGAGCAGGGGCAAAGGGCATGGATTTTGTAGGCAAGTACTTAGATCTGGCAAGTATATACGTACGTGCAGCATATCACCAATTAAAAAGGTCAGATTGAAGCAAATCAGGCCAAGAGAAAAGGGGATCGGGATGGGATTGAAGGGGATTTGAGCTGCTGACCATGGGTGGATTGAGAGATGAGAACGAGAGAGAGAGCAACGCAGGCGGCGGCCGGAGAAGCTCGCAGTGTCGCAAGAATATGGCGGCCTTGGCGATAGCTGCAGATCTTGCCCTGCACTCGCTCATGTGTGTTTGCCTGGGATGAGAAGAGGAAATTGAAGGAACCGATGAGGAAATTCCGCTGCCTACCTTTTATACTCGGCCCAGTTCGCGCGCTGCCAATTTTTTGGCGGCCGATTTCCACGCCGCCGTTTCGCCTGCGATTTGGCGAAAATGGATGCAGGCGCTGGGGCGAGCCAAAATTGGTCGTGATCTAGGTGGAGGCCAAAAGGGTCGGGCGTGACCAATATTTTGGTAAGGCAACTATTGGTAGTCATCCAACCAGCCCCTTGATCCCCCATGATCTGATCTGCCACTTTGCAATTTTGCCCTCCTACTTCTCTTCTTTCTTCCCAAGTTGGTCCCTCTCTTCTTTGGCTGCCCCCTCTGGTTACTTCTTATCATCACACACAAGTGCCTCCGTCCTTCTTCTTTCTTTTCACTTCACTAGTTCTCTTAGCCACCTAGTCCAGATCTTGGAGTTTATCGTGCCTTTGCGCACTTTTTTGCAAACGAAACACAATGACTAGTAAATGATTCATTATATGATTTTCATGCAAATATTCAACTAAACTTAGCAAGAATAGATGGGCATAACTCAACGAATGGTATAATTCAATGCCAAAATTATGTATATGAAATGTGCTTATCAAGTTCCCCCACACTTAAATCTTTACTTGTCCTCAAGTAAAGGCATATGACAAGAGCAAGATAGTGAATAGTGAGCTGACTAGAGAATGCCAAGTGAAGTAGATCTCTAAACAATGCATGCTTTGGACTTAGTTAGTGAAAATTAATGGTTAGGAGTGCTACAAAGCAATAGGATACTAGTAGACTCAATGTCAAAGCCGACCACTTGGTACTTGTCCTCAGCAAGCAACTGCTCCATGGTTTGGATGGAGCTCTCCACCGAGACCGACTCATTCGTGTACACCACCGAGAGGGCTCCCCCCCCACGTGGGTGTCCACTATGTGATGCGTGGTGAACTGCTCCCTGTTGTCGTCGTCGTTTGCTGGGAGCGCTATTAGAGCCACGGGGAGCGCTACAAAGCATTATGTGTGTGTGTGTAAGTGTTATTCTTCTATAGACAGAATAAATCACACAGCTCATTAGCAACAAACGTCTGTGTTATTATTGGTCTTCGCACACATTTTTGATTACATACATGTTTGCTTCGTATCACACACATCTTGTTCATTCGAACTATTTCTGTTATCTTGGCTCATCGCAAACAGTTCATCCGAGTGAACTATATGCCCTCCATTGCACACACCTTTATCTGGCTCACCATTCCTAGTCAATTATATGCCATATATCGCACACACCCTCATCTAGCTGCCTGTTTCTGTTGTTCTTCCTCATCGCAAATAGTTCTGTTGGATTAACCGTATGCCACGCATTGGACACACAACTCTAATCTAAACTGTGTTTGATGTCACTGTCGGTGTTAAAACTGGCGGATCTCGGGTAGGGGGTCCCGATCTGTGCGTCTTAGGCTGATGGTACCAGGAAGGAACGGACACTATGTTTACCCAGGTTCGAGCCCTCTCGATGGAGGTAAACCCTACTTCCTGCTTGATTAATATTGACGATATGAGTAGTACAAGAGTAGATCTACCACAAGATCGTAGAGGCTAAACCCTAGAAGCTAGCCTATGATGATTATGATTGTAATTGTGATCGGCCTTCTACGGACCAACCTCTCCGGTTTATATAGACACCGGAGAGGGCTACGGTTTACATGGAGTCGGTTACAAGGAAGGAAATACAATATCCGGATCGCCAAGCTTGTCTTCCACGCAAAGGAGAGTCCCCTCCGGACATGAGACGGAATCTTGAGTCTTGTATCTTCACGTTCCAATAGTCCGGATGATGTATATAGTCCGGCTATCCGGATACCCCCTTATCCAGGACTCCCTCAGTAGCCCCTGAACCAGGCTTCAATGACGATGAGTCCGGCGCGCAGTCTTGTCTTCGGCATCGCAAGGCGGGTTCCTTCTCCGAATACTCCAAGGTAATTATCGAACACTTAAACCGTGTCCGGATCCGCAAAATGATCTTCACATACCACCGTAGAGAGAACGATATTTCAGCTGACAACTTTTTAGATGATGTGACATGTCATTACGGTCGGGTCATTAATCGAACCATTTTCCCATAACCAGCCACATCACATATTGCGAGGCGGTTTCCTTGACACGTCTTGTCAAAGCAGAGATCGTGTCCCCTTATCACGGGATTCTCATCAATACGGGTATGGGTAATCCACCACGCCATGAATCGTGGCGCTTGGGAAGTAAGCGATTCTCAACGGGCAAATGGGGAGGCGCACCGCTTTCGTCGCCTCTTATAAAGGGATAAGAGTTCCCCATTTTTACCCATGCCTTCTTCCTCCTTTGCCTTCTCTTGCCCCCTCGAGCTCCAGCGCCCTAGCCCAAGTCTTCTCCGCACAGATAAACATGTCCAGAGCAGGAGGCAAGTGGGTGGCCTCCACCGTGAAAGAGAAGCATATCGCGAATCTTTGGGCGGTCGGATACTTGGCCGCAGACATCGCGCACCGGCTACCGGACAAAGGGCAGGCCATTCCAACCCCGGAACCCCACGAGAGGGTTGTGTTCATCGCCCACTTCGTCCGTGGACTGGGATTTCCACTTCATCCCTTCGTCCGCGGGCTCATGTTCTACTACGGGCTAGATTTCCATGATCTAGCCCCAAATTTCGTCATCAACATCTCGGCGTTCATCGTCATTTGCGAGGCCTTCCTCCGCATCAAGCCTCACTTTGGCCTGTGGCTGCAAATCTTCTGCGTGAAGCCGAAGATCGTGAGCGGCCAGCAAGCGGAGTGCGGAGGGGCCATGGTGGGCAAGATGCCTAATGTCACCTGGCTTGATGGATCCTTTGCGGAGACCGTGAAAGGGTGGCAGTCGGGGTGGTTCTACATCACCGAGCCGCACGGTGCCAACTGGGTAGCGGCCCCCGAGTTCCGACCCGGAACCCCCATGCGGCTCACCTCCTAGGAAAAGAAGGGCCTGGCCTGGGGCAAACATACAGAGCTGACCGGGCTCCAAATCTACATCAAGAGCATGAAGACAAGAACATCAAGCTTGTCAACATGACCCAGGTCATGCTCGTTCGCGGGATTCTTCCGTGGCAAAGGCGCGTTTAACTTGTGGGACTTCGTCCCGGCCGAACACCAGACGCTTCGGAGGCTTTACGGCATGACGCATAAAGAAGCGTGGAAGGCGATGTTCAAGGCCTCCGAAGTACCTCCTCCCACATCCGAGGACCGTGGACTTCACGCCGCACGACCTCCTAGTGCGGTGAGTTTTCTGACTACCACCGGAGTCAGCTCTTCCCAGTACATTCGTGGGGGAGTCTTAAGTAATTGTGCATACTTAATCAGGATTATGTGGAGACAGCGGAGCGGATTGACTGTCTGGCTTCACTGCCAGAAGGCCCAGCTGATGCTCTCCCGACGGAGATGCAAGTCTCGGCGCCCTACAAGGTGACGGAGAAGAAGGCCGAAAAGAAGACCCCGGGGATCCGAAAGGGTCTCCGGCGTAAGGTTGTGCCGGAAGCCTCGTCCGAAGACAACAAGGCACACTCCTCCCTCGAAGGGGGGGAAAAAGAAGGGGCCACCCCATCCGGAGAGGATGAGGGACCTGACAAAGTGGACCAGGGGGCCGGGAAAGGCCCCCGGCGCAAGGCCGTCATACCCATGTCGTCTGACAACGACGAGGCAGATTCCTCCCACGGAGGCGGGGGAAAGCAAGAAGAAACTCTACCTTCCCGCACTGGGGAGGAGAAAAAGAGGAAAGCCGCCCTGGAAGGGGAGGCTGGGACATCCAAGAAGGAAAAGGTGTCCCTTCCAGACTACTCCGCCACGGCCGCCCATAGCGAGGAGGGGTGGCTGCCCAGGGGGAAGCCCCTAGCGCGATCGTAAGTATCCGCACTCTATCGTGATTTTACTTCATAGTCTTTTTATAATGCCGAACATATATGCAGCCCGGCTAGGGCTCATCCCGAGGTATCGTCTTCGAATGGGTCCTTGAGCGATTCAGCAATGAACTCGCTCCCGACGGCCACTACTCCTCAACCCGCGGATGACATGGAGGTGTTGTCCCGAAGGCTCCCAGAGCAGGGGGAGGTGACTCTGGAGAGGCCTCAAGGCGAAGCTCCAGATGTCGGACATGCGGGGTTCAAGATCCCCGCGGATCGTGTCGATGAGAGCCGCGGTAGGCCGGGCTCTCAGCCGAACACTATTCCGGAAGCCCCAACGGTTCCGGACTTAGGCGGGCAACCCCTCGTTAGGGAGGGCGAGCCATCCGTGCCGAGGACTTCCGCTACGCCCGAGGCGTCAGATTGTCTACTGGAAGCGCTTCGAGGCGCTTCCATGGATGAAGAGCACCGTACTCTTATGAGTGCGGTGATTCAGAAGGTTTTGTCCGCCAAAAGCGGACTAACCGAAGCTTGCACCAGCCTCCTGACAGGCTTTGAGGTAAGTAAAAAATGTGTGAAATTACCACCCGATAGGTAGTAGCCCCTGATACTCTGTTTGGTGTTCGGAAAGAAAAGCCAAACGAAGTGTCAATTATAATATGCAGGAATCTAATAATAAATGTGCATGTGAATGAGCAGGTTGTGCTGCTTGCCGCTGCTGCCCGCACAGCCAAGGTCGCCAAACTAAAGGTCGACCTGGAGCAGGCGTAGGGAGATCTCGACCTCACGAAGAGGCAGCTCGAAGAGAACAAAGGTGAGTGATTCCCCGCTCTTATGTATTTAAGGATAGATAAAATCGATTAGTCTAACGACGAAGCATCATGACTGTGTAATAGGGGCCACCACCGAAGTGGCGTCCCTGAAGAAAGCGATGTCCGAGGCCGAAGATAAGGCGGCCTTGGAATGCAAGGAGCGCGAAAAGCAAAGTGCTAGAGTGGGCGAGGTGCAGCAAGAGCTCCGGGACCTTGGCAAAAATTTTGAGTCCGTGGAGCATGATCTGAAGATGAAAGAGGCCGAGCTTGCGAAGGCCTTTGCGAGTATGAAAGATGCCAAGCCCAAAGCCGACAAGGCACAACAGGAAATCCAGGTGGCCAAGAAGATAGCGGTGGGTAAGACATTCTTTATGCAAAGCAAACATGTGGAGGAGGCGTTTCTTTTACTTACCTGAATTCGGAGGTCTCCAGGGGCATTCGTGGATCTACCACGCAGCGTCTTAGACGCCGCGGAGTTCTACCATGATAAGGAGGGGAGCTCCACGGAGAAGCTGTTTTGGTCCCAGTGTGCTGGGGCCGAACACCCGATTCCTCTGAGTGACCAACTGAAGCAGTTGGTCGAACTCCACAGGGCGGCCGAAGTGGCTATGAAAGATTTCATAGTCCAGATGTGGCCTGGTGAGCCCCTGCCCACTAGCTACTTCGGCCTGATCAAGCGGATGGTGAATTCCTGTCCGCGGCTTGAAGTGATCAAGCGATCCGTTTGCATTGAGGGTGCCCGCCGGGCCTTTGCCCGCGCGAAAGTGCATTGGGGCAAGCTGGATGCAGAGAAGCTGGTGAAGGACGGGCCGCCGGAGGGCAAGGCACATCGCCATCCCAAGAAGTACTATGATGGCGTTATGAAGGGCGCTCGTCTCGTGGCCGATGAATGTACCAAGGACAAGATCTTAGACTAAATGTACCTCTGCCGCTGTTGTAATTTAAAGACGAAGTTACTTGTGCTATGTAGCACTGTTTGATTTAAAATATTACCTTCTGTGCGGCTGTTTATAGAATACTGAGAGTAGGCCAGTCGTTGGCTTCCGCCCCCCACGCAACTAGTACCGGGGTGTTCCTCGAAAAACCCGGATACTCTTTATCCAAATGTTTGGTCCCTTAAGGAGGTATCCGGCGCAGCGAACAAGGCAATCGGACTATGCGGCTTTATAACTTTCACTTAGCCATAGAAGTCTATAATTTTAAATTTCGGTGAAGCCCGTAGTATTCGGAAGGCCGAATTGGGGCGCTATATACGCCTAAATCGGACGAGGTCGATTCATCGCCTAGAGCGGAAAAAATCTTTAAGGATTTTAAGACCTCACGAATAGCGACCAGCTCTCGCCGCATCATGCCGGTCAGTTTTCGGCTTTCTCTACTGAGGTGCTCGTCCGGAAGAACCGGGACACAATCGCAGTAGTTCTCCCTGCGCTACCTTAGCCGATATAACGGAACGTAAGGTAACAAAACAAGGGAGCCGGGCAAACCCAACTATTGACCCAAGATGTGACTCGGAGCTGATGCATATAGTGCTATAAGTTCGGGGTGCCGCACTGTTGAAAGTGTTTGGACTTGTTTTGCCATATTGTGAGGCGCCATAAGAAGCCCCTGGCAAACTGATCGTACCAAGGTGTACGAATGCGATATTAAATAAATATTTGCAAAAACATGCGCAAATAGGAATAATGAGCTGACGCTATATATTAACTCCCATTGATGAATAATACGTTTAAGCGTATGTTTACAATGGGTGCGTTTAGGCAGTAGTAAATAGGACTATTTAACATGTCCTATCCAAGGGCAGGCTGCATGTAGGTATATAAAACATGTACAACGATCGTGAACAGATTCCACCTGTGTATTTCCTTTTGTTCGCAAAGCCTGTTGCCTCCTTGGTTTCCTCTCCTATGCAAGTCCGTCAATCCGGCTCTTCTGAAGAGGCTGCCCTAAAGCAATGTCCTGAAAGATAAAAAGGTAAGGTTATGAAGTTATGCTGCGGTGATACTGTACTGTTTGACTGAGTCATTGCTGCGCCTCCGCCTATGCCCATGGTATTTTGAGTGCGTAACTGTGTACACGTGGCACGAATGCTGCTTTGATGGGGCTTGAGCGGAGGCTAGACTGCTAGTCATGCTCTTAGCATGCCTGGTGATCCTTTTGCGGGGTGCTCCAGACTCGTTTGACGGTGCTCAAAGTTGCTGTCACCGGATTGATGGTTTGTCGGAGAAGTCCGCATTGTACTTCCGCCGCGAGGGCTGTAGTATGCTCTTCTGTTCGGAGAGAGCAGTTCATGTTTCCGTTGACTGTTATGACCCCGCGCGGTCCTGGCATCTTGAGCTTGAGGTATGCATAGTGTGGTACCGCATTGAATCTAGCGAATGCGGTTCGTCCGAGCAAGGCGTGGTAACCACTGCGAAAAGGGACGATATCGAAGACTAACTCTTCGCTTCGGAAGTTATCCGGAGATCCGAAGACCACTTCCAATGTTATAGAGCCCGTACAACGGGCCTCTACTCCAGGAATTACACCTTTAAGGTGGTTTTGGTGGGCTTGATCCTTAAGGGTCGATGCCCATTTTGCGCACTGTGTCCTGATAACCCGGTTCACTTGACCCAACACTTTTCACCAAAACATATGATGATGAATTGTTCGTGTGCCAAATATATGTTGATGATATTATCTTTGGCTGTACTAACCAATGTTACAGTGATGAATTTGCCTATATGATGAATGAAGAATATCAAATGTCTATGATGGGAGAATTGAAATTCTTCTTAGGTCTTCAAATTCATCAACAATACAATGGCATATTCATATCTCAGGAGAAATACCTCAAGGATTTGTTGAGGAAATTTGGCATGCAAGATTGCAAAGGCATCAAAATCCCTATGCCCACTAATGGCCATCTATGCACTGATGAAAATTGTAAAGACTTCGATCAAAAGGTATACCGCTCCATGATTGGCTCTTTATTGTACTTATGTGCATCTAGGCTGGATATTATGCTTAGTGTTTGCATGTGTGCCCGATTTCAAGCTACACCGAAGGAATCACACCACAAGGCTGTGAAGCATATTCTTCGATATCTAGCTCACACACCAACACTTGGATTATGGTATCCCAAGGGCTCTTCCTTTGATCTCATTGGATATTCATACTCTGACTATGCTGGCGATCGGGTGGACCGCAAGTCAATGTCAGGCGCATGTCATTTCCTCGGATGATCCTTGGTATGTTCGTCCTCGAAGAAGCAGAACTGCGTATCACTCTCCACTGCAGAAGCTGAGTACATTGCTGCTGGATCTTGTTGTGCTCAATTGCTATGGATGAAGCAAACACTCAAGGACTATGGCATCAATGTGAAGAATGTGCCACTCTACTGCGACAATGAGAGTGCTATCAAGATTGCTCACAACCCATTTCAGCACTCGAAGAGAAAGCACATCCTGATCTGTCATCATTTTCTTCGTGACCAGGTGTTGAAGGGAGACATCTCCATCGACCACGCAAATACTGAAGACCAGCTGGCCGATATCTTCACAAAGCCCTTGGATGAGAAGAGATTTAGCAAGCTGTGGTGTGAGATAAATATCTTAGAATCTTTGAATGTTCTTTGAAAAGGACACACATCCTAACACTTATGCTGACTTGATGACTTAGATGTGCAACACACGAACTAACGTTTTTCTTCAATCAATGAAGACTAACCCTCTAAGTGTGAAGAAACTAATGAAAAAATTGATTCTTAGAACCCTATGAGAGTTGTACGTGTTGTCTGAAATCAGCTTTCTTATACGGTGGGTTACACCACCAACCAAAGTTGAAAATCTTCAATTTGAGTTTTTCTTCATTTTTGAAATTCCTCAATTTTTCAAATTCTTCAACTTTGCATTGTATTCACTCTTTCCGTCGTTGTTCTTCATTGACTATATATATATATATATATATATATATATATGTATATATATATGAGTTTATGTCCTCTACAACATTCACTTATTGCTAATTCTTCAAGTTGACTTTTCTGCTAAGTGAATGTGACCGGACCCTTATCCCCGTCTATGCTAAACTCAACCCAGTCTGTTCACAAATTCTTCATGTGCATTCTATTTGAAACTCGTTGAAATTCTTCACTATGTCCTTGTCAGCTGAAGAAATTGTGAACGACACATTAAAATATTCTTATGTGAATTTTCAGCTTTTGCCGCTCAAACCGTTACACATTCCACGGTATATTTATCTATTCACCCACGATCTCACACGATCGCCACCTCTCAGTACGTGGGTGACACATGTCGCATGAATGAGAAGGATCAGGGGCACGTTCGTCCAATTTCCTCGGACAAGCGGGTTTTCACCTCAGCTATAAATACACCCTCCCCTCCTCAATTCGTTTTTACTCCACTCGACCTCACTCCCTCGCTCGATCTTCTCAAAACCTAGCGCTGCCGCTACTTCCATCATCGCCGGTGAGGAAGAGCTTCACTGCCTCGACCTCGTCACCGTCGTACTCGTGCCGGCCGCAGACATCTTCTCTCCGCCGCCGCTGTAGACGTCTTTGAGGGAGTCCTGGATTAGGTGGTATCCGGACAGCCATACTATATACATCATCCGGACTATTGAAGTGTGAAGATACAAGACTCAAGACTTCGGCCCATGTCCGGATGGGACTCTCCTTTGCGTGGAAGACAAGCTTGGTGATCCGGATATTGTGTTTCCTTCCTTGTAACCGACTCCATGTAAACCCTAGCCCTCTCTGGTGTCTATATAAACCGGAGAGGTTCGTCCTTAGAAGGCCGATCACAATTACAATCATACCATCATAGGCTAGCTCCTAGGGTTTAGCCTCTATGATCTCGTGGTAGATCTACTCTTTTACTACTCATATCTTCAATATTAATCAAGCAGGAAGTAGGGTTTTACCTCCATTTAGAGGGCCCGTGTAACACCCACGATGCGGCTATATCTCCCACATGTCGAAGTACGACTTAGAGGCATAACCGCATTGTGGTTTTGTCGCAAGAAGGGTCATCTTCACACAATCCCATGTAATGAACAAGACTGGGATAAAGAGTTGGCTTACAATCGCCACTTCACACAATGAACATATAATAAAACATACATCATTCAGAGTACACACATATAGTCCGACTACGGACGAAGCCAAAAGAAAAGAAGATAACCCAACTGCTAGATCCCCGATCGTCCCAACTGGGCTCCACTACTGATCAACATGAAACGAAACATAGCAACGACCAAGATCTTCGTTGAGCTCCCATCTGAGCTCGGTTGCATCACCTGCACTCATATCATCGGCACCTGCAACTGTTGTGATAGTATCTGGTGAGTCACGAGGACTCAGCAATCTCAAAACCCGCGAGATCAAGACTATTTAAGCTTATGGGTAGTAAGTGGTAATGAGGTGGAGTTGCAGCAAGCACTAAGGAAATATGGTGGCTAACATACGCAAATAAGAGCGAGAAGAGAGAAAACGGAACGGTCGTGAAGCTAGCAATGATCAAGAAGTGATCCTGAACTCCTACTTACGTCAAACATAATCCAAAACCGTGTTCACTTCCCGGACTCCGCCGAAAAGGGACCATCATGGCTACACACGCGGTTGATGCGTTTTAATTCGGATCTGGTGTCAAGTTATCTACAACCGGACATTAACAAATTCCCATCTGCCTATAACCGCAGGCACAGCTTTCGAAAGATTATACCCTGCAGGGGTGTCCCAACTTAGCCCATGATAAGCTCTCGCGATCAACGAAGGAATAGACCTTCTCCCAGGAAGACCCGATCAGACTCGGAATCCCGGTTTACAAGACATTTCGATAATGGTAAAACAAGACCAGCAAAGCCTCCCGCTGTGCCAACAAATCCCGATAGGAGCTGCACATATCTCGTTCTCAGGGCACACCGGATTGTCCAAACTTCCGGTAGGCCTGCCCAAAGTTGCCCCTGGTGGCCACCGGCGGCTGACAGGTTGGACCAATACTCACGACGAGCACTGGCCCAGGGGGGTAAAATAAAGATGACCCTTGAGTCTGCAGAACCGAAGGGAAAAAGGCTTAGGTAGGCAAATGGTAAAACCAAGGTTGGGCCTTGCTGGAGGAGTTTTATTCAAAGCAAACTGTCAAGGGGGTCCCATAAATCACCCAACCGCGTAAGGAGCGCAAAATCCCGGAACATAACACCGGTATGCCGGAAACTAGGGCGGCAAGAGTGGAGCAAAACACCAGGCATAAGGCCGAGTCTTCCACCCTTTACCAAGTATATAGATGCATTAATTAAATAAGAGATATTGTGATATCCCAACATAATCCTGTCCGTCATGGAGAAATCTTCAACTTCACCTGCAACTAACCACGCTATAAGAGGGGCTGAGCAAAGTGGTAACATAGCCAAGCAATGGTTTGCTGGAAGGGTGAAAAGGTTAGAGGCTGACATGGCAATATGGGAGGCATGGTAAACAAGTGATAGGTAGCGCAGCATAGCGATAGAACGAAGCAACTAGCAAGCAAAGATAGAAGTGATATCAAGGGTAATGGTCATCTTGCCTGAAATCCTGATAGGAAGAAGAACGAGTCCATGAAGAAGACAAACAAACATAGTCGAACAAATCCTCACAACTCCGGAACGAAACCGAAGCTAATGAGAGAAGCAAATCGGAAAGAAGCAAACAACATGGTAAACACACAAGCATAATCATGGCATGATGCACAACCAAATATGATGCATGTCCAGTTTAATGAGGCATGGCATGGCAAAGTGCAACAAACAATACTACAAGTTAAGTGGAGCTCAATATGCAACAAGTTGCATATTGACAAAATACCACATCGAATTATTTAGTTCTCTCTCGGTTATGTGCCCAACAATATTAAATGTTGTTAAACATGGCAAGAGGTGAAGCATAATTAAACTAACAATTTAGGCAAGTTCAAATGAGGCCGGAACAACAAACAACAATTGCCGAAAGTCCCCATGTCATTTAGTAGTTTAAAGCAAACACAATTTTAAGCATTTAAATGTTGTTATCATGATGCGGATGACATATACAAGTTTATGCAATTTTTATGCAAACGTTAACATGAGCATGATAAGGAGCATTTGTCGCCATGGCGGAAGGAAAAGGGTGCCACGGCAGCGAAACAAAAATGGTGCCACGGCAACATATCCGAAAATGATGCCACGGCAACATATCCGAAAATGATGCCACGGCAACATATCGGTTCCGGTAGCTCACGGAGATACTGGTGCAAAAGGAAGTGAGCGTGAGCGAGTCATGCAAGATGGTGGGGTGATCCCGGATTCCGGGTGTCCGACACAACGGTGGCATGGCTTGCGGCGAACGTGCAAGGAACAATTCGGACACGATCCAAACATAGGGTGCATCTCATACATGCAAGGGCATCTCATCGCGGTCGTCTCGGGGTTATACCTTTGAAGCGAGCATTTTCGGGGCGGATCGAGTTCGGTACGATGTAGAGGAAGTAGACGTTCTTGTAGCGGTCGTAGAGGAAGTAGTTGTACACGTTCGTCTCGGAGAGGTACTTGACGAATCCAACATCTTCGGGGCGACGGTAGTGGTTCACGGACGTTGTGGGAAGTAGTGGAAGTAGTTGCACACGGCGACGGTAGTTGTACACACGTTTGAAAACGATCGAGTCATATGTAGAGGAACTTGGCGGTCCATGGGGTCAATGGTAGTGGAACTTGACACATCGCCGTGTGTAGTCGTACTCGATGTCCTCAGGGCATCGGCTGTAGTCGAAGTACTTGGCGTGCATCAACTGTTGACCAACAGTGTACAGGAGGCAGCAAGGCATGGCCGACTTGGTGTGCAACCAAAGATGGACTCCGGGTGTCTGGGTTGACTTGGCCACAACAAAGGCAGCAAGGCCAACGGGGCAGCCAGCTCGTCTTGGAGGGGAGCCCTAACGGACAGAGCAGCTCGCGAGGACATCGGCGGCTCGCGTGGCACCCACAGCAGCAGGACGAGGCAAGAAAAACCGACAGCACGGCAACCATGAAGGAGGCAGCACGTGGTTGTGGTGGCTCGGGCAGAAAGCCAACGGGGCGACGGGGATGCAGACTAGGCAGGAGCTTGGCGCAGCGGACGTGGCTTCGGCGGAGCTGCTCGCTGGCGGCGGCCAGAAACAGAGGCGGGGCCTCGGAGCTGGCGCGCGAGGATGGACGACACGAGGCAGCGGCCTCCTGGTGGTCGCCGACAGCAACAAGGCGCGGCAGCCAGCGTGGAAGTGGAGAGGCGGGGCCGAGGCAGAGGTGACGCGGTCGCGCGCAGGGAGGAGACAGGATGGCGCGGCAGCGGCCTAGTTCTGCGGTGGCTGGCGGCGGATGCAGGCGACGAGGAGGAGGCCGAGGGGACGGGACGAGGGCGCGGTGCTCCTCTCTCTCTCTCCTTGCGACAGCGCAACGAGGGAGGAGGGGATCGAGCGCAGGGGAGGAGATCGAGAGGAATTCGGGCAGGCCTCTTGGGCCGGCTAGGTCAGGCCACGGGGCGCGGCTGGGCCTAGGTGGGCCTAGGGTGGCCGACAGAGGAGCCTTGGCCCATGCGGGGGAGCTGGAGAAAAAGCCTGGATGGCCTGCTGGGTTCTCTTCTCCCTCTCTCTTATATTTCTAACAGAAAGCATTAGAGAGAATGAAAATGAAGAGGGGGTTAGGGAAAGAAAATGCGCAAGGGGATAATTTTCCCGGACTCATAAAAATGAGCTTGATCCAAGAAAAATGGAAAGGCCATGATTGAAAGATTTAAATTGAAACTCATTTGAATTTAATTCAAATGGGTTTGAACTAGGACTTGGTTTTTGAAGTGTCCAAAAATGTTCGGATTTTTGGTGGAGCTCCGGAAAATGATGAAATAATTACATGGCAAGGTTGGAGACCAAACTTGAAGCAGAAAAGAAACGAAATTATTTTGCAAGTGTGTTTATGGGTGATTCCGAATTAGTGGAATATTTAATACAACTCCCTAAATATCGGGAGGGTATGTTTTAAAGAGAACCCACCATGTGAGTTTCCTCAATTTATATGGATCGAAGATCCATACAGTTTATTTAGTTGAGTTTTAAAATTAATGATATGATGGCATGATTAAACGATGCAATGCAAGAGATGACATGATGCAATGCAACAAGCAAATAAAACACACGACAAAACTCGGAAACCCTGGAAGGCATCTGAAGCTCCGGTCTTGGGGCGTTACAGCCCGAACCTGGGTAAACATTGTGTCCCTCGCTTCCTGTTACCATCAGCCTAGACGCACAGATCGGGACCCCCTACCCGAGATCCGCCGGTTTTTACACCGACATTGGTGCTTTCATTGAGAGTTCCTCTGTGCCGTCGCTGCAGGGCTTGATGGCGCCTTCAATCATCAACAACACGGTCAAGGGGGAGACTTTTCTCCCCGGGCAGATCTTTGTGTTCGGCGGCTTCGCACTGCGGGCCAATTCGCTTGGCCATCTGGAGCAGATCGATAGCTACGCCTCCGGCCACCAGGTCAGGTTCGGAAACTTGAAATACACAATGGATATTCATGGAGACTTGGTCTTCGACAGATTTAGGCCTGCGCCAGGAGCACCGAACAGTCACGATGAGCATGGCTTAGACCTGCTGTCGGACAAAACTCGGGATATCACCCCCACAGCAGCCCCGGACATAAATCTGGAGCAGGCTGCGTCGCCTGAGGACGGAGGGATGGGCCCCGCCCCGCAGGTCGCTCGCTCATCGGAGGTGGAGTAGAGCACAGGACCCGCCTCTGCGGAAACCTGTGACTCCGGACCCCCGGACTCATATCCGGTTGTTGGTTCCGGTCCACACACTCTTGAGCCAACCGAGCCAGGTTGGTCTCCGATAATGGAGTTTACCGCTGCAGATATCTTCCAGCACTCGCCCTTTGGCGACATGCTGAACTCGTTAAAGTCTCTCTCTTTGTCAGGAGACTCTCGGCCGAACTATGTTTCGCTCGAGTGGGGAGCAGACGACGAAGGAATTCGCCGCCCACCCACCACCCACTTCATTGCCACAGTCGATGATTTAACCGACTTGCTTGACTTCGACTCCGAAGGCAGCGGCGGTATGGACGACGATGCAGGAAAAGATTCAGAATCTCTGGGGCGCTAGACTACCACCTCGTCACACGATATATACATGGTGGACACGCCCAAGGAGGACGGCGGCGGCAATCCAGAAGATAAAACCCCCGGGCAAAAGCCAAAACGGCGACGCAGACGCCGCTCAAAGTCCAGCAATAGTAAAAATAGCGACAACAGCGCAAGAAGGATCGACATACCAGTAAACTCTGAAGGCAATGACGACCATGAGGACCCAGAGATAGAGCAGGACGAGCCAGGTCACACCGAACCAAGTTCGGAGCAGACGCCCGATCACAAGGATCCAGAGGGACGAGTTCATCAAACCGCCCCAGGACAAGAACACAGTCTGGACGATGATGCATTCATCATTCCAGAAGAACGCGTGGAACGAGATAACCTCCACAGAAAGTTTATGGGCACATCGAGAAGTCTAAAGAAGCAGAAGCAACGGCTCAAAGCCGCACAGGAAACGCTCAATCGCAGATGGAATAAAGTGCTAGACATTGAAGAAAGATATGGAGATGATCGCCATAGAAAGAGCTATCCAAAACGCAAGCTACTGCCAGAATTCGACGACGAGGCCGTTCCACCAAAGACTAATACGACCAGGAGGCCCAACATACCGCTCCACAACCGCAACGGAACGGCCACTGACGCCGCGCATGATCTACGTGAGCATCTGGACAAGCAAGCCGGTGCGGCTAGGTCCATCTACGGATCTAAAGGACACACCTTGGCGAGGGACTATGGTCACCAGAAGGATCATACAAGCCAAATACCAGTTCGGAATAAACACCGGACACAACAACGGCCGACCTCATGCCACAGCGTGTCCATATACAGAGGGGCTGCTCACCCCCTGTGCTTCACCGAAGAAGTACTGGACCATGAATTCCCACAAGGTTTTAAACCTGTGAACATAGAGGCATACGACGGAATGACGGACCCAGGGGTCTGGATCGAGGATTTTATCCTACATATTCATATGGCTCATGGGGATGACCTCCATGCCATCAAATACCTTCCCCTAAAGTTGAAGGGACCAGCTCGACACTGGTTGAAAAGCCTCCCCGAAAACTCAATTGGGAGTTGGGAGGAACTCGAGGACGCTTTCAGGGCCAATTTTCAAGGGACTTATGTCCGACCTCCGGATGCGGACGACTTAAGCCACATAATCCAACAGCCCGAAGAGTCCGCCCGCAAGCTTTGGAACAGATTCCTCACTAAGAAGAATCAAATTGTCGATTGTCCGGACGCCGAAGCCTTAGCGGCATTCAAACACAGCATCCGAGACGAGTGGCTCGCCAGACACCTCAGCCAAGAAAAGCCAAGGACAATAGCATACCTAACGAGCCTTATGACCTGCTTTTGCGCGGGTGAAGATAGCTGGCTAGCCCGTAAAGGCACCAGCGACCCCAGCACATCCTAAATAAGGGATGGCAACGGGAAGCCATGGCGTAATAAAAACAAATGCCAAAACAAGGAAGAGAGCCCGGATAACACAACGGTTAATGCCGGATTCAGGGGCTCTCAACCTGATCAGCAAAAGAAGCCATTTAAAGGTAGTAAAGAGGGACCGTCGGGTCTGAATAGAGTCCTAGACAGACTGTGCCAAATTCATGGCACCCCTGACAAACCTGCGAACCACACGCACAGAGAGTGTTGGGTCTTCAAGTAGGCCGACAAATTAAATGCCGAACACAAGGGAAGGGAAACACCAAGTGAAGACAAGGATGAACCTCACCAGCTGAACACCGGGGGACAGAAAAAATTCCACCCAAAGGTTAAAACAGTGAACATGATCCACGCGACTCACACATCCATGAGAAGGCACGAACGTGCGTATAGAGACACGCGCGATATAGAGCCCATCATCCCCACACCTAACTACTGGATGTCTTATCCGATCACATTTGATCACTTGGATGGCCGAACTAGTATTCGGCGCGGAGGATCAAAGGCCTTGGTGCTTGACCCAATAATCGACGGATACCGTCTCACCCGTGTCCTCATGGACGGCGGCAGTAGTCTCAATTTAATATACAAGGACACTGTCTGCAGGATGGGGATAAACCCATCCAGAATTAGCCAAAGCAACACCGCCTTTGAAGGGGTGATACCAGGCGTTGAAGCCTACGGCAGGGGCTCCGTCATACTGGAGGTAACATTCGGCTCCCCAGGCAATTCCAGAAGCGAAGAACTACTCTTCACCATCGCACCCTTCCAAAGTGGCTATCATGCATTGCTTGGAAGAACGGCCTTCGCCCGTTTCAACGCATTACCGCACTATGGCTACCTTATACTCAAGATGCCCGGTCCACGTGGCGTCATCACCGTTAACGGAATCACAGAGCGCTCTTCACGCGCAGAGGAACATGCGACGGCCCTAGCGGTCGGACTATAAGCAGCCTCCAATATCAGAAAACTTGACTAGTCATTAAGACCACAGACACGGTTAGATGTGTCCGGTAGCCCGGACAAAATCGAACCAGGGCACCGTATATGTAATCCCATAGCGTACACCAGGGGCTATAAATATTTAATACAGCCCCACACTTGGCTCAACCTTATTGGCAGGCCAACATCTTACACTTTTATTATCCATCGCATACTTATGGTGTACTCTCCTACGAGTTTCCTTTTTTCCACAGACAACATTCATGCGATACCCTTCAAGGATACGGCACAACGGAGACAAAGGCGCAGACGTGCAGCAGGGCCCTGTTCAACAGGTTTCTTTTTAGATTAAGCCCCTGTGTAAACCTTTTCTATTGCCTCTTGTTGTTTAACCATCCCATGGGTTTCATACCCACAGAGGATACTACCGTTATTGGCATTTCACCACGACAAATTAAAGCACGTACCTGGAAACACAGGGTTTATAATGAATGGGCATTCTTGAGCCCATCTTCTGTCATAAAGTCCGAATACCTTCGGGAGTGTTCGGCGTCAGGAGTTTGTCCTTATATGCATCAACTCCGAATCATGTCTTTGGTCAAATGTTGGGTTTGCCCGGCTCCTGGGTTTGCCACCTTACGTTCCGTCATTATCAGCTAAGGCGGCCAAAGGAGAACTACTGCGATTGTGCCCTGGTTATTCCGGATGAGCACCTCAGTAGAGAAAGCCAAAAACTGACTGTCATGATACAACGAGAGACTGGTCAACCACTCGAAGACTCACCGGAATCTTTAGGATTCCTCCGCATTAACGAAGGGCAATTTCCCAGTCATGTACATACGTGCCCGTATTCGGATGCACGCGAAGGTACCAGGGGCTACATAGTAGCCCCAACGTTATACTCCCATGGCTAAGCGCAAGTGTTACAGCTATATAGTCCGGTTGCCTAGTTCGACATGCAATCACCTCCTTAATGGACCAAGACGTTGGATCAAGTGTGATTAAGCATATTTTTCGTGAACACCCCCGCATTGTATGCGTGGGGGCTGAAGCCAACGGCTGCTAACTTTCGGATTACATATATATATATATATATATAAACGGCCGCACAGGGGACACAATCATATTTTCAGGCAAACAGTATAAATATAGCCTCGTAATCAAAATAAACATTGTTTTTACAATGATTCGATTCATCACTCGAACAAGACATTCTTCGAGCACTGCACCTCTATTAGGTGGGCACCTTCTGTGACCTGTGCCAAGTAGTGCTCGGCCAGATATTGGCCCCCCACCGGATCCTGGGTTGCTATAATGGTGGCCTCCATATCCGTACAATAGGCTTTAACGCAGGCAAGGGCCATTCGCGCACCCTCTATGCATGCTGACCTTCTCATGGCGTCGATCCGAGGCACGGCCCCAAGGAATTGTTGCACCAAACCAAAGTAATTGTCCGGCTTAGGCCCCTTCAGCCAAATATGGTCTATTACAGACCATATTGCAAGCCCGGACAGCCTGTGAAGCTCCGCTACAGCAGCCATCTTGTCACTTAACGACAGCGGGCGAGTGGGAGTATTGAATTGCGACCAGAAAAGCTTCTCCACTTCCTTATCACCCTGATCCTCGAAAAACTTGGCAGCGTCAGCTGTACTCTTTGCCAAATCCGCATATGCGTCCGCAGGACTCCAGCGTCCATCCAGGGGAGCGTACTTCAGATCGAAAAACTTCGTCTGCAGCAAGTAGGAGCTCCCAGCCGCGATTTTACCGGCCTGTTGAAGCTCCTCCCGCGCACCCCTGAGCTCGGTCCGTATTTCCTTGGTGGCATTAAGTGCCTTGTTCAAGTCGGCTGAACTATCCTTATGCTCCCTTTTAAGGAGCTCATACTGGTCGGCGGCATTTTTTAACTCCACAACCATTTCGGCTATCTTTTCCTCGCTTCGGCGATGAGCAGCCTGTTCATCTCTCAATTCCTCGGCCGCCTTTAGGGCAGCTGCATTGCTAACCCGACCTTGTTCCTTGGCCTGGGCAAGTTCCGCCCTCAGGGCTTCCACGGCAGCAGCACGTCTGCAGTCCAAACACATTGCATTAATATTATGCCCCTCTCACACTTTCCTATACAACATAATAAGGGAAGCAGAGACATACCCTGTGACTCATCTAACCGCTTGTTCACCAGCGTGATATCGGCATCGATAGATCCGATTTGCCTCCTTAGTTCGGCAACCTCAATAGACTGGTCGGCTGTCGGATCCTTAGACACCTGCGCACATGTACAGCGCAACCATTACTATATGATCCCCCGTTTACCTCCTATGGCGAGCAACCAGAGTATCAGGGGCTACTATCCATATGGAGCACACCTAGTGCGTGTCTTACAACCAAAAATATTGCATTTTTTCACTACATACCTCAAAGCCTCTGAGCAGGCTCGTAAATGCCTCATTCAAACTGCTTGTAGCGGATGAAATCTTCTTAAGCACCGCGCTCATTAATGAGCGGTGCTCCTCCGAGATCGCAGCTCGCTCCAGTAGGCCTGTCAGTACGTCCGGTCGGACATTGAACTGTGCCGGACCCTTCCCATCGCCCCTCATGAGAGCCAAACGCTCCGGGCTCAGGGCGGCTGACGCATTGGCTTCCGGCTTCGGCAGATCCGGACTCCTCCGTGACGACACCTTGGTGTTGCCCACTTCATGAGTCGGAGAGGTGGGTGGGGTCTCGCTCTCCATCATCTCCGGAGGAAGATCCCCCGAAGACGAACTCTGTTGAGAAGAGCTGCTAGCCGGACTGCAAAAGATGAATCCTGGTTATTGATCTAGGAGAAACACAGTACCTTCGAATTAATGATTAACTTACAGCTCGATGGAGGGCTGGCCCGTTGGCGGGCATGACGCGGTGAAGGTGCCCGTCGGGGCAGGGCCCCCTGGGGATACCTTTTCCCCTGGTTTGGGCATCTCCGTCTCCAAGTCTTCGGAGGCAGCCCTCTTCTTCCCGCGCGGGGAGGAGGCCTTAGCCTCCCCATCCCGACTATCCTCCTTAGGGGAGGTAGCAATTCCCCAGGTTCGGATGCGTAGCGTGTGGAGTTCGGTTTCTTCGTTCTTCCCCTAGTCTTTCCCTGAAGGCATTCTGCTGAGTACCCGGTCAAGCATCTTGGCCATGGTGGGACCAGGCGAGCCTTTGGGAAGTGGCGCCGGACACCTGAATCTCTCCGTCTTGCTGAGCAATTCCTGGCCACGGATGATTTTCAGAATAAACAATTATGACAAATACAAAACGAGGTGTCCGGTACCAAGGTTACTTACTTGGGTATCTAGGCGATTGCAGCTTAGGCCCGTATCCTCGGTGGTGTCCAGACACTCTACTTTCGGTCCGAAGAATAATTTGCACATCCCTTCGAGCTTCAAGCCAAAGAAGTGCTTAACAGTCCGCAGACCCTCTAGATTGAACTCCCAGATCCGGAGAGGCCGGCGTTGGCACGGCAACATCCGTCGGATTAGCATCACTTGCATTATGCTGACAAGGTTAATGTCCCTCTCAAGAAGCTCTCGAATGCGGCTCTGCAGTATTGGTACATCGCCAGCGGGCCCCCAATTCCGTCCTACATCGGTCCAAGACGCTTGTTGTGACGGAGGGCCTGAGCGGAACTCGGGGGCGGCCACCCACTTTGTGCCTCTGGGAGCCATGACATAAAACCACCTCCGTTGCCATACATCGGATACTTATGGGAAAGAACCCTCTGGCCATGGGGCATCGGCGTTCCTGCTTATTACGACACCTCCGCACTCCGCATGTCGCCCCTCAATCATCTTCGGCTTCACATTGAAGGTCTTGAGCCATAAGCCGAAGTGTGGGGTGACATGGAGGAAGGCCTCGCACACTATAATGAACGACGAGATATGGAGGATGGCGTCCGGAGCTAGATCATGAAACTCCAACCCATAATAAAACATGAGACCCCTCACAAAAGGATCGAGGGTGAGGCCCAAGCCATGGAGGAAGTGAGGAACAAACACGACGCACTCATTGGGCTCCAGTGTAGGGATGACCTGCCCTGGAGCAGGAAGCCTGTGCTGGATGTCGGCGGTCAGATATCCGACCTCCCTAAGTTTCACAATATCTTCCTTTTGAATCGAGGAGGCCACCACCGGCCTTGAGGGTTGGATCCGAACATATTGGAGGATCTGGGGTGTTGGAGCTTAGGTCTCGGGTGTTAGAACTCGAGGTGCGAGAAGGCGCGAGGAAGGTGGAAAAGAGGCATAGGCCTCGACCCCTTTATAAAGGGGGTGAATATCAAGAGTCCTCAGCGTGACCGCTTGAGACTTATCCAAAAATACATGGAGTCATACCAACGGTCGTCGTGGGGTTACACACGCCCATATTGATGGAAATTCCCGTAATAAGGGGAACATGATCTCTGCTTTGACAGGATGTGCCAATAAAACCGCCTCGCAACGCGAGTTGAGGTGGGGCAAGAAATGCCGGTTCGTGTTGGACCAGGCCATGATGCAAGGGCACAACGTACGAAGATTGCCAGCAGATCAGATTTACGCTATGTTCCCTACAATGGTATGTGAAGATCATCTTGCAGATCCGGACACGGTTTGAGTGTTCGATAGCTACTTTGGAGTATTCGGAGAATGAACCTGCCTTGCAATGCCAAAGACAAGACTGCGCGCCGGACTCATCGTCATTGAAGCCTGGTTCAGGGGCTACTGAGGGAGTCCTGGATTAGGGGTTATCCGGACAGCCGGACTGTATACATCTTCCGGACTATTGAAGCGTGAAGATACAAGACTCAAGACTTCGGCCCGTGTCCGGATGGGACTCTCCTTTGCGTGGAAAGACAAGCTTGGTGATCTGGATATTGTGTTTCCTTCCTTGTAACCGACTCCATGTAAACCCTAGCCCTCTCCAGTGTCTATATAAACCGGAGAGGTGGGTCCTTAGAAGGCCGATCACAATTACAATCATACCATCATAGGCTAGCTCCTAGGGTTTAGCCTCTACGATCTCATGGTAGATCTACTCTTGTACTACTCATATCTTCAATATTAATCAAGCATGAAGTAGGGTTTTACCTCCATCGAGAGGGCCCGAACCTGGGTAAACATTGTGTCCCTCGCTTCCTGTTACCATCAGCCCAGACGCACAGATCGGGACCCCCTACCCGAGATCCACCGGTTTTGACACCGACAGTCTTCCTCCGCCAAGTTAGGGCGTGGAAGATCCGAGCCGTCGAACTTCCAAATCTACACTTCCTGTTCGTCGTGTTCTTCATCAAGGGTAATTAAAAGTTACTTTTACTGCATTTATTCTACTGATGATTTTCATCAAATCTTCAGAACGTGTTTATTCTCCAACTTCTACACTCTAAACACCTAGCACAAATCTTCAGTTCTTGATCTGTTTCTCTAAGTGACGTTTTTCTTCATGATTCCTCAATTGTGTGAATCTCACAATCCGCAAAACTCTGGAACCTTAGTCAAAGAACGCTTAGTGAAATTCTTCAAGACACATCGGGTCAATTTCCTCAAACTTGTTCAGTTTTACAAAACTTCTGAGAACGCATATGACCTCTCCAAATTCTTCGCACCTATACTTTGTTCACAGGTACACATATCTGCTGCTGAATCACTAGGTTCTCATCAACTTAACTCATTTGCAGCGTTCCTCGAAGAAAAGCTGCATACTTCCTCAGAGAACTCAATTGTTCAAATTCCTCAGCTGAAGAAAATGGGAGATCGTAAAAGGCCTCAGAAAGGAGGAAAGAAGCTTGAATTCAATACTGCCTTTGAGATCCCTATTGACATCTATGCAGGGTACTGCACGCCTGATGAGGCAACTCATGGCAAGGAGACTAAGAATGAGCGCAAAGTGCGCATATAGAGGATTGAAATAAGATGGGCAAGAGAATGGAGGGAGTACAGATATGTCACTCCCAAATACATGAAGAAATTCGCTCTTCACCCTCCATGCTCAAGACCTCCTCTGGCACCTGGCCAAAGAGCTGATCCAACAAGCCTTAAATGTGGTGAGGATTATGCTGATGAATGGGCCAAGCGGCAAGATAAATTGGCCAAGCAGGCCAAAGAAGCAGTGAAGAAATTCAACAAAGATTCTGCCGCTGCCGCTGCCGAGGCTTCTTCAAGCAAGAAAGCTATACCCAAGAAGCCTGCCCACAAACCTCCAAGTTCCACAGCAATGCCCTCACGGCCAAGTTCTTCTTCAATGGCCTCATGGCCAAGCTCCTCAGTGCCACAGAGCCAAATTCCTCAGACTGCCCCAGTCCCTCAAGCTGCACAAATTCTTCGGGTTTCAAGACCCTCAGCTCCTACGGCAAAGTCCTCAGCACCTATGCATCTCGCCACTTGCCAAAGGACCACTGGCATATCAATTGCCTCAGGAACTTTTGCAAGTTCTTCAGCTTATCGTTCTTCAATCGGTCCCACTCTGCTGAAGACCAAGGCCATTGCTGGACGTGGCACTAGACCAAGTCGTCACAAGAAGCAGGTGGTCTTCCAAATCCCATCTGATGATGAGGCTGATGATGATGAATTAGCTGATATTATCAAGGACAGATAGCAGCGCGCCGCTAGAGCCAAAGGGAGGTTGTGCCCCTTCTACTGGATTCAAAGAAGATCCTGGATTTCATCGACCTCTGGCACAAAGATCCCAATGCTCCAATGCCAGAGCTGGGCCTCACTCCTGGAGAAAGTCACATGGTGATGGCGTTCATAGCTAAGGAAAAATGGAAATATGATCAGGCTAGAGTGGCTAAGAAAGCCCAGTACAAGAAGCAGCGATTTGTGAAAGATAATGTTTTGAGTTTATCGCCAGAGCAGCTCATCGGACTGCAATCTGAGATCAAAAAGTTCAGTGATGAATTTGACGCTTACAAGGTAGAATGGCTGGGAGCCAAGGTCAGATTCTTCAAAATGGCGAAGAAAATCACTTCAAATGTTGCTGAACCTGTGCACATTGAAGTCACTCTGGCTGAAGCATCTGCACAAGCCACCGAAGGAAATGCCAGCACTGCTGATGAAACTGCTAGTACCAGGGTTGCTGAAGAAATTCCAGCCTCTGAAGAAACTGCCAGGGCAACCACTAGTGTTGCGCCTGAAGAACCTGCCAGGCTAGCTGAAGCATCTGTTGCTGCGCCTGAAGAGATTGCTCAAGACAGGCCAACTGCATTAGTTGTGCCTGAAGAAATTTCCCCAATTTCCTCTGCCCCTCCTGCACCAACACCTAGCCCAGTTCTTCCTTCTGCTCTGGAAGTGAAGAAAACCAAAGCTGCGGAGTGAGCTTCTCTGAAGAAGAGGAAATCATCAGCCGGTTCAGAATCTTCTGCACCCAGGAAGGCAAAGATTTTGACAAGTTCAATTGACAATCCCATTGATGTTGTTCCTCTTGCAAACATGCCATCAAAGGAAATTGTTCCTTTTGGTGAAGAATATTAGATTCTTGAAGAATCTGCTGAAGAAGGTCCCTCTGCTGCTTCCACAGAGCAGATGTATGAAGAAATTGAAGCTGATGTTATCACTTCAACTCCCCAGGTATCATCGCCAATGCCTCAGTTCACTGCTGAAGAGGCCGGCGTTGAAGAAATGGAAGTGGATGAAGATGTGGACATTGGGTGCACCACACCAGTGATGAATGATGATTTTTGGGATAGTCAACACCACAACTCTCCTCTGTTCACTCCACTACAGCAAATTCCTCAGTCCCCAGCACCAATAGAAGTTCAGATGGGCTCTGAAGAAATCCATAATGCCCCTTCCATTCATGAAGAGATTCCAACCACTAGTCCTGATGAAAATGCTGCTGAAGAAATGGAGGCCCATGCTGCAAATGAAGCAGAAACTGAAATTCCTCAGCCTGCGGCTCCAGAAATTGAGATTCCAGAGGTTGTACTGCAAATGACTGACACTCCTCAGCCCAAGCCAAAGAATCCATTTTCCAAGACTCCAAAGTTCAAGGCTGATGCCTTCTTCAATGAGCATGTATTCTTCATTGACTACAATCCCTATGATTTTGCTCGTCTGAGGAGGAAGCGCTTCTGGACAGCTAGTCAATCAAATTTCTATTCCCCAGTGCATTTCAACAAGGACAAAGTCTTCGACTATGAGCATATTCCTCACTTGGATATGGAATCACTGCCTTGCTTCACACCAGTCCTCATAGCTATTCATGATGCTGGAGTGCTAAACTTCTAAACGGACATTTGTGATTGGAATGAAGAACTCATTCTTCAATTCTATGCGACGCTGCAATTCACTGGCAATGCTAAAGATGTGAATTCATGGGTGTTGGACTGGATGACAGAAAATACTGACTATAAGGCACCGGCCACTGAATTGCTTCGTGCCCTGCCTGTCAGTCCTCCCCCAGAAGGTGCACATCTCATCTATTCTGAAACTGAACTGTCTGATCACCTTATGCAAGTGTTGGTGAAGCCATTGAAGCCTGGTCAAACCTCAAGGACAAAGTTCCTTGTGAAGGAATTGCAATATGTGCCAAGGACTGTCTACCGCATTCTGACAAAGACATTGTGTCCAATCAAAGGCCATGACCCGAATGATGAAGAAGTCGTTGGCATCATGAAGAATTTGCTTTTCAACATCATGCACGGTATTCCTGTGAACTACCATGATTTCTTCATGAAGAATTTGGCAAAGGTTGCTATGTACCCTTTTGAGTTGAAGCTTTACGCTCCTTGGATTATGAGATTTATCAGACCAAGGTCTTCACTCAACTAGAAAGCTGATACACTCAACCATGGCAGCTACTTGCCCCCAATTGAAGTCCTCAAGCGGACATTTTCCTCAGCTGATGAGAACTGCAAGGCCACTACTATTATTAATGAGGGAAATCGTCCATTGGATGGACAATTTCACAAAGTTGCTTCATACTCCACCAATGATGACTCTGCTACTCATGATTCTGCCACCAATGCATCTAAGCAAAGTCCTCAGGCAACAGCTCCAAGGGTGATGACTGATCGTGAGCTTCTCCTCAGTCTTCATCAAAAGATGGATCACAATCATAAATGGGTAAAACGTCAGTTTGGTTCAATTCTTCACAACATGACTGCCACATATAATTCAGTGAAGAAGAACCATTACTACCTTAGCGAAGTTTTTGATCGCACCTGGGCTATTCTGTCTCACCTATACGGTGATGAGGATCTCAAGCAGATGGGCTTCAAGCAGGACTTCAGCTGGTCTAAGCCTCCCCCGAATAAATTCAATAATGTTGAAGTTTCTCCTTTGATGCCCAGCTCATATTCCTCATCCCGAGATACTGATGAAAATGAAGATCTGGACGACACTGCGGCAGGCCCTGCTACATCAACCGACCCCAACAACGCTGATGCTCCTCCATCGACTTCGTGATGAAATTCTTCAGGGGCGTTAGTCCTCACTTTTTGTCCCTTTTGGTCATTTGATGACAAAGGGGGAGAAATTTGAGTTAGTCTTCAAGCGGGTCTATATACATGGGCATTTTTTTGTTAAGTTGCAACTCTTGCTCTTCTGAAGCGTTTGTTGATTGAGTTGTAAACTTAAGTCCGATGGTGACCTGATACTCTTGCTCTGTTTTTCTGCATGCTATTTCCTCATATATGTTATGCACGCATGCTGAATTACATCGGTCACCATATTTCGTCATGCATTTCAAATTCTTCATTCCATATGTTAAATGCGTGTATGAAATACAAGATATAGGGGGAGTTCTCCATGATTCTACTCCTCAAATGTGCATTGCTTCAAAAGCAAAATTCCTCACTATGCACATCCTCAGGGGGAGTTCTTCTATATCTTGCAATCAAATTCATCAATATTGAGTACTTTTAATTCATATGTTTATCCCCGTTGTAAACTTAACCTATATTGTCATCAATCACCAAAAAGGGGGAGATTGTAAGTGCATCTAGTGCCCCTTAGTGATTTTAGTGTACTGAAGACTTATAGGTTAAGGGACTAATGTGTTTGTGAGTGTACACAGGTTCTATAAGTCGATGAGGAGTTTGATATTTACAGTGAAAATCGACCCCTAAAAATGAATGTCTTCGACTGAAGACTTCAGTTCTCCTAAAGACTTTGAAAGAGAAGAAATTGGTGTGACCTTGAAGACTTGGATATTCATGCGAGGAATCTAAAGCGTGAAGACTTTTGTTTTTGCAGTTTCTTTTTTCTCTTTCTTGAGTCATAGGAAAAACTGTACTGTTAAAGGGGGTCGAGGTAATACTAAGGAAACTGATTTCCAGGTGATGCTCATATCAAAATCCTACACCTACCCAATCCTTCGAGTGAAGCCATTGGAAATCTCTTATCAGTTCAGTCAATTTCTTCAGTGAAAGAGACGAAGATCTTCTGGTCTTTGAGGAACTTGTTCTAACTGAGGAGTTAGGAATTCGCCAGTGCGAATTCCCTACATAGTGAGGAACATGATAGCCCTGAGGAATTCAAACCTCAGAATATCCGACCGTTGCTGTGCCGCGCACCAGCTATTCCAAAATATCCTACCACCTAACGGTCATATCAGCCAAGGGCATTTATGTCTTATCATGCCAGGCTGCTCCCTAGGCTATAAATAGCCTCCCCCCTACAACCACTAGCTGGTTGGCTGCTTCGAGAGAAACTGACACTTGTCATTTGATAGCATCCCATCCTCCGAGGACTTTAGAGCCAAAATCATCAAGTGAGGAAAACCCAAATCTCAAACCCAAACCTACAAACTCCAAAGTGATTGAGCATCACTGAAGAGATTGTTCCTGTGTGGAACCGATTCTTGTTACCTTTGAGGACTGTGTATCCTCCAGATGGTTAGGCGTCATGGTCTGAGCATCCAAGAGGAACTGTGGATTGCCGAGTGACCAAGTCTGTGAAGGCTTGGAAGTCACCTGTGAAGACTTACCACTACTGTTGGGTGAGGTCTGTGTGATCTTAGGTCAAGGAGAATACAGTGAGGACTGTGTGTCTGGGACTGTGTGTCCTCGAGTTTAAATACTCAGCCGCTCCAACCAGACGTACAAGTGTCACAACAGTTGGAACTGGTCTACCAAATCATTGTCTTCACCAAGCCTACTAGTTCTATTTCCTCAACCCTTTCATTTCCTCAGTTATGTGTTGATGTACCTGATCCTTACTGTTTGAAGACTTTGACTGAAGACTTTCTCTAATTCCTCAATCCTATTTCTTCAGTCTGTTTTGTCTTCATGCTGCTTATCCTGTGTTTACTCTTTCTGTACTCTGTGTTTGTCTTTCATTTCATCATGATGACTATGTTGTTGCTCTGTTATGCTTATACCTGAGTACTTATTCCGCTGCAAGTAGTTCTTCGCTTAGGAATTTCCTCACCCTGAAATTCCTCAGTGAAGAATTCATAAAAATTGCCTATTCACCCCTCCTCTAGTCGAGGTAACGCACTTTCAAGAATTCATCTTGTGTAATTTGTGTCATGGGACTACCAATGCTGATTTACTCACTGTTCGTAGGAGCAGGCGATGATACCAGTTTCTGAGTTAGAAGTGGAAATTGAGGAAGGACTTCATCATCATATCTGTCAATGTTGTCTTCACGACCAATGTTTTCAGCCATGGTGGTGTAAACAACGGTAATCTCTTCAGTGTCATGGGCCTTTGTGGAAGCAGGCCGATGCACAACAAGTCTACGGTCGCGGTTGGAGGAGGCAGGTAGGACAACTGAGATGGGCTCAAAAAGCAACGGCTCTTGAGGAGCAAATGAAGCCGTTGGTGCTTGTGCCCTTCTTGAAGCCTTTGAAGACTTTGTCTTCTGCTTCTTCTGAGAAGGAGTGGAATCAGAGGCTTCTTGATGCTTACGCTTCTTGGCTTTAGCCTCTGCTAGCTTGGTCTTCTTCATTTCGGAAGCAGCTGATGGGACTTTTGTCTTCGAGCTAGTCATGATAGCAGGGAAGACAATCCTTGGCCTTTCTTGCCTTGGAGCCTCAGCCTCAGCTTCAACTGGCTTCTTCTTCCTGGCAGCCAACTTGGGATCAATGCCTGGACGCCCAAGTGTCTTTCACTTCAAGGCTTCATTGTGATCCTAAACACATTCCTCATCATAGTATTTGAGACGCTCTCGGGAGCCCTTGGCTTCATCACGGCGGTTGAGAAACTCAGCCTTGATGTCATCCATCATCAACTTGAAGTTCTGAACATCAATGACACTGAGCTTGGCCATGTGCTTCTTGAAGATAACCTTCTCATGGTAAATCTTATTTTTCTTCTCAATGACCTTTTGAGCAATGAAGAGCTCTTTCACTGGTACAACGAGCCGCGATGATGCTCGGAACCGTCACCAAGTGAGTTATTGCGATAGGGGGGCCTTCCCACATGACCCAGAAATCGTCAGGGATATGCCCTCTTGGAACACACGCTGGGCAAAATGAGGTCGTGTGCGATCTGCGAGCCCTCATATATGGTTATATGTACAATAGTGCTAAAAAAATACAATTATACAGGAGAAATCGTTTCCGGTCGTAAGTACATCCCACACAATCAGTCCCTGCTAAACGTTTCCATTCGTATGTACATTCCACATAGTCAATCCAAGGAATACATTTCCGTTAGTATGTACATCCCACATAGTTAATCTGAGAAGTATCTATCACACGCGTTCTTCTATGACCAAACGTTTGCGATGCGCACAACATCACAAACAGTCCATAATTTCGAAGCGTGTGTGATAAGGTGACTCTCGCAAACATTTAACAAGAAAGTACTGTGTGCGATGCTATTGTTAATCGCACACGATTTTTCTAGGCTGATTGTGTGTGTAGTGGAGATTGATCGCACACGTAGTGGTTCCTAGAAACGTGTGTGATCTCCATGTCTATCATAGACGTTTCTCTTTCGCAAACCGTGTGCAGTGTAATCCCTAATTTAAAAACCACATGTTTTGAATTTGGAAGTAGGCAATCACATATTTCATATCCAACCATGTTTATTACAAATATAGGTTCAACCACGAATGCATAATTCGATGCACAGGTACATATACTGAAGAACTACAGAAGCACCAAGTAAAGAATGATGAACCACTAGAGGGAGTAAGTAGCAGGAGAGGTTGGAGAAGGAGTAGCAGTAAGACAGAGAGAAAGAAGGAGCAGCGGCTGGGGTTAAGAAGAGGAGCAGTAGCAGGGACATGAGGAGAAGGAGCAGTAGCAGTTTTAGGGAGAAGAGAGCAGCAACGAGATTGAGAGATAGAGAGAGCAGCGGCAATGCTAGGGAAAAGCAGCAGCAAGAGGAGGTTGAGGGGAAGGGAGTAGAAGCAGCAGTTGGGAGAAGAAGCAGCAGCGGAGCGCAGGCTGTAGAGAAGGAGTAGCAGGAGCAGTTGTAAGCAGAAGAACAACAAAGTGCAGTAGCAGCAGCAGGTTCAGAGAAGGATTTCAGTGGCGTGGGTGCTTAGAAGAGCAGGCAGCAGCAATAGGCCGTGGAAGAAGAAGGCGGCTGCAGATCGAGAAGGGAAGAAGGATCAGCAGCAAGGTTAAAGGAAGAAGATGGGGCACCAGCAGGTAAAGGAGAAGACGGAGGAGCAGCAAGGCATAGGAGAAGAAGAAGAGCAGCAGGGGCGCGAGGTGCGGCGGTGGCTGGTGATGGTGGTGCTGGTGAATGGATGGTGGTGAAGTGGTGCTGGTGATGTGCGGCGGCAAAGTGGAGGGATGGTGGTGCTGGTCATGTGCGACGACAACATGGAGGGATGGCGCTGGCGGAGCTGGTGGCGCGCCCCACGCCGTCCTGGCTGTGGCGGTGGCCGAAGGTGAAGGAAACGGGGAGAGAGGAGATATGGCCAGGCCCAAAGGGGATTGGTGGCTGCGCTAGGGATTTTGGGGGCTGTTTGGATTGAGCCCAATCTTGCCCTACCAAATGATTGGCATCACCAATTCCAAGGCATGACCAAAAAATTGGCAAGTCATGGCTGTTTGGATTGTAGCCATTAGTACTTGCCAATTTTTTGGCAAAACCATTGGATGTCATTTGGTTTGAAGCCAAATATTTGGCACCTTTGACTGGCATGTGTTTGGTTTGGTTTCAAAATTTGAAAATTGCATGCCAGCCAATAAAAGAACACTTATGTGTAAACAAGCAGTCACATATCACATGCTACAAAAAAATTGAATTAACCAACACACATACGCACAGAAACTATGCATTTCCAGAACTTCGGAATGACATAATTAAACTCATACATTAAGTAGCTCATATATTCTTTGATACATGATAGACAAAATAAGGTTCACATCCTTTACCATACCATCTAAGACATAAACAGCCAGCCATGCACCAAATGCACTCCATACAAACAGTACATGATGCACCCAAGTTTGTTGTATATAGACAAAGTATGCATGATGATGTTATCCATGCTCCCAGTACGTGCTAAACCGTTCCTAGCGATATAAACAAAGGTTGCCACAAACTCTATCTAACCACGTGGCAATTTTGTGAGCAGCCACAGATCTATCATTGCCACCTTCATGAAACTGAGGCTCAAAGTAGCTAATGACCCACTCTCGAAGAATTGGTTCATCAGCATAGTTAAGATAGCTACGAAAGATATATTGGTCTGGCTTGGATAGATAAGCAACAATCTCAAGTTTATCCTTAGCTGGGATGGTAAGGGCATTGATCCACTTCCAAAGATTTGCATAAGGATCTGCAGGTGGCATTGGTTGCACAGACACAATTGGGGATGCAAGGGATTCAGCTAGCTTCTTGATACTGGTTACCATATCATCATTAGATACCTTGCCCTTCTTGTTTGCATTGCCCTTGGTTGGCTTCTTGGAAGGTGATGATGATGCACACTTGCGCTTCTTGTTTAATGGATTGCCATCCAAGTCGACTTTAGGACTGCGACGATCAATAGTGTCAGAGTCAGCTTCATCACTGTTTGCTGGAATTAGATTTCCTTCAAGTTCCCTCACATCCTCGCTGTCATCACTACCATCATCCACATTAACAGTGGTTTGGTCAAGTGCAAGTGAGCCATCGGCATGAGATTGATCCAAGAATAACTCTTCCAATTGATGAATGAACCTAATGGGTCTAGTAAGATAATTGACTGCAGTTTTCTGCACACAAGGTAAGGTAAAAAGAGTAAAATAATGATGTAATGAACACAAAACATGAGAGAAGTTGCAGGTATAAAAACACAAGAATAGACAGTGAATATGAAGCATACATATATATGGACAATAGCAGCTATGCACTCATTTTTAGATCAACCATGATATAAATAAGAGAAAAAACTACTAAGAACTTACATTGAGTCTTTGCTTTTATGACTCGGAAAGTGTGAATGTGAAAGTGGTTCTGTCAAGGCCATTGCCACTATTGGCCATGGCACAACGCACCCAGCCCCACTTCTCCTTGCATTGACGATAGTGTCGATCCACTTGGGTTTGAGTGACACCAAGCGAAAACTTTCCATTTAGAGCATCGACACATTGCAAGTGGTTGTTTCTTGAACTTGAAAGTTGCAGGTTTGTCCTTACGAAGGTCGATATACCACTCAAGCATAAACCTTGTCGCCTCGTCTGTCCAAGTTATGTACTTATCACGAGGATTGGAGTCCTCCTCGGTCTTCAGAGTGAGCTTATGCTTCCCCATGACCTACAGATAGGTCACCATTGCAAATAACTAGTTATTAAGAAAATGAGTTGGAAGCAAAAACCCTCACAAAAATGTCAGCATATGAACATGAAACATCATAGATCCAACTTACGGCAGGACAGAACTAAACTTATTTAATAGGACAGAGAGACCAGATTAAATTGAAATAAGTCAAACAATATTATGAGGATACGATAATTTACACAAAGTCATTAAAATAGAAACACTACATCGTTCAATTTTTCCCTCGCATGGAAATACATCAAAGGTACTGTACATCATTCAAATTTTCCCTCACATGGAAATACATCAAACGTACAGTACATCCTTCAAAAGTTCCCTCGCATGGAAATACATCAAAGGTACTGTGCATCCTTCAAATGTTCCATCACATGGAAATACATCAAAGATACTAAGCTGGGATAACATCAGCCTCATTGTCATGTGCACTCTCTCTATCTGTCCACATTTGCTGAGTGATTAAATCTCACTTGGCAGCCCACTCACTTATGTCAGCCTCTTGATCACGAACCCGCCCACTACTCCTAGGGAGGTTGGCATACTATGTCGCCTCATCCACAACATAATCATCTGGACCATTTTCTAATATCCAATTGTGCAAAGCACAACAAGCAACTACCACTTTGATCTGAGATTTTAAAGGTATGAAGGGCCTTTGAGTAAGAATCTTGAAGCGACTCTTAAGAGTCCCAAATGCTCGTTCAACTGTGGCCCTAAGTGATGAATGGCGGTGGTTGAACAATTGTTTTGGGGTAGTTGGATCACAGTCTCTAGCAAATTCATTTAGGTGGTAGCGCACACCACGATAAGGAGGTAATATCCCCGGCCTCGCAGCATACCCAACATCAGCCAAGAAATATTTCCCGACGGTCATGTTTTATTAACAGTGAGTTAAAGTCAAGTTGGCACAACATAGTGACAAACATGTATGTTACGTTGTATATGTACCTTCGGGTATTTTTAATCCCCCCGGACGTGTGAGGGCATCTTTTGGCACAAGAGAATCATGGGCAGAGCCCTCCCAACCAGCTAGAACATATGTGAATCAAAGGTCGAAGTCAACAACTGCTAGCTCATTTTGGGAGGGGTATGACTTGCGGCCCCTAAACTTGTCGACCATGTGGGCAGGAGAACAAGCCTTAACATGAGTGCCATCTAGTGCCCCTATGCATCCCTATGAATATGAGAAAGGAGAGTTTCATGTCAAGCTTGGGTTAGGTCGATCTTGTATAATCAGTAATAAATCTATGGTCTAAGGGTTACCTAAAAATACGGGTAGAATCTGTCCGGGCTGCTAGTGATTTTTGTGTGTGTGTCCAATGGATGAATTTGTGTGATGCTGACCGATCATGTATAGGAACATTGCTACTTGTTCCTCTACTGAAACATGTAGTGTATCAATTAACAACTTTTTCTGCCTGAGCCTAATACATAGCTTGTAAAACACAGCTCGAGACATCCGCAGTTGCTTGATACATATTGCATCGGATGTGTCAATTAGCCTAACCAGGACACTAGTCCTGTAGATGTCTCTCTCAACTAGTGGACCATACTTTCTTCCTCCACTTCTAAATTTTCTACCATCTTTGTTTCTATACGAAAGAGCCAAGAAAACAACAATGACAGATAGAGTTCTCCGCCACAACATGGTGAGATAATAATGTCTTTACTGATCCAAGTCCATCTGGGTCAATATAATAAGTACATTAATATGAATGATCTAAATCATATTTACATTGTACAAAATTAGAGCTGCTTATAACTAATAATAGTGATGAGTAACTTATAAAAAGATCCACCTAAATCATTAACAAAAAATACAGATGTGTGCTTGACTATTTGTGAATCAGAAATAAGAGACAGAGATAATAAGTCCCAATCAATAATTAATCATATATGTCCAGCCGGCTCCTAAGAAATTTGTGGACAACAATGTCCTAAAACAGAGGTCATATGGACTCATAACTAGCTCCGTGTCAGATATCCTTCTCATGTCTTAATTTCTAGTGTCTTGGCTACCTTATAACATCACAGATGCTGCATATGGAGATCTAAGACTGGGAGCAGGGGCAAAGGGCATGGATTTTGTGTTGAAAATATGAGCAAATTACTACGAGAATTAATCCGAATAAACAGAAGATAAATCATGACTACAGTAGCAGAGATTGAAGTAATCATGAGAACTAGCATAGTAGATGAACAGATCACATCTAGGGCACATACTAGAAACATGAGTTCTACCACGATCTCGAACAGGAAAGATAGAATCACATATGATGCAGCGGGAGCAGCACCACCGGTGTTGACGTTGTCGCCCATGTCATCGAGGATGAGGTTGCCGAGGTCGGGGAAGTCGTCATCGTTCGCAAAGTCGTCGCTGCCAGCAGTCACGCGAGTGCGCTCCCCAAAAACCTGATCGCCCCTCTCCCGTACAGGATCATGAGGGGCGGGGTTCTGGAGGCTTGCTGTCTCTTCTCCCGGTGCACGCCGAAAGGAGGGATGGAGAAGACTTGATTGGCGGCGCAATCTGGAACGGCGGTGAGAAACCATACGAGAAACGGCGGCGACTAGGGTAGACGTCTGCCTGACTATATAGTGCGGGCCGCGTAGGTCGTGGGAGTAAACCCCACGTCCGAGTCGTCACGATCCAAAAGAACCGGAAACGGTTCAGTAATTAACGCGTCCATTAATTATTAATTAATGACTCATTAATTTTTCCCGAGCAGAAAAAATATAGACAACGTGCATAGCTCTGTCCTCGGCTCGGCTCAATCCCGCAACCCGCGGCGCGTCGTGACGAGGCGAGGCATGGCGTGGCGAGGCGAGCGAGGAGGAGGAGCGCGCGTGTAGGTCTCCTCTTCTCATGCTCATACAAGTGGTTGGAGAGCTCACCTTATAAAGAGGTGCAACTCTCTCTCAACTTATGAGGTGGGACTAAACTTTAGCCTCACTCACTCCACTCACATGTGTGCATGAATGGGCCAAGAGAATTTCAGAATTTTAGTTGGGCTTTGGGCCAAAAGCCCACTAGCAAATTCCAACAATCCCCCACAAAGTCTCATTGGCACATTTCACCATTTGGTTCCAAAACATTGTTTATATACCGGTGCTTAGTGGAGACTGTGAAGTTGAACTTCCACTTAGAGATTTATGCTACACTAGATCACAACTTGAATAGTGGACTATGCCTTGAACTACAAGTTTTCTGCGAGACTAGTTTCACACAAATTCTTGACCGGTACTGTGCTACCGCAAGGCTTCCCGGCGGGGCCTTTCATGACTTTATTAGAGAGCACCCAGTTCTCACAGACTGCGATGTTAACAGTCAAATAAGCCACTTGGAACACATTAAGATAGATATCAACCTGGCATGCAGATCAGGAGAGTATTGCATCTTCACGGAGTGGGATAATTAAAATAAGGATACTCTCCTCTCAGCTCACCAATAGCTTGTCTCCCACTTCTATTTCACGGGATATCCGATCACATAGAGTGGGTTACCACTATGGACAACTCATGCAGTGGGTCTCAAACCCATCTCCATCGATGCATTATCTATCACATTATGTGATAGACCCTTTGTGAAGGGATCTGCCAAGTTTTTCGATGTTTGGATATAATCCAACGTAATAACTCCGGAGTTTCTCAGTTTCCTGACAGATTTTAATCTCCTCTTCACATGCCTTGAGGACTTCATATTGTCCTTAGAACTGTTTATGTTGACGATCACAGTTTGATTATCATAGTTCATCAGGATAGGTATTGGTTTTTCAACCATAGGTAAGTCCATCAATAGCTCACGAAGCCACTCTGCTTCAACAGTGGAAGTGTCTAATGCTATGAGTTTTGCTTCCATAGTTGACCTCGTTAAGATGGTCTGCTTGCAAGACTTCCAAGAAACAGCACCACCACCAAGTGTAAAAACATAACCACTTGTGGCCTTAATCTCATCAGCATCAGATATCCAGTTTGAGTCACTGTAACCCTCCAGTACCCTTGGATACCCGGTGTAGTGAATCCCATAGCTCGCAGTGCCCTTCAAGTAGCGCATAACTCTCTCAAGCGCACGCCAATGATCATCTCCCGGTTTTGACATAAACCGACTCAGCTTGCTCACAGCAAAAGAGATGCCAGGCCTCGTGGCACTCGCCAAATACATAAGCGAGCCAATAATCTGAGAATACCTCAGTTGATCTCTAGCAATCCGTCGATTCTTTCGAAGCAACACACTAGCATCATATGGAGTTGGAGAAGGCGTGCAGTCGCTATACCCAAAACGACTCAAGACCTTTTCCACATAGTGAGACTGAAGCAGTGTGATCCCACCATTCTCATCTCTCAACAGCTTGATGTTTAAGATAACATCAGCTACTCTTTGATACTTCATATCAAAACAACGAGATAAGAAATCCTTAACCTCCTTGATTAAATCAAGTTTGGTTCCAAAGATCAATATGTCGTTGACATACAGACAAAGAATAACTCCTTCGCCCCCACTATGGCGATAGTACACACACTTGTCAGCATCATTTACTACAAAGCCAACAGCAGTTAATGTTCTTTCGAACTTCTCATGACACTCCTTAGGAGCTTGTTTAAGGCCATACAAAGACTTCAACAACTTGCACACCTTTCCTTCCTGACCAGGTACTACAAAACCATCTGGCTGATCCATGTAAATTTCCTCCTTCAACTCTCCATTGAGGAAAGCCGTCTTAACGTCCATTTGATGAACGAGAAGACCATGTGAGGCAGCCAGTGATAGTAGCACCCGAATTGTGGTCAGTCTATCCACGGGTGAGTAAGTATCAAAGAAGTCTTCACCTTCTTTCTTGGTATAACCCTTAGCCACAAGCCGTGCCTTGTACTTTTCAATCGTACCATCAGGTCTAAGCTTCTTCTTGAACACCCACTTACGTCCTACAGGTTTGCACCCATAAGGATGGTCAGTGATCTCCCAGGTCCCGTTAGCTAAGATGGAATCCATCTCGCTATGAACAACTTCCTTCCAGTAGTCAGCATCAGGAGATGCATAGGCTTCTGAAATAGTCCTGGGCGTGTCATCCACAAGGTACACAATGAAATCATCACCAAAGGACTTTGCAGTCCTCTGTCTCTTACCCCTTACAGGAGTTTCATTGTCACCCTCAACAGGATTCTCAACGTGTTCCATCGCAATGGTGGGTTCTGGAATTACAGTGAGTTCCTCACTAGATGGAATAGGTATCTCCTGATTTGATGAACTTGACATATCCTTCATAGGAAATATGTCCTCAAAGAAAGTTGCATCATTAGACTACATAATCGTACCAACATGCATGTCGGATACCTCAGATTTTATTATCAAAAATCTATAGCCAATGCTATGAAAAGCATAGCCCAGAAGAACACAATCCACGGTTTTTGGTCCAAGCTTGCGCTTCTTGGGAATTGGTATATTGACTTTCGCCAAACAACCCCAAGAACATAGGTAAGAGAGTTTCAACCTTTTCTCTTCCCATTCCTTAAATGGAGTCATGGTCTTATGCTTTGTGGGAACTCGGTTTAGGACATGACACGCGGTCATTAGCGCCTCCCCCCACCATTCCTTGGAAAGACCCGATGTGTCTAACATGGCGTTAACCAAATCAGTTAGAGTTCGGTTCTTTCTTTCGGCCACCCCATTAGACTGAGGTGAGTAGGGAGGCATCCTCTCATGGATTATACCATGTTCCGCACAAAATAGATCAAATTCATTGGAAATATACTCTCCACCACGATCAGACCTAAGCCGTTTAATTTTTCGATTAAGTTGGTTCTCTGCCTCAACTTTATAGTTTTTGAAGAAAGTTAAAGCCTCATCTTTTGATTTCAGAAGATACACATAACAATATCTAGTGGAGTCATCAATCAACGTCATGAAGTATCTCTTTCCACCTTTTGTCAACACGCCATTCATCTCACAGAGATCAGAATGTATAAGCTCTAGTGGCGCCAAGTCTCTTGCCTCTGCAGTCTTATGGGACTTGCGAGGTTATTTAGCTTGGACACATACTTGGCACTAAGATCCTTTGACAGTAGAGATTTTCGGAATTAAATTCATATTGGCTAGCCGCGTCATGCAACCAAAGTTAATATGACAAAGTCGTGCATGCCAAATATCTGACTCATTATTGTGGCAAACATTATTAATAACTTTAGTGCAAATATCTGACAAAGATAGGCGGAACAAGCCTCCGCACTCATAGCCTTTTCCAACAAATTGTCCACACTTGGAAATTACAACTTTATTGGACTCAAAAACCAACTTAAAACCATCTCGACATAAACGGGAACCGCTAACGAGATTTTTATTGATGGACGGCACATGATGAACGTTCTTCAGATGCACGGTCTTCCCCGAAGTAAACTTCAGATCGACTGTACCAACACCTTGAACGATGGCATGTGACCCGTTCCCCATCAGCACAAGAGAAGTCCCTGTGGCCTGGTAAGAAGAAAACATGGAGGCGTTAGCACAAACATGTACATTGGCACCGGTGTCAATTAACCAATCAGGGGATTGAAATACTGAAAGGATGGTAGGAAAAATACCGTACCCTGATTCCTTCATATCAGTATCACCGATGACAACATTAGCGGACTTGCCGGCCTTCTCATGTTTGCGCTCCTCAAAGCGGTTAGGACACTTCGGAGCCCAGTGATTAGGATCACCGCAGACATGGCAAAGTCCCTTCCCCTTCTTATGAGAATTCTTCTTGAAGTTGGTAGAATGTGATGGCTTGTTCTTTGTATCAAACCTGCCTTTCCCCTGAGTTTTGTTCTTGTTGTTTTTGAACTTATTGGGCTGGAAGTTCTTCTTCTGTACCATGTGGGCACTAGAAGCTCCCTCGGCAACTCGAGCACGTGTGTCCTTTGCTCTCGCCTTCTCTTCAACATCAAGAGTACCAATGAGATCCGCAATGGAAAACTCCTGTCTCTTGTGTTTCAGGGAAGTAGCAAAATTGTTCCATGAAGGTGGAAGCTTGGCAATAATGCCTCTGGCAACAAATTTGTCCGGCAACACGCACTTGAAGTGCTCAAGTTCTTTTGCGAGCGACTGTATCTCATGAGCCTGCTGTACAACAGAGCGCTCATCAGTCATCTTGTAGTCATAGAATTGCTCCATGAAGTACAACTCGCTACCGGCGTCCGAGGCACCAAACTTGGCCTCGAGCGCAGCCCACATGTCCTTGCCGTTGTCAAACGATATATAAGAATCCACAATGGAATCATCAAGAACACCCAGAAGAGCGCCTTTAAAGAGAGTATCGATCTTCTCAAAAGCTTCCAGCTGTGCTGGATTAAGATCGCCCTCAAGCTTGCCCTTAGTGGCGTCATAGCAGCCCATGGTCTGAAACCAGTACACTGCTCTCGTGCGCCACCTCTTATATTGCGCCCCCTTAAAGGCAGGCGGCTTCAGATGCGCAGCAAAACCACTCGGTGTAAATTGCCTATAATCAGGTTTTTGGATTGTTAAAAATATGAGCAAATTACTATGAGAATTAATCCGAATTAACAGAAGATAAATCACGACTACAGTAGCAGAGATTGAACTAATCATGCGAACTAGCATAGTAGATGAACAGATCACATCTAGGGCACATACTAGAAACATGAATTCTACCACGATCTCGAACAGGAAAGATAGAATCACATACGATGCAGCGGGAGCAGCACCGCCGGTGTTGACGTTGTAGCCCATGTCGTCGAGGATGAGGTTGCCGAGGTCGGGGAAGAAGTCGTCGTTCGTGAAGTTGTCGCTGCCAGCAGTCACATGAGTGCGCTCCCCAAAAACCTGATCGCCCCTCTCCCGTACAGGATCACGAGGGGCGGGGTTCCAGAGGCCTGCTGTCCCTTCTCCCGGTGCATGCCGAAAGGAGGGATGGAGAATACTTGATTGGCGGCGCAATGGTCTGGAACGGCGGTGAGAAACCATACGAGAAACGGCGATAGCTAGGGTAGACGTCTGCCTGACTATATAGTGCGGGCTGGGTAGGCCGTGGGAGTAAACCCCACGTCCGAGTCGTCACGATCCAAAAGAACTGGAAACGGTTCAGTAATTAACGCGTCCATTAATTATTAATTAATGACTCATTATTTTTTCCCGAGCAGCAAAAATATAGACAACGTGCATAGCTCTGTCCTCGGCTCGGCTCAATCCCGCAACCCACGGTGCGTCATGACGAGGCGAGGCGTGGCGTGGCAAGGCGAGCAAGGAGGAGGAGCGCGCGTGTAGGTCTCCTCTTCTCATGCTCATACAAGTGGTAGGAGAGCTCACCTTATAAAGAGGTGCAACTCTCTCTCAACTTATGAGGTGGGACTAAACTTTAGCCTCACTCACTCCACTCACATGTGTGCATGAATGGCCCAAGAGAATTTTAGAATTTTAGTTGGGCTTTGGGCCAAAAACCCACTAGCAAATTCCAACATTTTGTAGGCAAGTACTTAGATCTGGCAAGTATATACGTACGTGCACCATATCACCAATTAAAAAGGTCAGATTGAAGCAAATCAGGCCAAGAGAAAAGGGGATCGGGATGGGATTGAAGGGGATTTGAGATGCTGACCGTGGGTGGATAGAGAGATGAGAACGAGAGACAGAGCAATGCAGGCGGCGACCGAAGAAGCTCGTAGTGTCGCAGGAATACGGCGGCCTTGGCAATAGCTGCAGATCTTGCCCCCCACTCGCTCAGGTTTGTTTGCCTGGGATGAGAAGAGGAAATTGAAGGAACCGATGAAGAAATTTCGCTGCCTACCTTTTATACTCGGCGCCCAGTTCGCGCGCTGCCAATTTTTTGGTGGCCGATTTCCGCGCTGCCGTTTCGCCTGCGATTTGGCGAAAATGGATGCGGGCGCTGGGGCGAGCCAAAATTGGTCGTGATCTAGGTGGAGGCCAAAAGGGTCGGGCGTGACCAATATTTTGGTAAGGCAACTATTGGTAGTCATCCAAACAGCCCCTTGATCCCCCACGATCTGATCTGCCACTTTGCAATTTTGCCCTCCTACTTCTCTTCTTTCTTCCCAAGTTGGTTCCTCTCTTCTTTGGCTGGCCCCTTTGGTTACTTCTTATCATGACACACAAGTGCCTCCGTCCTTCTTCTTTCTTTTCACTTCACTGGTTCTCTTAGCCACCTAGTCCAGATCTTGGAGTTTATAGTGCCTTTGCGCACTTTTTTGCAAAAGAAACACATTGACTAGTAAATGATTCATTATATGATTTTCATGCAAATATTCAACTAAACTTAGCAAGAATAGATGGGCATAACTCAACGAATGGTATAATTCAATGCCAAAATTATGTATATGAAATGTTCTTATCAAGTTCCCCCACACTTAAATCTTTACTTGTCCTCAACTAAAGGCATATGACAAGAGTAAGATAGTGAATAGTGAGCTGACTAGAGAATGCCAAGTGAAGTAGATCTCTAAACAATGCATGCTTTGGACTTAGCTAGTGAAAATTAATGGTTAGGAGTGCTACAAAGAAATAGGATACTAGTAGACTCAACGTCAAAGCCGACCACTTGGTACTTGTCCTCAGCAAGCAACTGCTCCATGGTTTGGATGGATCTCTCCACCGAGACCGACTCGTTCATGTACACCACCGAGAGGGCTTACCCCTCACGTGGGTGTCCACTATGTGATGCGTGGTGAACTGCTCCCTGTTGTCGCCGTCATTTGCTGGGAGCGCTATTAGAGCCACGGGGAGCGCTACAAAGCATTATGTGTGTGTGTGTGCGCGCGCGCGTGTGTGTGTGTGTGTGTGTGTGTGTGTGTTGTTATTCTATAGACTGATTAAATCACATAGCTCATTAGCAACAAACGTCTGTGTTATTATTGGTCTTCGCACACATTTTTGATTACAGACCTGTTTGTCGCGTATCACACACATCTTGTTCATTCGAACTATTTCTGTTGTCTTGGCTCATCGCAAACAGTTCATCCGAGTGAACTATATGCCCTCCATCGCACACACCTTGATCTGGACATTTCTATTGTGTTTCCTAATCACACACAGTTATTCCTAGTGAATTGTATGCCGTATATCGCACACACCCTCATCTAGCTACCTGTTTCTGTTGTTCTGCCTCATCGCAAATAGTTCTGTTGGATTAACCGTATGCCACACATTGGACACACAACTCTAATCTAAACTGTGTTTGATGTCACTGTCGGTGTCAAAACCGGCGGATCTCGGGTAGGGGGTCCCGATCTGTGCGTCTTAGGCTGATGGTAACAGGAAGCAAGGGACACTATGTTTACCCAGGTTCGGGCCCTCTCAATGGAGGTAAACCCTACTTCCTGCTTGATTAATATTGACGATATGAGTAGTACAAGAGTAGATCTACCACGAGATCATAGAGGCTAAACCCTAGAAGCTAGCCTATGATGATTATGATTGTAATTGTGATCGGCCTTCTAAGGACCAACCTCTCCGGTTTATATAGACACGGAGAGGGCTAGGGTTTACATGGAGTCGGTTATAAGGAAGGAAATACAATATCCGGATCGCCAAGCTTGTCTTCCACGCAAAGGAGAGTCCCCTCCGGACACGAGATGGAATCTTGAGTCTTGTATCTTCACGCTCCAATAGTCCGGATGATGTATATAGTCCGGCTATCCGAATACCCCCTTATCCAGGACTCCCTCAGTAGCCCCTGAACCAGGCTTCAATGAGATGAGTCCGGCGTGCAATCTTGTCTTCGGCATCGCAAGGCGGGTTCCTTCTCCAAATACTCCAACGTAATTATCGAATAATTAAACCGTGTCCGAATCCGCAAAATGATCTTCACATACCATCGTAGAGAGAACGATATTTCAGCTGACGACTTTTTAGATGATGTGATATGTCATTACGGTCGGGTCATTATTCGAACCGTTTTCCCGTAACCAGCCATAGCGCATATTGTGAGGCAGTTTCCTTGACACGTCTTGTCAAAGCAGAGATCGTGTCCCCTTATCACGAGATTCTCATCAATACGGGTATGGGTAATCCACCACGCCATTAATCGTGGCGCTTGGGAAGTAAGCGATCCTCAACGGGCAAGTGGGGAGGCGCACCGCTTTCGTCGCCTCTTATAAAGGGATAAGAGTTCCCCATTTTTACCCATGCCTTCTTCCTCCTTTGCCTTCTCTTGCCCCCTGAAGCTCCAGCGCCCTAGCCCAAGTCTTCTCCGCACAACTAAACATGTCCGGAGAAGGAGGCAAGTGGGTGGCCTCCACCGTGAAAGAGAAGCATATCGCGGATCTTTGGGCGCCCAGATACTTGGCCGCAGACATCGCACACCGGCTACCGGACAAAGGGCAGGCCATTCCAACCCCGGAACCCCACGAGAGGGTTGTGTTCATCGCCCACTTCATCCGTGGACTGGGATTTCCACTTCATCCCTTCGTCCGCGGGCTCATGTTCTACTACGGGCAAGATTTCCATGATCTAGCCCCAAATTTCATCCTCAACATCTCGGCATTCATCGTCGTATGCGAGGCCTTCCTCCGCATCAAGCCTCACTTTGGCCTGTGCCTGCAAATCTTCTGCGTGAAGCCGAAGATCGTGAGCGGCCAGCAAGCGGAGTGTGGAGGGGCCATGGTGGGAAAGATGCCTAATATCACCTGGCTTGATGGCTCCTTTGCAGAGACCGTGAAAGGGTGGCAGTCGGGGTGGTTCTACATCACCGAGCCGCGTGGTGCCAACTGGGTAGCGGCCCCCGAGTTCAACCCGGAACCCCAATGTGGCTCACCTCCTGGGAAAAGAAGGGCCTGGCCTAGGGCGAACATACAGAGCTGACCGGGCTCCAAATCTGCATCAAGAGCATGAAGACAAGAACATCAAGCTTGTCAACATGATCCAGGTCATGCTTGTTCGCCGGATTCTTCCGTGGCAAAGGCGGGCGTTTAACTTGTGGGAGTTCGTCCCGGCCGAACACCAGACGCTTCGGAGGCTCTACGACATGACACATAAAGAAGCTTGGAAGGCGCTGTTCAAGGCCTCCGAAGTTCCTCCTCCCACATCCGAGGACCGTGGACTTCACGCCGCGCGGCCTCCTAGTGCGGTGAGTTTTCTGACTACCACCGGTGTCAGCTCTTCCCAGTACATTCGTGGGGGAGTCTTAAAGTAATTATGCATACTTAATCAGGATTATGTGGAGACAGCGGAGCGGATTGACTGTCCGGCTCCACTGCCAGAAGGCCCAGCTGATGCTCCCCTGACGGAGATGCTAGTCCCAGCGCCCTACAAGGTGCCGGAGAAGAAGGCCGAAAAGAAGGCCCCGGGGATCCGAAAGGGTCTCCGGCGTAAGGTTGTGCCGGAAGCCTCGTCCGAAGATGACAAGGCACACTCCTCCCCTGAAGGGGAGGAAGAAGAAGAAGGGGCCACCCCATCCGGAGAGGATGAGGGGCCTGAGAAAGTGGACCAGGGGGCCGGGAAAGGCCCCCGGCGCAAGGCTGTCATACCCACGTCGTCTGACAACGACGAGGCAGATTCCTCCCGCGGAGGCGGGGGGAAGAAATAAGAAACTCTACCTCCCCGCACTGGGGAGGAGAAAAAGAGGAAAGCCACCCCGGAGGGGGATGCTGGGACATCCAAGAAGGGAAAGGTGTCCCTTCCGGACTACTCCGCCACGACCGCCCATAGCGAGGAGGGGTGGCAGACCAGGGGGAAGCCCCTAGTGCGATCGTAAGTATCCGCACTCTATCGTGATTTTACTTCATAGCCTTTTTATAATGCTGAACATATATGCAGTTCGGCCAGGGCTCATCCCGAGGTATCGTCTTCGGATGGGTCCCTGAGCGATTCAGCGATGAACTCGCTCCCGACGGCCACTACTCCTCAACCGCAGATGACATGGAGGTGTTATCCTGAAGGCTCCCAGAGCGGGGGGGGTGCCTCTGGAGACGCCTCAAGGCGAAGCTCCAGATGTCGGACATGCAGGGTTCAAGATCCCCGCGGATCGTGTCAATGAGAGCCGCGGTAGGCCGGGCTCTCAGCCAAACACTGTTTCGGAAGCCCCAACGGTTCCGGACTCAGGCGGGCAGCCCCTCGTTAGGGAGGGCGAGCCATCCGTGCTGAGGACTTCCTCTACGCCCGAGGCATCAGATTGTCTGCTGGAAGTGCTTCAAGGCACTTCCATGGATGAAGAGCACCGTACTCTTATGAGTGCGGTGATTCAGAAGGTTTTGTCCGCCAAAAGCGGACTAACCAAAGCTTGCACCAGCCTCCTGATAGGCTTTGAGGTAAGTAAAAAATGTGTGAAATTACCACCCGATAGGTAGTAGCCCCTGATACTCTGTTTGGTGTTCGGAAAGAAAAGCCAAACGAAGTGTCAATTATAATACGCAGGAGTCTAATAATAAATGTGCATGTGAATGAGCAGGCTGTGTTGCTTGCCGCTGCTGCCCGCACAGCCAAGGTCGCCGAACTAAAGCTGGACCTGGAGCAGGCGTAGGGAGATCTCGACCTCACGAAGAGGCAGCTCGAAGAGAACAAAGGTGAGTGATTCCCCACTCTTATGTATTTAAGGATAGATAAAATCGATTAGTCTAACGATGAAGCATCATGACTATGTAACAGGGGCCACCACCCAAGATGCGTCCCTTTAGAAAGCGTTGTACGAGGCCGAAGATAAGGCGGCCTTGGAATGCAAGGAGCGCGAAAAGCAAAGTGCTAGAGTGGGCGAGGTACAGCAAGAGCTCCGGGACCTCGGCAAAAATTCCGAGTCCGTGGAGCATGATCTGAAGATGAAAGAGGCCGAGCTTGCGAAGGCCTTTGCGAGTATGAAAGATGTCAAGGCCGAAGCCGACAAGGCACAGCAGGAAATCCATGCGGCCAAGAAGATAGCGGCGGGTAAGACATTCTTTATGCAAAGCAAACATGTGGAGGAGGCGTTTCTTTTACTTACCTGAATTTGGAGCTCTCCAGGGGCATTCCCGGATCTGCCATGCAGCGTCTCAGATGTCGTGGAGTTCTACCGTGCCGAGGAGGGGAGCTCCACGGAGAAGCTGTTCTGGTCCCAGTATGATGGGGCCGAACACCCGAGGCCTCTGAGTGACCAACTGAAGCAGTTGGTCGAACTCCACAGGGCGGCCGAAGTGGCTATGAAAGATTTCATAGTCCGGATGTGGCCTGGTGAGCCCCTGCCCACTAGCTACTTCGGCCTGATCAAGCGGATGGTGAATGCCTGTCTGCGGCTTGAAGTGATCAAGCGATCCGCTTGCATTGAGGGTGCCCGCCGGGCCTTTGCCCGCGCGAAAGTGCATTGGGGCAAGCTGGATGTGGAGAAGCTGGTGAAGGACGGGCCACCGGAGGGCAAGGCGCATCGCCATCCCGAGAAGTACTATGATGGTGTTATGAAGGGCGCTCGTCTCGTTGCCGATGAATGTACCAAGGACAAGATCTTTGACTAAATGTACCTCTGCCGCTGTTGTAATTTAAAGACGAAGTTACTTGTGCTATGTAGCACTATTTGATTTAAAATATTACCTTCTGTGCGGCTGTTTATGGAATACTGAGAGTAGGCCAGTCGTCGGCTTCCGCCCCCACACAACTAGTACCGGGGTGTTCCTTGAAAAACCCAGATACTCTTTATCCAAATGTTTGGTCCCTTAAGGATGTATCCAGCGCAGCGAACAAGGCAATCAGACTATGCGGCTTTATAACTTTCACTTAGCCATAGAAGTCTATAATTTTAAATTTCGGCGAAGCCCCTAGTATTCGGAAGGCCGAATTGGGGCGCTATATACGCCTAAATCGGACGAGGCCGATTCATCGCCTAAAGCGGAAAAAATCTTTAAGGATTTTAAGACCTCTCGCATAGCGACCAGCTCTCGCCGCATCATGCAGGTCAGTTTTCGGCTTTCTCTACTGAGGTGCTCGTCCGAAAGAACCAGGACACAATCGCAGTAGTTCTCCCTGCGCTACCTTAGCCGATATAATGGAACATAAGGTACCAAAACAAGGGAGCCGGGCAAACCCAACTATTGACCCAAGACGTGATTCGGAGCTGATGCATATAGTGCTATAAGTTCAGGGTGCCGCACTCTTGAAAGTGTTCGGACTTGTTTTGGCATATTGTGAGGCGCCATAAGAAGCCCCTGGCAAACTGATCGTACCAAGGTGTACGAATGCGATATTAAATAAATATTTGCAAAAACATGCGCAAATAGGAATAATGAGCTGATGCTATATATTATCTCCCGTTGATGAATAATATGTTTAAGCGTATGTTTACAATGGGTGCGTTTAGGCAGTAGTAAATAGGACTATTTAACATGTCCTATCCAAGGGCAGGCTGCATGTAGGTATATAAAACACGTATAACGATCGTGAATAGATTCCACCTATGTATTTCCTTTTGTGTGCAAAGCCTGTTGCCTCCTTGGTTTCCTCTCCTATGCAAGTCCGTCAATCCGGCTCTTCTGAAGAGGCTGCCCTAAAGCAATGTTGTCAGGACCCCGACTCGATGTCACATCGATCTAGCTGGTAACACCTCATATCACTTTGCGGCCTCACGCACGGTATTCCCACGGGTGTCGTCTTACCTTTTCCCGGGACCGTTTGCGCCTTTTGGCTCACGTATATGATAGTGTCGCTAGCATCCATATGATAAAGAGCCCGGGCTGACATGACTAGTCGTAAACCCAAAGTGGCACAGACTTACAGTGACAGGCATCCATGACCCAGCTTCGAACGTGTCGGTCATCAGCAAGTGGGTCCGGGCTGTAGCACTGGGCTAGCAGGACTCCGGTAAACCGGGCTGTAGCGGGCTAACAGGACTCCGGTACTCAAAGCGTGACATTTCCCCGAAGGGACAGACACAGGAACGAAGAAGGACACATGCCGGCCAGCCTAAGTGTTCCAGAGCAGTAGCAAGCTACCATGGCTCAGCGGTAACACTAGGAGACATTTCCCGGTAAGAGAGGCTACTAAAGATAAACAACTAGATAGTCAGATCCCACACATACCAAGCATTTCAATCATACACACAATATGCTCGATATGTGCAAATACAACGAAGCATCACAACATGACTCTACGACACAAGTACTTTATTTAAGGCTCAGTGAGCCATACATAACATACACAAAGGTACGGGTCTCACGACCCAACATACAAGTCATACAGTCATACAAACCAGCAGCGGAAGTAACTTGTCTGAGTACAGACAACTAGTAAAATAAAAGAGGCTTGGAAAGCCTAGCTATACTACGTGGTCCTTCACAAGCTCAGGGTCACCACCTGGGTCTTTAGCCTACTCGTTGATGTCAACGTCTACATAGAACCCATCAGAAGGGGTTGCAACGTCTTCTGTAAAAATGTAGATTATAGCAACATGAGTACAAAGGTACTCAGCAAGACTTACATCAGATCCTACATACATGCATAGTATCAAGAAGGGTTGGTGGAGTTATTGCAGCAAGCCAGCTCTGACTCTTGGCTAGGCTATCCTACGATACTTCAACTTGAAATGGTTTTGCGCACACGAGTCCACTACTCACCACTTCAATACACTACCGAGGATCCACCTCCGTCTTCCTACAGAAGAGCCATCCTCGGCACTCACACTTATCTTGAGGCTTTTAACAGTTTCCATTTACTTGTCTATGAACTGTATAGGCAACCAAGTAGTCCTTTACCGCGGATGCGGCTATTCGAATAGATTATGATAACCCTGCAGGGGTGTACTTCTTCATACATGTTTCCACCACTTAGCGTCTGCACACGACATGTGCTCGGCAGACTTCAAGCGAAAGCCGACGTGGGTGTAGACCACGACCTACCTAAACACTTAAGCCTCTAGTCCAGGTTTATCGCCTATTCAGGTTCCATCCGCAGGGAGTCCGGCCGGGGTTTCCCATACGGCCCCGAACGATGTGAACAGGGTTAAGATACCTAACGGGTATTCGGTACACCGTGCCACGTACCTACCGCATCACAGCCCACCCCTACGGTCAGCGCTGTCCACGGCCTCCAGTAGGCTACAAACACCAGAAACTACTTGCAACTCCTGGACAGAGAGCTAGGGTGAATAAGAAGTCGAGCGGGGTCATATTTCAGGGCCCAATGCATGGTAGTAGCTGTATCTTAAATCACGCATACAGATCTCAGTGCTTAAGGTCGGCTTCAATGAAACAACCCACCATGTACTCCTACATGGCCTCTCATCGATACCTTTACCAAATCGTGTTCACCACACCACTCTCATTACCGAGATAAACATTTCACTCTAGCCCATCACCCAGATGAACCAGACCTGACACGACTCTAAGCATAGCAGGCATAGCAAGGTAGGAACAACACATACATATGGCTCAAACAACTCCTACACATGCTAGTGGGTTTCATCTAGTTACTGTGGCAATGACAGGTCGTGCAGAGGAAATGGGTTCAACTACCGTAGCACACAGCAGTTTGAAACGCGTTGTCTTAATGCAGTAAAAGAGAGCAGGAGCGAGAACATGGGATTGTATCGATATGATCAAATGGTTGGTTGCTTGCCTGATGGTTCGATGCACGAATACGGTTCTTCGTTAGGGTAATCACGGTACTCCTCGGGGACAGAACCTGTCGCAAAGGGCATCGATACACAAGCATCACCAAACAATGTGCAACAATATGATGCATGCATGAAACATGGCAATATGAGTGTATTGGGCTAATGCAACTAAAGCCAGAAGGGTTTGAACAAATTTGAATCAAAGATTCAAATTCCAAATTCAAATATGGCCTTTTAAAGTGCTTTTCCTTGTTCTGCTTAAAACATCAATTTAACTTGTTTGATCATGCATGAAAATAGTACAGATGGATAGATTGGATTTTTCTGATCATTTTTCATATATAATTTGTCCAATTTGGAGTTACAGAATAAAAGTTATGAATTTTTGAAGTTTAAATAATATTCTGGAATTTCCTGATTTAAATTAAATCCAGAAAATCAATTACTGCGTCAGCCTGACGTCAGTGTGACGTCAGCAGGTCAACGGAACTGGTCCAGGTCAAACCTGACAGTGGGTCCCGCATGCCAGGGTGATTATTTTAATTAAAACTTAATTAAAACTAATCCTGTTTAATTAACAGGGCTGGGCCCCACCTGTCATTGACTCAGGGGAGTCAACCAGGCCCACCCGTGGTCAAACCCGAGTCGGCTGCACCGGCGTTTAGCCGCCGGCGAGCCCGACGCGGCGGCGGAAGTGGTTTTGGTCATTTCGGCCACCAAACGGACTGCGGAGACCACCGGAGTGGAGCTGAGGCCAACCCGCAGCTCTTGGCGGAGCCCGTTGGGGTCGGGGTGGCCGGAGTCGACGGCGGCGAGCTCGGCTGCGGCCGCCGGGGTTCGGTCGTGCACGGGAACGGTGCTGGAGCTCGAAGTCGAGCAAAGCGAGGCGCTAGGGATGCTCTACGGGGTCTTGCGAACTTGTTGGACTCGCCGGGGTGACCAAATGGTCACCGGAGCTGCGTCGACGGCGAGCTCGGCGACGGCGGAGGTTCGGCCGTGGTGGGGAGGTGGCTACGGTGAGGGAACGAGGGGAAGGAGAGGGGGAAACGGTGGCGTAGCTCACCGCGGTTGTAGTGGGCGTCGAAGCGGGCTCGGGGACGCACTGGAGACGGTGAATTCGACGGCGACGGTGGTCGGAGCCCGAAGAGGGGAACGGCGACGTGGCGGCGATGCAGGGCTTCCGGGGAGCTGTGGAGCGGTGGGGAGGAAGAGGGAGTCGTGGCGGAGCTCCTGAGCTAGTCGGGGGAGCGAGGGGTGGTCGGAGACGGTGGCTATGGCGAACGGCGGCGAGTGTGGTGTTCGGCCGGGCGAGAGAGAGAGCGAGGGAGAGGAGAGGAGAGCCGGGGGAGAGTGAGAGAGAGCAGGGGGGAGGGCGTGGCGTCGTCCAGGGAGTCGAGCGAGGAGGGGAGGCCAGGCAAGCAGGCGAGCAGGTGGCGTGGCGCGGTGGCCATGCGCGCGCGCCGGCCACACTCCCCTCCCTCTGTCGGGGCGAAGACGACAGAGGAGGGAGGTGGGCTGGGCCGGCTGCCGGCTGGGCCAGCCAGCTGGCTGGGCCGCACAGTGGAGGAGCCCAGGTAAGCTCCTCCTGTTATATATTTTTCTGTTTTTGTTTTATTTAATATATCTGCAACTTTGTTGAATTAAAAAAAATACCTAGGCAAGTTCAAAAATCACCAAACTATTCCTGGCCCATAGTTGGATTATTTCCAACATGAAACATTTTAGTTTGGAGATATTTGAGCATTTAAATATTTTATATTATTTTAAATGCCCAAATTCAAATATTTATGAATTAATTCAAAAACCCTAAGATGGCCTAGGAAAATGTGCACCACTTTTGGCAGAGGTTCTGAACCAAGACAAAAATGATGGGCATTTTAGAAGGGCATTTCAGGTTCATTGAAAATTATTTTAGTAAACCCTAGTTGGTTTCAGAGGGGACTGGGGGTTCTGTCATCCCCATTTCAAGTTTCTGATGAAAGAGTAAACATGATGCAACACTCTAATGCATGACTAGCTAGGTTGTGACAACTCACCCCCACTCAAAAGAATCTCGTCCCGAGATTTGGGTTCCTCCGGGAAGAAGGCGGGGTACTCGAGTCGAAGACGATCCTCCCTTTCCCAAGTTGCTTCATCCTCAGAATGGTGCGACCATTGAACCTTGAGAAACTTGATATTATGACGTCGGGTGGTACGTTCGGCCTGATCGAGGATACGAACGGGGTACTCTCAATATGTAAGATTATCTTGGAGATCAAGCGTTTCGTGGTCCACTTCACGGATAGGATCCGAGAAGCAACGCCTGAGTTGAGAAACGTGGAAGACATCGTGAACTCTGGAGAGGTGCGGAGGTAGTTCCAACTGGTAGGCAACTTCTCCTCGTTTGGCAAGAATGCGAAAAGGTCCAATGTAACGAGGAGCCAATTTGCCTTTGATACCGAAACGATGGGTTCCCTTCAGAGGGGTGACCCGAAGATAAGCCTTCTCGTCAACCTCGAAAGTCATAGCCTTATGTTTTCGGTCATATTGACTCTTTTGACGAGATTGGGCTGTTTTCAACTTTTCACGAACGATACGAACTTGCTCTTCTGCTTCCTGAATCATATCCGGGCCAAAGAATTGTCTTTCCCCGGTCTCTGACCAGTTAAGGGGTGTTCGACACCGTCGTCCATAGAGAACTTCAAAAGGGGCTTTACCCAAGCTAGATTGATAGCTGTTGTTATAAGCGAATTCGGCAAATGGAAGGCACTTCTCCCAGTCCATTCCGAATGAGATAACAGAGGCTCGAAGCATGTCTTCTAGAATTTGGTTGACACGTTCCACTTGACCACTCGACTGAGGGTGGAAAGCGGTGCTAAAGGAGAGACGAGTTCCCATAGCATTTTGGAAACTTTCCCAAAATCGAGAGGTGAAAAGACTTCCTCGATCCGAGTTAATTTCCAAAGGAACACCATGAAGAGACACTATTCGGGAGATGTATAAGTCTGCCAGTTGACTAGCGGTTATACTCTCACGAACAGGTAAGAAATGGGCTACTTTGGAAAGACGATCGACCACGACGAAAATAGCATTATTCCCTCTCTTGGTCCTGGGAAAACCGGTAATGAAATCCATACCAATTTTATCCCATTTCCATTCAGGAATAGATAGGGGTTGAAGGGTGCCAGCAGGCCGTTGATGCTCTGCTTTTACACGACGACAGACGTCGCAATTAGCAATATACTGAGCAATTTCTCTCTTCATCCTAGTCCACCAGAACCTCTGGCGTAGGTCCTGATACATCTTAGTACTACCGAGATGAATAGTGAGAGGAGATTCATGAGCCTCCTTAAGGATCAACTGCCGTAGATGCTGGTTCTTGGGAACCACTAGACGGTTCTCAAAGTACACAACACCATGATCATTTGTGGAGAAACAACTAGCACCTCCGCTAGCAATGTTCTCCTTGATCTTAGCTATTCCCTTATCTCGCTTCTGGGCAGCAATGATTTGATCCGTAAGAGTAGGTTTCACCACCAAGGTGGAGAGAAATCCTTGAGGAACAATGTGAAGGTTAAGCTTCCGAAATTCCTCATGGAGAAGCGGTTGACTTTGTTGTAACATCAGATTGTTACAATAAGATTTACGACTTAGCGCATCAGCCATGATGTTGGCTTTCCCTGGGGTGTAGGTTATTCCTAAGTCGAAGTCTGTGATCAATTCAACCCAACGTCTCTGCCTGAGATTCAAATCCGGTTGGGTGAAAATATACTTCAGACTTTGGTGATCAGTGAATATTTCGCAACGATTACCGAGGAGGTAATGTCGCCAGGTCTTAAGTGCATAGACTACGGCTGCAAGCTCTAGATCATGAGTAGGATAATTCTCCTCATGTGGGTGCAATTGCCGTGAAGCGTAGGCAATTACGTGTCGATCTTGCATGAGAATGCAACCTAGTCCTTGTCGCGAGGCGTCGCAGTAGATAACAAAGTCCTTAGAGAAGTCTGGCGGTACCAGTACGGGAGCAGAAGTCAGGCGTCTTTTCAGTTCCTGAAAGCTGTGCTCACATTGTGGAGTCCATTCGAACTTCTTATCTTTCTTGAGGAGTTCGGTTAGGGGTTTAGCAACCTTGGAGAAGTTCTCGACAAAGCGACGACAATAGCTCGCTAAGCCCAGAAAGCTCCGAACTTGCTTGACCGATTCAGGTGGAGTCCAGTTAAGGACGGCTTGAACTCGCTCAGGGTTAACAGAAATACCTTTACTAGATATTACATGACCCAGATAGGTCACTTCTGACAACCAGAATTCACATTTAGAAAATTTGGCATAAAGGCGATGCTCTCGAAGTTTCTGCAACACTAGCCTTAGATGTTCGGCATGTTCTTCCTCGTTCTTGGAGTAGATGAGTATATCATCGAGGTAAACCACGACGAATTTATCCAAATACTCCATGAAGATTGAGTTCATTAACCGAGAAAAGGTGGCTGGAGCGTTGGTTAAACCGAAGGACATGACGGTGTACTCGTATTGGCCATAACGAGTAACAAAGGCCGTTTTAGGAATGTCCCCGTTTCTGATTTTGATTTGATGGTAGCCCAACCTCAAATCCATTTTGGAGAAGACTGAGGATCCAGCGAGCTGATCGTACAGGTCGTTGATCCTGGGAAGTGGATATTTGTTCTTGATTGTGACCAAGTTGACAGGTCGGTAATCTACAACCATCCGGTCCGTACCATCCTTCTTCTTGACGAATAGGATGGGGCAAGCCCACGGAGAAGAGCTAGGTCGGATGAAACCCTTTTTCAAGGACTCATCGAGTTGTTTCTTAAGTTCGGCTAGTTCTAGGGGTGCCATCTTATAAGGTCTTCTAGCAATCGGAACGGTTCCTGGAATGAGGTCTATTACAAACTCAACATCCCTGTCAGGTGGAACACCTGGCAATTCCTCTGGAAAGACATCCGGGAAGTCACGGACTACCGGAACGTCCTCAAGGTCTGGCAAAGGGCTGGCGTTAAGAGAATATAAATGTCGCTTGGCTATTCGGGTCAAGACATTGACTATCTTCCCCGAAGGATGGGTGAGTTGAACAGTCCTAGAGAAGCAATCGATTTGGGCATGATGAGCCGACATCCAGTCCATACCCAGAATGATATTAATATCTGAAGATTTAAGGGCTATCAAAGATGCAAGGAAAACAAGTCTGTCGACTTGGATTTCGTTCCCATGGCTTACTCTAGAAGTTTGCCATTTGGATCCTGGAGTTTGGATTACCATAGAGGTTGGCATATCACCGAATGCGATGTTATGCAAGCGAGCATAATTTTCAGATATAAAAGAATGAGAGGCTCCTGTATCGAAAAGAACAGATGTCGGGTGGCAGTTAACAAGAAGCGTACCGAGAACGACGTTGGGATCCTCTTGAGCTTCTTCGGCAGAGATACAGTTGACATGGCCACGTGAAGCGGTGACCGGTTTAGCATGAAACACTTTCCCTGTCGGCTTGCCACGGCCAACAGCTTTAGCAGATTGATTAGGGTTGGTCTGGGGACACTCACGCATATAGTGACCAGATTCCCCACACTTGAAACAAGTCACGGAACTGGTACGTGGAGGAGCATTGTTAGTTGGACCCCCATAGGGCTTGGCTGGAGCAGACTGTTGAACGGGGCGAGGCGCCTGGAAGGATGGCCTCGGTGTGAACCTGGATGGCAGGGCGGTGTTGGGTACCCACACGCGGCGCTTCTGAGGACCAGCACCGGATGAGGAACCCGTGTCACGTCCATGCTTGCGTGTTGCGTCATAGTCAGTCTGACCAGTTTCAGCACTGATGGCTTTGTTGACAAGTTTCGAAAAAGATGTGCACTCATGCAGACGGAGGTCACGGCGAAGCTCAGGACTAAGGCCCTTACGGAACCTTGCTTGCTTCTTGGCGTCAGTAGACACTTCCTCAGTTGCATATCGGGCGAGATTACCAAACTCCCTGCTATAGGCATCCACAGAAAGTCGGCCTTGGGTGAAACTGCAAAATTCTTCACGTTTACGGTCCATGAGACCCTCCGGAATGTGATGTTCACGGAAAGCCTCGCTGAACTCAGCCCAAGTAGTGACATGGCCCGCTGGGCGCATAGCTCCATAATTCTCCCACCATAGACTGGCGGGGCCTTCAAGATGATATGCAGCAAAGGTGACCTTGTCAGCCTCCGCTACCAGCGCGGAACGCAGTTTATGGGAGATACTGCGAAGCCAGTCATCAGCGTCGAGAGGCTCGACGGAGTGGTGGAACGTGGGTGGATGCAATTTGATAAAATCACTGAGTGACACCACGTTAGCCCTCTGATGGTGTGCTGTATTCTGTTCAATACGCTCCAACAATCGGTTCGTCTCCCGCTTGTTTCTCTCAGCTTCCATCATCACCTCGGCTAGTGAAGGAGGATGAGGTAGATTTACATCCCTAGCTTCACTGCCTTCGGCCTGCTCTTGAGAAGCAGGGTTAGCGCGCGTGTTGACCATCCTAGGAAATCAAGACAATGTTTTAGTCAGGATGGTAAAATTCCGACATAGGATTTATAATGTAAGAAATAACTTGGAATGCAAGATGATCATCCGTATGACATGGTAGATACAGAAACTGCTTCTTTATTCCATCGTCATACACACCATACAGGGTTTAGTACAAGACCAAACAAAGTACTATTACGGTGAAAAGAGGATTTCATCTCATCGGAGACATTCCAAGCTCCTATACATTATTTTTCTACATCTCCGGAAAGAGTACAAACTAGGTCATATCCCACGAGTCACGCGGGACGATAGACGACACAGCTAGTGCGAACTAGTGATACTACCACTAACTCAGACCGATCCGTAGTAGTCCTCGTAAAAGTCACCTCCATAGCCTGGGAGTTCAACATGATCATCCGGAAACAGACGGTCTCGCGGAGCTTGTGGACCATAGGGGCTAGGATGAGGCCTTGGACCAACAAACGGTGGCCTGCGGGGACCGCGAGGTGGGGTGATGCCTCCTACATCACGCCAAACCATCACGTCTGGCAGAGCAGATCTCACAGGATAGAGATCGCGCATATCTGAATATCCAGCTTGCACCGCCGGTGTGAACCGAGTCAAAGTGGCCCAGTGGTCAGCACGGGTGTTGAAGAGCTCTAGCCTTAAGGCCCGATTTTCACGGTCCTTATCCTCGAGCATCTCAGCAGTGGTGCGAGTCCGTGAATCCTCCTGAGTGGGGTCAGCATAGATAGCCTGGAGATACCCTTGTGCTCCCGGAAGTGATCCTGGCATATACCGGAAATCAGAGTCCCGAAATAGACCAGATCTGACTCGCATAATGGTCATCATAGAGTAGGCGGCGTCCTGCACAGCCATCTCAATAGTAACCCCGAGTCCATAGGAGCAGTGAAGGGGCTCGGTGGATCCAGGATAAGATGGAAATATCCTGACAGTGCAGAGATACTGGCTTTGATTAAAGTCTCGGAATTGCTCTTCGACTGTGTACTCGGGATACCAGCGGTATCCAGCCTCAGTCATTACCCTGACCAACTTGGCAGTATCGCCGGGTACATCTAGGCATCGAGTCAGGCGAACCACTTGATTGAGGTCGCGAGTGGCCATCTGAAAGCACAATCATAATGCAAAGGCATTAGAATTTCTAGCAAAATTTCGGCAGCATAACAGCTGTAAATGCTCAAGAAGGATTTTGAGACATTTGACAAAGGATTTCGTACACACTCAACATCATCATATCAAAGTTCTGAATCCATTCTAACAACATAATGTGGTAGTAGAACTGAACTAGGCTTGTATCCATCAAACTTATAAGGTACTACTGATTAGTAACACGTGATCCTGATAGAGAGAACAGATCCTAATTCCTTAACCCCCGGTGGAAGAATGGACTGACTCAGATCAGAATGTCATAAGATAAAGGAGTAAAAAGAGCCTTACGTTCCAACCCACAAACAATTCCCCTACATATAACTAAAGAATTTCTAGACTCAACATCGACCAGTTTGGCTTGGAGAACCTACAGGCAGTCCGGCTCTGATGCCAACGCTGTCAGGACCCCGACTCGATGTCACATAGGTCTAGCATGTATCACCTCATATCCCTTTGCGGCCTCACGCACGGTATCCCCACGGGTGTCGCCTTACCTTTGCCCGGGACCGTTTGCGCATTTTGGCTCACGTATATGATAGTGTCGCTAGCATCCATATGATAAAGAGCCCGTGCTGACATGACTAGTCGTAAACCCAAAGTGGCACAGACTTACAGGGACAGGCATCCATGACCCAGCTTCGAACGTGTCGGTCATCAGCAAATGGGTCCGGGCTGTAGCACTGGGCTAGCAGGACTCCGGTAAACCGGGCTGTAGCGGGCTAACAGGACTCCGGTACTCAAAGCGTGACATTTCCCCGAAGGGACAGACACAGGAACGAAGAAGGACACATGCCGGCCAGCCTAAGTGTTCCAGAGCAGTAGCAAGCTACCATGGCTCAGCGGTAACACTAGGAGACATTTCCCGGTAAGAGAGTCTACTAAAGATAAACAACTAGATAGTCAGATCCCACACATACCAAGCATTTCAATCATACACACAATATGCTCGATATGTGCAAATACAACGAAGCATCACAACATGACTCTACGACACAAGTACTTTATTTAAGGCTCAGGGAGCCATACATAACATACACAAAGATACGGGTCACACGACCCAGCACTCAAGTCATACAGTCATACAAACCAGCAGCGGAAGTAACTTGTCTGAGTACAGACAACTAGTAAAATAAAAGAGGCTTGGAAAGCCTAGCTATACTACAAGGTCCTTCACAAGCTCATGGTCACCACCTGGGCCTTTAGCCTACTCGTTGATGTCAATGTCTACATAGAACCCATCAGAAGGGGTTGCAGCGTCTTCTGTAAAAATGTAGATTATAGCAACATGAGTACAAAGGTACTCAGCAAGACTTACGTCAGATCCTACATACATGCATGTTATCAAGAAGGGTTGGTGGAGTTATTGCAGCAAGCCAGCTTTGACTCTTGGCTAGGCTATCCTACGATACTCCAACTTGAAATGGTTTTGCGCACATGAGTCCACTACTCACCACTTCAATACACTACCGAGGATCCGCCTCCGTCTTCCTACGGAAGAGCCATCCTCGGCACTCACTCTTATCTTGAGGCTTTTAGTAGTTCCCATTTACTTGTCTATGAACTGTATAGGCAACCAAGTAGTCCTTTACCGCGGACGCGGCTATTCGAATAGATTATGATAACCCTGCAGGGGTGTACTTCTTCATACATGTTTCCACCACTTAGCGTCTGCACACGACATGTGCTCGGCAGACTTCAAGCGAAAGCCGACGTGGGTGTAGACCACGACCTACCTAAACACTTAAGCCTCTAGTCCAGGTTTATCGCCTATTCAGGTTCCATCCGCAGGGAGTCCGGCCGAGGTTTCCCATACGGCCCCGAACGATGTGAACAGGGTTCCCGAGATACCTAACGGGTATTCGGTACACCCGGCCACGTACCTACCGCATCACAGCCCACCCCTACGGTCAGCGCTGTCCACGGCCTCCAGTAGGCTACAAACACCAGAAACCACTTGCAACTCCTGGACAGAGAGCTAGGGTGAATAAGAAGTCGAGCGGGGTCATATTTCAGGGCCCAATGCATGGTAGTAGCTGTATCTTAAATCACGCATACAGATCTCAGTGCTTAAGGTCGGCTTCAATGAAACAACCCACCATGTACTCCTACATGGCCTCTCATCGATACCTTTACCAAATCGTGTTCACCACACCACTCTCATTACCGACATAATCATTTCACTCTAGCCCATCACCCAGATGAACCAGACCTGACACGACTCTAAGCATAGCAGGCATAGCAAGGTAGGAACAACACATACATATGGCTCAAACAACTCCTACACATGCTAGTGAGTTTCATCTAGTTACTGTGGCAATGACAGGTCATGCAGAGGAAATGGGTTCAACTACCGTAGCACACAGCAGTTTGAATCGCGTTGTCTTAATGCAGTAAAAGAGAGCAGGAGCGAGAACATGGGATTGTACCGATATGTTCAAATGGTTGGTTGCTTGCCTGATGGTTCGATGCACTGATACGGTTCTTTGCTAGGGTAATCAGGGTACTCTTCGGGGACAGAACCTGCCGCAGAGAGCACCGATTCACAACCATTACCAAACAGTATGCAACAATATGATGCATGCATGAGTCATGGCAAAATGAGTGTATTGGGCTAATGCAACTAAAACCAGAAGGGTTTGAACAAATTTGAATCAAGGATTCAAATTTCAAATTCAAATATGGCCTTTTAAAGTGCTTTTCCTTGTTCTGCTTAAAACATCAATTTAACTTGTTTGATCATGCATGAAAATAGTACAGATGGATAGATTGGATTTTTCTGATCATTTTTCATATATAATTTGTCCAATTTGGAGTTACAGAATAAAAGTTATGAATTTTTGAAGTTTAAATAATATTCTGGAATTTCCTGATTTAAATTAAATCCAGAAAATCAATTACTGCGTCAGCCTGACGTCAGTGTGACGTCAGCAGGTCAACGGAACTGGTCCAGGTCAAACCTGACAGTGGGTCCCGCATGTCAGGGTGATTATTTTAATTAAAACTTAATTAAAACTAATCATGTTTAATTAACAGGGCTGGGCCCCACCTGTCATTGACTCAGGGGAGTCAACCAGGCCCACCCGTGGTCAAACCCGAGTCGGCTGCACCGGCGTTTAGCCGCCGGCGAGCCCGACGCGGCGGCGGAAGTGGTTTTGGTCATTTCGGCCACCAAACGGACTGCGGAGACCACCGGAGTGGAGCTGAGGCCAACCCGCAGCTCTTGGCGGAGCCCGTTGGGGTCGGGGTGGCCGGAGTCGACGGCGGCGAGCTCGGCTGCGGCCGCCGGGGTTCGGTCGTGCACGGGAACGGTGCTGGAGCTCGAAGTCGAGCAAAGCGAGGCGCTAGGGATGCTCTACGGGGTCTTGCGAACTTGTTGGACTCGCCGGGGTGACCAAATGGTCACTGGAGCTGCGTCGACGGCGAGCTCGGCGACGGCGGAGGTTCGGCCGTGGTGGGGAGGTGGCTACGGTGAGGGAACGAGGGGAAGGAGAGGGGGAAACGGTGGCGTAGCTCACCGCGGTTGCAGTGGGCGTCGAAGTGGGCTCGGGGACGCGCTGGAGATGGCGAATTCGACGGCGACGGTGGTCGGAGCCCGAAGAGGGGAACGGCGACGTGGCGGCGATGCAGGGCTTTCGGGGAGCTGTGGAGCGGTGGGGAGGAAGAGGGAGTCGTGGCGGAGCTCCTGAGCTAGTCGGGGGAGCGAGGGGTGGTCGGAGACGGTGGCTATGGCGAACGGCGGCGAGTGTGGTGTTCGGCCGGGCGAGAGAGAGAGCGAGGGAGAGGAGAGGAGAGCCGGGGGAGAGTGAGAGAGAGCAGGGGGGAGGGCGTGGCGTCGTCCAGGGAGTCGAGCGAGGAGGGGAGGCCAGGCAAGCAGGCGAGCAGGTGGCGTGGCGCGGTGGCCGTGCGCGCGCGCCGGCCACACTCCCCTCCCTCTGTCGGGGCGAAGACGACAAAGGAGGGAGGTGGGCTGGGCCGGCTGCCGGCTGGGCCAGCCAGCTGGCTGGGCCGCACAGTGGAGGAGCCCAGGTAAGCTCCTCCTGTTATATATTTTTCTGTTTTTGTTTTATTTAATATATCTGCAACTTTGTTGAATTAAATAAAATACCTAGGCAAGTTCAAAAATCACCAAACTATTCCTGGCCCATAGTTGGATTATTTCCAACATGAAACATTTTAGTTTGGAGATATTTGAGCATTTAAATATTTTATATTATTTTAAATGCCCAAATTCAAATATTTATGAATTAATTCAAAAACCCTAAGATGGCCTAGGAAAATGTGCACCACTTTTGGCAGAGGTTCTGAACCAAGACAAAAATGATGGGCATTTTAGAAGGGCATTTCAGGTTCATTGAAAATTATTTTAGTAAACCCTAGTTGGTTTCAGAGGGGACTGGGGGTTCTGTCATCCCCATTTCAAGTTTCTGATGAAAGAGTAAACATGATGCAACACTCTAATGCATGACTAGCTAGGTTGTGACAAATGTCCTGAAAGATAAAAGGTAAGGTTATGAATGTATGTTGCGGTGATACCGTACTGTTGACTGAGTCATTGTTGCGCCTCCGCCTATGCCCATGGTATTTTGAGTGCGTAACTGTGTACGCGTGGCACGAATGCTGCTTTGATGGGGCTTGAGCGGAGGCCGGACTGCTAGTCACGCTCTTGGCATGCCTGGTGATCCTTTTGCGGGGTGCTCCGGACTCGTTTGACGGTGCTCAAAGTTGCTGTCACCGGATTGATGGTTTGTCGGAGAGGGCCGCATTGTACTTCCACCGCGAGGGCTGCAGTATGCTCTTCTGTTCGGAGAGAGCGGTCCATGTTTCCATTGACTATTATAACCCCGCGCGGTCCTAGCATCTTGAGCTTGAGGTATGCATAGTGTGGTACCGCATTGAATCTAGCGAATGCGGTTCGTCCGAGCAAGGCGTGGTAACCACTGCGAAAAGGGACGATATCAAAGACTAACTCTTCGCTTCGGAAGTTATCCAGAGATCCGAATACCACTTCCAATGTTATAGAGCTCGTACAACGGTCCTCTACTCCAGGAATTACACCTTTAAAGGTGGTTTTGGTGGGCTTGATCCTTGAAGGGTCGATGCCCATTTTGCGCACTGTGTCCTGGTAAAGCAGGTTCAGGCTGCTACTACCGTCCACAAGGACTCGCGTGAGGTGGAATCCGTCGATGATTGGGTCTAGGACCAATGCGGCTGAGCCACCGTGACGGATGCTAGTAGGGTGATCCCTACGATCAAAGGTGATTGGACAAGCGGACCATGGGTTGAATTTGGGGGCGACTGGCTCCGTCGCATAGACGTCCCGTAGTGCTCGCTTCTGTTCCTGCTTGGGAATGTGAGTGGCGTAGATCATGTTGACCGTTTTCACCTGGGGGGGGGGGGATTTCTTCTATCCCCCCGTGTTCGGATGCCGGGGCTCTTCGTCATCGTTGCTATGCAGCCCCTTGTCCTTGTTTTCGGCATTTATTTTGCCGGCCTGTTTGAACACCCAACAGTCTCTGTTGGTGTGGTTGGCTGGCTTGTCCGGGGTGCCATGAATTTGACACGAGTGCTCCAGTATATGATCCAGACTGGACGGTCCCTGATTGTTTCTTTTGAACGGCTTCATCTGCTGACCGGACTTGGATCTGCTGAATCCGGCGTTTACTGCCGTGTCTTCAGTGTTGTAGTCGTTGTTCCGTCGCTTATGTCTGTTGCGTCGTTGCTTGCCGTTATTGTCGCGGACATCCGAAGTGCCGGAATGTGGCGTGGTGCTGCTGCGAGCCAACCAGCTATCCTCGCCCGCGCAAAAGCGGGTCATTAGTGTTGTGAGAGCTGCCATGGACTTGGGTTTTTCCTGGCCGAGGTGTCGGGCGAGCCATTCGTCACGGATATTATGCTTAAAAGCCGCATGTGCTTCGGCATCCGGACAGTCGACTATTTGGTTCTTTTTAGTTAGGAACCGAGTCCAGAATTTCTTGGCTGACTCCCTCGGCTGTTGAGTAATGTGGCTCAAGTCATCGGCGTCCGGTGGTTGCACATATATGCCTTGGAAGTTGTCGAGGAATGCGTCTTCTAGGTTTTCCCAACTGCCAATGGAATTTGCTGGCATGCTGTTTAGCCAGTGCCGGGCTGGTCCTTTGAGCTTTAGGGGAAGATACTTGATGGCGTGTAGATCGTCTCCGCGGGCCATGTGAATGTGGAGAAGGAAATCTTTGATCCATACTACGGGGTCTGTTGTGCCATCATATGATTCGATGTTTACGGGTTTGAACCCTTCTGGTAATTCATGATCCATCACTTCGCCAGTGAAGCAGAGGGGGTGTGTGGCGCCTCTGTGCCGGGCTATGTGGCTACGCAGTTTGAATTGGTCTGGGTGGTTGTCTTCGGCCCGGCCGGACTTGTTTATGGTGTATCCGTCGCGACGGTCATCATCGCATGCTGGGGCGCGCCCCCGCGATCCGTAGATCGATCTTGGTTGTCCTGCTTTGTTTTCCAGTATATCTTGCAGGTCTTGCCTATTGCCCCGGGCCGTAGTGTATTGGCGTGGGTGTGCGGGCTGGTATTCAGGCTGATATCCCGTTTTATCCTGGCCACGTGGTGGCCGGTCAGCCACTTGGCGCTCGAGTCCGTATTCCTCGGCTGCCAGGACTTCAGTCCATCTATCCGTGAGCAGGTCTTGATCAGCCTGGAGTTGCTGCTGCTTCTTTTTCAGGCTCCTCATAGTGGCCATAAGCCGACGCTTGAAGCGCTCCTGCTCCACGGGATCCTCAGGCACGTCGAACTCGTCGTCGCCGAGGCTAATCTCGTCTTCGGAGGGGGCATGTAGTTGTCCTCCTCCGGATATCCGTCCGTCGCCTGTTCGTCTGGGCTGACCTGCTCATCTTCCTGCTCGGCCTACTCAAAGGCGGGCTGATCAGGGTTGTATTCCTCTTCGGCACCATCTGGATTGTTTTCGTCTCGTGGGCCGGTATTGCTGTGGCGAGGCTTGGAGCAGCGTCGACGACGCCCATGCTTTGTTTTTCTCTGTGAGGTGTTATCCTCCGTTGCCTCATCGCCATTGGTTTCCTTTGGAGTGTCCACCATATATATATATATATCGTATGAGGAGGTGGCTGTCCACCGCCCCGTGAGCGGTGGTTCCTGTTCTTCTCCTGCATCATCGTCCATACCGTCGATGTCTTCGGAGTCGAAGTCAAGCACGCCGGTTAAGTCATCGACTGTGGCAATGAAGTGGGTGGTGGGTGGGCAACGAATTCCTTCGTCGCCTGCTTCCCACTCAAGCCGAACATAGTTCAGCCAAGAGCCTCCTGACAAAGAGAGAGACTTTAATGAGTTCAGCATGTCGCCAAAGGGCGAGTGCTAGAAGATGTCCGTAGCGGTAAACTCCATTACCGGAGCCCAACATTGCCCGGCTGGCTCGAGAGTGCGTGGACGGCAACCAACAACCGGATACGAGTCCGGGGGTCCGGAGTTACAGGCTTCCTCAGAAGTGAGGCCTGTGTTTGGCTCTACCGCCGATGAGTGTGCAGCCTGCGGGGCGGGGCCCATCCCTCCGTCGTTAGGCGACGCAGCCTGCTCCGAATTTAGGTCAGGGGCTACTACAGGGGTGATATCCCAAACATTGTCTGACAGCGGGTCTAGGCCGTACTAATCACGACAGTCCGGTGCTCCTGGCACAGGCCCGAATCCATCGAAGATCAAGTCTCCGTGAATATCCGCCATGTAGTTCAAGTTTCCGAACCTGACCTGGTGGTAAGGGGCGTAGCTATCGATCTGCTCCAGATGGCCAAGTGAATTGGCCCGTAGTGCGAAGCCGCCGAACACGAAGATCTGTCCGGGGGAAAAAGTCTCGCCCTGGACCGTGTTGTTGACGATTGGAGGCGCCATCAAGTCTGGCAGCGACGACACAGAGGAACTCTCAATGAAAGCACCAATGTCGGTGTGAAAACCAGCGGATCTCGTGTAGGGGGTCCCGATCTGCGCGTCTTAGGCTGATGGTAACAGCAAGCAAGGGACACAATGTTTACCCAGGTTCGGGCCCTCTCGATGGAGGTAAACCCTACTTCCTTCTTGATTAATATTAATGATATGAGTAGTACAAGAGTAGATCTACCACGAGATCATAGAGGCTAAACCCTAGAAGCTAGCCTATGATGATTATGATTGTAATTGTGATCGGCCTTCTAAGGACCAACCTCTCCGGTTTATATAGACACCGGAGAGGGCTAGGGTTTACATGGAGTCGGTTACAAGCAAGGAAATACGATATCCGGATCGCCAAGCTTGTCTTCCATGCAACGGAGAGTCCCCTCCGGACACGGGACGAAATCTTAAGTCTTGTATCTTCACGCTCCAATAGTCCGGACAATATATATAGTCCGGCTGTCTGGATACCCCCTTATCCAGGACTCCCTCAGTCACCGCCATCACAAACGTTTTGTATCTTTTTTGACAGTTTTATTACATCACCATTTGTGATTAATGCATCACACAAAATTTTGTCGAAGGGTCTCTGATTGGACTATCGGGTTTGGACCAACTTGCAGTAGTGATAGCCCGACATGATTTGTCTGAAATGACCCTAGGTCATTGGGGAACGGACATGTGTCCAATGGTCGGATTTCAAACAAACGTGGCAGCTTGGCTTGGGCTACAAGTAGAGCCGACTGATCCATCTGAGGATAAGCTTTTGTCTCATTGTCTTCACTCGAAGACATAGGTTTTGGGTTGAGCATCATATCAGTTTTTTGACTTCGTTCACTTGGACCCCACTTGACAGTTCGGTGGTTCCTATGACTCAAGAAAGAAGAAAATGAAACTACAAAAGATACTACGTCTTCGCACTCCATTGTCTTCAAGCGAATGTCTTCACGCGTCATTATCTTCGACTTGAATGTATTCGCAAACCACCAATATCTTCAATGTCTTCATACATTTTTAGGGCTCATCTTTGATGGTTAAACCGAATCAATAGGGACATCTACCTGTGTTTTCCTATGAATCTCACAAACACATTAGTCCCTCAACCATATTTGTTGTCAATACTCCAAAACCAACTAGGGGTGGTACTAGCTGCACTTACAATCTCCGCCTTTTTGGTTATTGATGACAAACTGGTTGAAGTTTTTAATGGGGATAAAATATGTGAAAGTTTTAGAATGTGGTCATTGGCTTCATGAAGTGGAAGGGCTCCCCCTGAAGTTGTGCATATAAGTAATTTGCCCTCGAGTGCAAATTCACATTGTCAGTTTTGCTTTGCGGAGATCTCCCTCAGTTCATGAAGTCAAATCAAAGTGCATACATAAATGTATTGAAGATAATGACATGCACAATGACAAATGGGAGTCTGCAGAATGACATCATGCGCATAAGATAGAGTTTAAATGACGTATAAGGAAAAGCAACAAGTGTAGCAGACGTCCATCAGGACTTAAGTGCTACAACTCAAAACCAAGTGTTCACGAACGAGAGTTGCAACTTAAGAAAAAATAGCGCTCGACCCAATAAACCCACTTGAAGACTATCAACCCACATACTTCTCTCCCTTTTGTCATCAAATGACCAAAAAGGAATGAATACATAGGGTGTCTAAGCATTCTGAGAAGGCGATTGCAAAGATGTTGTTGCAGCCGGGTCGATGTTGGAGTTGGGTGGTGCGGTGGGGCCTGATGCTGCATCTTGGTGCAGTGAAGCTATAGCTGGAGAAGTGGCATCATCCTCCTCATCAATGATGCATGCAACAACTGTTGGGGCAGATGATGAGTAGTTTGAATCTTCAATCGATGGTGTAGGACGCCACTTAGACGATTCTGGGGGCTTGGAGTCAAACTTGAAACGCTCTGCGAAGCCATCAACAATGAGATCATCTTCAGAACAGAGTATTGTGAGGCTCTTCCAAGCTCGCTGGCAGGCTTCATGTGCAACAAAGGAAATCTTGGTGGGGAGGTTGCGGATGCGATTGATGTCAACAAGAAGATTTTGCATCCGACATTTCATCCAATCATGATGCTTATCATGCTTTTGATGAAGGGAAACAAAGAATTCCCAATCAGTCAATGTATGAGCACGCTTCTGAGGCCTCTGTGGTACTGTGCTAGTGGTCGCATCAGTGTTTGCACGATGAGGCTGACGGAGCTGGCCTTCAAGGGGATTAGGAGCAACAATATTTGGAACATGAGTGTCTTCAAGAGGAGCAGAGAAGCTTTCATAAGCAGCATTGTCTTCACGGAGTGGTTCTTTGGTTGGCTGAGGACAAATGGATTCAGGTGACTTATCAACATCAGGCAAGAAGACAACATGATTTCGAGATGAAGCTTGATAGTTGATGGTTGAGCGAAGCTAAATCAGGCGCATTATCCATGGAGCATAAAACTTTTGGCCAAAGAGATCAATGCCTGAAGCAGCTAGCTGTCTGATGAAGAATTCATGCGTGTTGAAGCGTATTCCATTGAGAATATAGAAGACCAATGTCACCATGGTGCCTTCAAATTTTGCAGAAGATGAGTGCCCTTTTATTGGCCATAGAGTATGCCTCACAATGTGATAGATGGTGCAGGGCAAGTACTCTAGGTCATTGACAAAGAAATGTGTGGGGTACTCAACATCTGCAGGCAATGGCTTCATCATGAAGAGCATGCATCTCATGTTTGGCTCTAGCTTCTGAAAGATGCTTTCTAATTCCTTATCATTGGCTTGACAATTTGGCTCATAGAGATCACTAGGAGTGGGCAGGGTTGTGAGATCGATGATATTTTGAGCTTTAGCTTTACGATGGATATCGCCTGTCATCCACTCAAGGACCCATGTCTTCAGACCCCTGTTGTAGCTTGAGATATGTAATGTGGCATAAAATTGGAGTAGCAACTCCTCATTCCAGTGTTCCTTGTCAACGACAAATGGAAGCAAGCAAACATCTCTGAAGCAATCAAGAGCTTCATCGAAGAAGGGCAGACCAGCCATGGCATCGCAACAGAGGAGCTTGTGAGGAAAAATCCTGTCCTGATTGTATAGGATGCACATGTAGTAGTTGCGCTGCAGATAACTCCAGAATCCATCCGAAGACATCTATGGCTTCTTGTAAGGATTCTTGGCCATGTCAAAGAAGGTATTGTGTTGTCTAAATTTTTGCACACTGAACGAGCTCTCACTTGTAGCAGCACTGGGAAGCCTTGGCATGCGAGGCATTGGCTTCTGAGTTTGAGGCCTATGTTCGACATGGTACTCATATAGAGGTCCATGCACTTCTGGAGGTTTAAGAATGGGCCATCTGACATGAACCAGTTCTCCTTCACAATTGAAAGCCCTCTCCATGGTATGTGGAATAAGTGTAGCAGCAACAACATGAGTGGTGGATGGCTGACTGGCTTCAGTGGTGGTATTGGCTTCAATTTGCAGATTGGCTTCAGCCATGATGACATCACTGACTTCAGTCGTAGTGGCAACAGTAGCAGTGGCAACAACAACATTGGCTTTAGTGGTAGGCGGGGTCAGATGCAACATTGACTTCAGGTGCAACATTGTTAGCAGCAAGATCACAACATGTTCATCTTTAGTTTCATCAGCTGAGCAGCCGGGAATGTCTTCATCCTGTTTAGCTTCAGACTCTTGGGTAGTATTTGAAGGGATGGCTTCAGGAAACACTTCACATGCTATTGAGCTTGTGGGTTGCACATCCTCTTCAGGGATATTTGACATGGACATAGAGGTCCTTGGGACTTTGTGAAGCATGCGCAATGCGGGCGACGCTTGAGGAGATGGCGTTGCCTTCTAAACGTCTTCAGGTGTGTCTTGGGTAGTCTCAAACACTGGAGTAGTCACTTGAGTTGGTGGTGTACGCGGGATCACTTCATGCAAGGGGGAGTGGGGTGTTGCTCTTCTCGAAATTCATCTTGAGAAGTCGGTGTCGTAGGACCACCAATGCTTATGGTTTCACTGTTCGTAGGAACAGGCAATGATATGGGGTTCTGGGTGAGCCGCAGAAGGACTTCATCATCTTCTTTTTCCACATTGTCTTCCTGACCAATGTCTTCATCCATAATGGGGTAGGTGGCTGGAATATCTTCAGTGACATGAGCCTCTTTGGGAGCAGGTTCGTGCACGACCATTCTTCTCTCTTGATTTGAAGAGGCAGGTAGAGCAACTGAGATGAACATCAAGCAGCGACTTCTGAGGAGTAGATGAATACGTTGGTGCTTGTGCCCTTCACGATACCTTTGATGACTTTATCTTCTGCAACTTTTGTGAAGAAGGGGCATCAGAAGCTTCTTGGTGTTTGCGTTTGTTGGCTTCGGCTTCAGCTTGCTTGGTCTTGTTCCTTTCAGAAGCAACAGCTGGAGTAGATGGCTTCGAAGAAGCAAAGCTAGGAGGGAAGATAATCTTCGACACTTCTTGTCGAGAAGCCTCAGCTTGGGGTACGAATGCCTTCTTCTTCTTCGGTGCAAGCTTGGGGTCAATGCCAGGGCGGCCAAGTGCATTTCTCTTCAAAGCCTCATTGTGAGTCTGAACACATTTTTCAGCATAGGACTTCAGGTGCTGTCACGCCCAATATGCGACCCTATCCTAAAGGAACACGAAGGTCCCATCAAGGATAGAAGCGCATATTGGAGACACTTTTGCAAGGTGGATATCATTACATCGTACCATTACATAATAGTTGGGGATACATACAAGAGGCATACAATGTCAGATGAATACAACAACATCATATACATGAGAGCAACATCTGACTACGGATGAACCACAAACGGAAACTCAAACAACATCCACCCTGCTAGCCCAGGCTACCGACCAGGAACCTATTCCCTAAACAACGAAGCAGAAGAAGAACTCACGACAAGCAAGCATCGCTCTCACGGCATGATCATCGCATTACCTGTACCTGCAACTGTAGTTGTAGTAATGTGTGAGCCACGAGGACTCATCAATCCCATTAGCATGGGTATCAAGACTAGCAAAGCTTAAAAGGTATGGAATGGATAAGTGATGAGGTTGCAGCAGCGACTAAGCATGATATGGCGGCAAACTTATGAATACAAGAATAAGATGAGAAGCTATGCAAACGGTCGCAATCTAGTAATGATCAAGAAGTGATCCTGATGCTACTTACGTCCAAACATAACCCAAACCGTGTTCACTTCCCGGACTGCGCCAAGAAGAGACCATCATGGCTACACACGTGGTTGATGCATTTTAGTTAAGTCAAGTGTCAAGTTCTCTACAACCGGATATTAACAAATTCCCATCTGCCACATAACCGCTGGCACGACTCTTGAAAGTTTAAAACCCTGCAGGGGTGTCCCAACTTAGCCCATTATAAGCTCTCACGACCAACAAAGGATATTCCTTCTCCCGGGAAGACCCAATCAGTCTCGGAATCCCGGTTAGAAGACATTTCGGCTATGGCAAAACAAGACCAGCAAGACCGCCTGAATGTGCCGACAAATCCCGATAGGATCTGCACATATCTCGTTCTCAGGGCACACTAGATGAGTCAAGGTACGAGTAAAACTAGCCCTCAAGTTTCCCCGAGGTGGCCCCACAGGCTGCTCGGTTCGGACCAACACTTAGAGAAGCACTGGCCCTGGGGGGTTTAAAATAAAGATGACCCTCGGGTTAATTACTCCCAAGGGAAATGTTATAGGTTGTTAGGCAAATGTAAAACCAAGGTTGGGCCTCTGGAGGAGTTTTATTCAAAGCGAACTGTCAAGGTGTTCCCATAAACCCAGCCGCGTAAGGAACGAAAAATCAAGGAACATAACACCGGTATGACAGAAAGTAAGGCGGCAAGAGTGGAACAAAACACCACGCATAAGACCAAGCCTTCCATCCTTTACCAAGTATATAGATGCATTAATTAAATAAGAGATATTGTGATATCCCAAAATAATCCTATTCCAACATGGAGCAATCTTCAACTTCACCTGCAGCTAACAATGCTATAAGAGGGGCCGAGCAAAAGCGGTAACATAGCCAAGCAATGGTTTTTTAGGAAGGGTGAAAAGGTTAGAGGCTGACATGGCAATTTGTGAGGCTTGATAAACAAGTGATAGGTAGCGCAGCATAGCGATAGAACGAAGCAACTAGCATAGCAATGATAGTAGTGAGATCCAGGGTAATGGTCATCTTGCCTGAAATCCCGCAAGGAAGAAGAACGAGTCCATGAAGAAGATGAACGGGCGAAGACGAACCAAGCGTAGTCGAACGAATCCTCACGATCGCAACGAAACAGGAACTATCAAGAAGAAGCACAACCGGAAAGAAGCAAACAACATGGTAAACACACAACACATAAACATGACATGATGCACAACCAAGCATGATGCATGACAACTCATGGCAATAGGTGATGCATACAAGAACAACACATCGAAGCAAGTTTAAATGAGGCCGGAATAACATATAACAATTCCGGTAAGTCCTCATATGCAAATTTCGAAATTGGTCCAGATCTGAATAAACCTTATGTTCAAGTAGTTAAACATCAAGTTAATATGCACCAAGATGATCTACACGAAATTCTAGCCAAGTTACATATAAAGTTCATTTAATTCGGAGTTACGACTTAGAAGATATTAGCAACACAAGTTAAACATGGCATTGATGCAAAATGCATTCAAACATCAAGCAAACACTCTCCAAACAAGGATTAAACATTACATGATGAAACTACATGCAATTCTAAGCAAGTTTCATATAGAGTATGCTCAAAACGGAGCAACGGTGCAAACATACACTCCAAACAAGATATAACAACAATCTGCCCAAAACAGCAAGTAGGCACTTTGCAAACACCAAAACAACATGCTACAGGAATCATATGAGCATAAACTTGACATTCTCTTCATGTAAAGATAACATACTTCAAATATCATTAAGGTTCAGGTTCATAGGCATCAAGATTAAACCAATATGATCAAAGCAAAATGCAACTTTATAACACAGGGACACATACATGAGAAGAGTTAATATGATGGCAACTTGAGAGCAAGAAAGAGACAAGCTACAGCAAGTAAACATAGAAACCAAGGGCATGGCATCAAAGTACACATAACAGAGATCAAATAACATCATGGCATCATATACATATGGCTCATGGATTAGTGGGAACCAACAAGACAAGATTGAATATTGAAATAGTTTCAGCAAGTGTAAAACAGCAACATTATGATAGCATGTTTGCAAGCATGGAACAGAGGCATATGATCTCCAAAATTAACTAACTTGACATCTGGGCAGGGCACTCATAACATACCTCAAAACATGTAATTGGAGCATCTCCAGAATAGGCATGTATCAATTAATATCAAGCTCACAACAAGGTATCATGAAGTTAACAGAAATCTGGAACAACATGTAGGCATGTTTATGGCAATTAAAACATATTCTACAGGACATATATAGGACATCAAAAGGCATGGCATGATATAGCATAACATGGACAAAAATACATGTCAAATAAGCATATCTAGAATATGCATAGATTAATTGGTAGCATCAAGCAAAGATAGCATTATGATATGACAGAAACAGACTTGACAGAAAGTTAACAGCAAGTAGCCCACTTCACAAGCTTGATGCACTCACTACAGGGCACATAAAAATACATACATTGCACCCTGTAAATATGGCATAAATATTCTCCTAAAACATGTAGAAATCATGCCCATAGTGTTGAGTATAATGTTTATTTAGGAAACATAGGATAGCGTAGGATTTGTTCCTGCCTTGACTTGTACTCCAAGATGACCATATATTCCTATATATATGCCCACGAGGCTCAAGCAACACAACAACTATTCCACCAATCCCTCTCTCCCTTCCAACATGGTATCAGTTTCCGGGTTCTAAACCCTAGCCGCCGCCGCTTCCGCACCCGCGCGCCGCCCCTGGGGCGGTCGACCTCCATGACCGCCGCCGGGGGCCGCGCCGTCCGTACCTAGGGTTCGTCCGCCGGTCGTGTTGACCGGCTGCCCTAGAGAGTCTTTTCCCTCGACCCTTGCTCTGGGGTTTTCTCTCTCCTGCCAGTCATCTTGATCGGCGGTTTTCTTTTTGGTTTTCTGATCTAATCTTGATCGGTTTGCGTCGCCCCCCGCCGCCGTCGACCCCGCGGACCTCTTCTTCACTGACCCAGCGGCCCCGCACGTCGTCTGCGTGTCTGCCCGCCGGTCGCCCCGACTTGCCGGCCTCGCGCGTCGTCCGCGCGTCTGCCCGCCGGTCGCCCCGACCCGGCGGCCTTGCGTCATGCGGTGGCCCGTCACCGCCACCATTCGCGCGCCGGCCCGCCCGTCGATCTACATAGGCTGTCACCGCCCTGCTCCGACCGGGACTCCTGCATCTCCCCGTCCCGGCAGCCTCGCGCCATGCGACGGCCAATCATAGCCGCCCTACCGCCAACTGTCGCCGGCCTTATCTCGGACTCCGCCCCCACCCCGTCTCCATCGAGCGGCGTCCCCAACCTCGCGCGTGATCGGATTGATCACCCGCCCGCTGCCGCGATCCACCTCATCTACGCCGTACGACCGACCTGGCCCGTCGGTGGCGGGCGCCTCTGCAGGCCCCGTGAAGACCGTCCCGAGTTCAGCGCGCCCCTCTACTGATCGAGCAACGGGCTGCTGCTGCGTCGCCCCGTCGGGCCGCAGCACCACCACCCCGTGGTTCTTCTCCCGGCTGCACCGACCCACATCACCGCTGCATCGCCACTTCGGGCCGTAGTGCCGCGGCCCGCGGTCCACCGCCGCCCCGAGGCCGTCCGCTCCAGGTCGTCCCCATGGCAGCACCGACCCTTGCGCCGCCGTTGTGTCGCCCCATCGGGCCGTAGCGAACGTGGCACGCGGTCCACGCCGCCGTCCTGAGACTGTCCCCGCGGTTGCACCTACCCATGCTTCTCCACCGTGCCGCCCCTTCCGGCTGTCGCGCCGCGGCCCGCGGTCCTTGCCGCCGCCCCGAGGTCTTCCATCGTCGCCTTGACCTGCCCGCCGCCACTGCGTCGCCCCTTCGGGCCGTAGCGCCGCGGCCCGCGGTCCCATGTCGTTGCTGCGGGTCGACTTCCCGTGGTACGCGTCACGCCGCCTTCCTTGGCGCGGGAATGCCACCGTTCGCACCGGTCTTCATCATGCTGTTGGGTTCTCCTCGCCTACTTCAAGCACCGTCGCCGCGCTCCTAACTTAGCCGTCGCCGCCGCCATCAGGCCGCCGCCGCCCCTCTTCTTCGGCCACCACTGCTGCTACCCCCATAGCCGCCGTCGCTCGTCCACCTCCCTTCATCTTCATCTAGCACCAGCAGTCGCCAGCATCGCCGTCATCTACCCCGAGCACTTCATCTAGTCCGACAACTGCGGGCGACTTTGGCCCCGCGCCGATGGACGCCGCAATTGTCGTCAAGTTCTTCTCTGCTGGCCCCTCCAACTTCTCCGACATGACGTACAGCTCATGCAGGTCCCTCGTCTACGCATGCCCGGTGCTAGCAACACCGATGCGTGCCTTTATCCATGACGTGTCCCCAGGCCTGGCAAGCCTGGTGCGACACTTCGTCAACTTCGTCTTCGTCCGTCTACACATGCCCGGTGCTGGCAACACCGGTGCATGCCTTCGTCTACGATGTGTTCCCGGGCTCGGCAAACCCGCCGCAACGCGTCGTCAACAACATCATCTCCCCGGCGCACCTCTACTTTGACACCACTGTGCCCATGCTAACTCGGCGCCCCCTTGCGCCCGCGGCTCCACGGTGACTTCCTCGACACCGGCCACCCTGAGTCGACATCGACCACGACATTCTTCGCATGGCTACCATGACCATGGCTCCACCACTCATGCTCTCGGCTACATCGACAAACGGCACAAAGGGCTACCGCCTTGCTTGAACAACCTCGTCGGTTTCCACTCCAGCCATGACTTTCGCGATGCATCAACCGTTGCGACTATGGGAGTGTCCGTCGGCTTGCCTTCGGATTCTTCTCTAGTCTCATCATCTGCGTCACTACCGTTGTGACTGCGGGGGGATGTTGAGTATAATGTTTATTTAGGAAACATAGGATAGCGTAGGATTTGTTCCTGCCTTGACTGGTACTCCAAGATGACCATGTACTCCTATATATATGCCCACGAGGCTTAAGCAATACAAAAACTATTGCACCAATCCCTCTCTACCTTCCAACACATAGTATGCACACACAAAATGCAACAAAAATGACAAGTCAGCAAATTACAGCAGTTTTCAGTAGTTAATAGCAACATGCACTTTTGCAACAGGGATTAAATTGTCAAGATGCACCCTAACATGAATGCAAAGCACACCAACATGTATAGCATGAAGAGCAGAACATGTGCATATCAAGATCATCATCATAGGATCAATAGGTACAAAGTTATAGCACTCACGAGATGCATACATGATGTTAACAATCAACAGATTTCAGCAGTTTATATTACTTAGCAGTTTTGCAATGAATATTAAGGCATCAATTTGAACAGTAACATGCATGCAAACTACTCCATCATGAAGAGCACTCTGAGATGAACATTTTGACATATCATACACGCAAAATGAAGCAACATGCATGGAGTTATGGCATGGCAAACATGAGCACATGATGTTTAAAATCCTAGGGACTTGGCAGATTTTTACCCTCACGAAAAGTCAACGGGACGAAGAGATCCAGGGACAGGGCGGTTCGGGACAGCGCAGGCGCTGTTTGGTTTGACGAGGTGGTGGATCTTGTCCACCCGACCAGATCCGGGACGACCGACGCGGCGATGCTCCAGCGAGGGGCGGCGAGCTCCGGCGAGCGCGGGCAGGAGCCGGGGCAAGGCGAGGCGGGGACTAGCTGGAGGAGGAGTGGAGAGGCACGAAAGAGGCGGAGGTCGGAGGTGCGGGGCGAGGGGCGGTGAGCTCCGGTGAGCGTGGCGGCGGGCGCGGTCGCCGGCGCGGGGTGGCGTG
>NC_041387.1:212837746-212843261 GCF_002162155.2 Triticum dicoccoides | reverse complement strand
GAGCACGGCAATGGGCGCGGCGGCGGGAGGCGCGCGCAAGCAAGGCGCATGGCGGCTGGGGCGAGCGCCGGCAAAGGAGTACGGGTGGGGTGGTGACCTGGCGGTTGCCAGAGGCCGGCGAGGGGAGGCCGGCGGCCAGCGGCGCGCGGGTCCTACTGGGGCCCAGATGGGCTCGGCGGGCTGGCTGCGGGCTGCGATGGGCCGCGCGGGTGGGGAGGAGAAAGGAGGCCGGCGGGCTAAGGTGGCGGGCAGCGATTGGGCGAGGGGGCGGCGGCAGACATGTCCGGCGACGGAGGATCTGTTCGATGGCGCGAGGTAGAAGAAAGCTAGGGTTTGGACTGCGAATTTCGGAGGGAGAGGCATATTTCTAGGTAGAGGGAGCTAGGAGAGTCCAAATGAGGTGCAGTTTTCGCCCACACGATCGTGATCGAACGGCGGAGAGCATGGAGGGAAGTTTGATGGGCTAGTGGGCTGTGTGGAGGGTGTTGGGATTCAAGGAGAAAGAGGGTCTCGGTTAACCGTTGGGGCATCAAACGACCTCCAAATGGAACGAAATTTGACGGGCGGTCTACCGGTGATATACCAAGGCCACTCGGCAAATCTCGGCCCATTCCAAGAACGTTTTTCAGTGGCTCACAAAACAAGAACTGGGAGGTGCCACAGGAGCGTGCGAGTGTGGTTGGGATCAGAACGGACAACGGAGAGAACCGAGGGAACCCGAATGGATGCAAGTTTTGAAAAACATGCAGATGAAATGCAGATGATGACATAGCAAAATGCAACACGCAAGCAAATGAGATGGCAACAAGGACGAATGACTGGAAGACACCTGGCGCATCGGACTCGGGGCGTTAGAGGTGCTCACGTGAGCCTTTAGCTTCATCATGATGCCTCTGGAATTCAGCTTTCCGATCAATCATCATTTGCTTGAACTTCTCAAAGTCAGTGGCACTGAGCTTGGCCACATATTTCTAGTATACTGACTTCTCATGATCAATCTTACTTTTCTGCTCAACCACTTTCGGAGCAATAGCTAGTTCTCTGTTAATGAAACCTTTAAAGGTAATGCCGATGCCAATGGGCAACTGCAGATCTTCAAGAGATAGAGAGGGATTTTAAATCATCAATGAAGTTATTCAGAATGTCAGCATGGAACAGAGGCAGGTTCTTGAAGATATCGACCTCTTCCTGCTTGTTCTTGATCAGCAACTCTAATGCATCATCATCAAGATCTTCATTGCTTGACAGATCTAGCTATGATGTCACCATCATCTCGTAGAACTCTGGTTCAAGGGGCATGACCAACAGTGTCCTTTGTCTTCGGAGAGGTCCGAGACAAATCTTATGAAGCTTTTGGAGGTGCAAATTTCAGTGGCCTCACTCTTGAAGTTATTGGTGCAGAAGTAGCTTTTGAAGCCTTTGACTTCTTGACAGGCTTCAGGGACTTAGCAGCAACATTTTGATTATCTCCCTCTTGAGCTGCTTCAACACGTGCTCGTTGTTCAGCACAGTGTGCCAAATATGCAGCAACATCATGGAATGGGCCAACTAGATTGGCTTCAGCCTAGCGTGTGCCATCAGGCCTTGGTTCAGCTGGACCTGGATCAAAGTCAATCCCATAGTACTTCTTATTTTGGGCAGCAAAGCCCCTGGCGAAATGATATTTGGCTTCAAAAAGGTCATCATCACGACACCATAACATGCTTGAAGGATCTGGTTTTTCTGGCATGGGCCGCCTCACCATGCAAGGATAGAAGCCTTGCTGAATGGCTTCAACCTTGGTCTTTGGATGAAGCTTCTTGTAGACTATATTGGCCCATGGTGGCCTCACATCATTTTTGGCAACGTACTCAGGGGTCACAAAATTATAATGAAACCATTTTTCAGCCCAGTACATGCGAATCCATTGCACGCGCGACTTGTGCTGCCCATACGTTTCCTCTAGATCAGATTTGTACATTTCATATAGATCTGGAGAAGATCCAGTGTAGTATTCTCACGATGAGGTCTACCCCCTTTATTTGAGGATTTCCCACCTGCCTTTGGCTTGATAGAAGTGATTGGCTTCGCTCAGATTGACAAATAGGAACTGGCTTTGGGAGAGTCAAGGTGAAGCGGTAAGAATTCTACAAATGAATTCAGACTATGAGAACCAACACTGGTACAACGAGCTGCTATACAAATGGTTTTTAACCCCTTTTCATGATGACATTCTGAACCGTCACAGCGTGAGTGTGTGAGATGGGGGGGGGTCCTTCCCACACGACCTTGAAACCGTCAAGGATAGGCCCTCCGGTCACACACGCTGGGCAAAATGAGATCGTGTGCCACGGGCGAGCAACCAAATACAATTATACAGGTCCAATCAGTTCCGGTTGTAAGTACATCCCACACAGTCAATCCCAGACAAATGTTTTTGTTTGTTATGTACATTCCACACAGTAAAATCCAGGGAATACATTTCCGTTCTTATGTACATCCCACACAGTCAGTCCAAGAAGTATATTTCCATTTGTATGTACATCCCACACAGTCAATCACGGGAAAACGTTTCTGTTCATGTATACATCCCACACAGTTTTATGTATAGCCTCGTGTGTGATAGGTGTAACGATCACACACGCTCTGCCTCGATTAACCATTTGCTTTTATTCAACTACATCACACACACCTTGTTGAAGAAAACTGTATGGCATTGGGCTATCCATCACAACCGTTTTTGCTGCTAGAACCGTTTGCAAAGTTCCATGACCCATTTAGCAGGTTTATTAGTTTACTATTAATAATTCCAGTATTACGCAAATTCACATTTCATATCAAACAGTGATATGTCTCCAACGTATCTATAATTTTTGATTGTTCCATGCAGTTATATTATAATTCTTGGATGTTTTACAATCATTTTATAGCACCTTTATATCATTTTTTGGCAATAACCTACTGACATAGTGCCTAGGGCCAGTTGCTGTTTTTACTTCGCAGGAAATCAGTACCAAACGGAGTCCAAACGCAGCGAAAATTTTTGGTGATTTTTTCTGGATCAAAAGACACACGATGGGCCAAGAAAGTACCCGAGGGGGGCTCCGAGGGGAGCACAACCACCAGGGAGTGCCTGGGGGCCCAGGCGCACCCAGGTGGGTTTTGCCCACCTTGGCCGCCTCCCGCACCGCCTCTTTGCTCTATAAATACCCCAATATTCCAGAAACTCTAGGGGAGTGGACGAAAATCAATTCCAGCCGCCGCAAGTTCCAGAAACCACAGATCCAATCTAGACACCATCACAGAGGGGTTCATCATCCTCATTGGTGCCTCTCAGATGATGTGTGAGTAGTTCGTTGTAGACCTAGAAGTCCGTAGTTAGTAGCTAGATGGCTTCCTTTCTCTCTTTTGATTCTCAATACAATGGTCTCTTGGAGATCTATTTGATGTAACTCATTTTATGGTGTGTTTGTTAGGATCCGATGAACTTTGAGTTTATGATCAGATCATTATATGCGTGATTGCTTATAGCCTCGTATTTGTTCTTCGAATCTTCGGTTTAGTTAGGCCAACTAGATCAATTTTTCTTGCCATGGGAAGAGGTGCTTTGTGATGGGTTCGATCTTATGGTGCTTGATCCCAGTGACAGAAGGGGAACCGACACGTATGTATCGTTGCCATTAAGGATAACAAGATGGGGTCTATTTATACATAAATAGATATTGTCTACATCATGTCATCGTTCTTACTGCATTACTCCGTTTTCCCATGAACTTAATACACTAGATGCATGCTGGATAGCGGCCGATGTGTGGAGTAATAGTAGTAGATGCAGGCATGAGTCGGTCTACTAATCTTGGACATGATGCCTTTATAATGATCATTGCCTGGATATCGTCATGATTATTTTAAGTTCTATCAATTGCCCAACAGTAATATGTATGCCCACCGTATGCTATTTTTCTTGAGAGAAGCCAGTAGTGAAATCCACGGCCCCCGGGTCTCTTCTTTATTATATTTACCTTCGAGATCTATTTTTATTCGCTTTTATTTTTAGATCTATTAATCCAAAAATACCTTGCTGCAATTTCTATTTATTTATTTTATCTCGCGTTTCCACCAGATTTATTTATCCAATCTACTACAATTTTACCTATCTTTTTACCCGTGAGGGATTGACAAACCCTCTCTTACGTCGGGTTGGAAGTATTTGTTCTTTGTGTGTAGGAGCTGTTTACGTGGTGTTGCGTGGTTCTCCTACTGGTTCGATAACCTTGCACTCATCACCGAGGGAAATACCTACCATTGCTTTGCTACATTGATACATCCATTTTGCATCATGTTTACCTACTGTTATTTATGTTGTTTTATTGCATAATAATGCTTTTTGGAGTAATTCAAATGCCATTTCTCTCATAATATGCAAGGTATACACAAAAGGGGAGAATTCTGGCAGCTAGAAATCTGGACCTGAAAAAGCTACGTCAGGCTACCTATTCTTCACAACTCCAAATGAGCTGAAACTTTACGAGGATTTTTTATGGAATAAATAAGAATTTTTGGAGTTAATAAGTACTAGAGGGGGCCCACCAAGTGGGCACAACCCACCTGGGCGCGCCAGGGAGCCCAAGCGTGCCCTGGTTGGTTGTGCTCACCCAGGCCCACCTCCGATGCCCCTCTTCTTGTACATAAGTTAGTTTGACCTAGAAAAATAAGGATAGGACTTTCGGGATGAAGCGCCGCCGTCTCGAGGCGGAACCTTGGTAGGAGCACTTTTGCCCTCCGGTGGAACGATTCCGCCGGGGGAATTTCCCTCTCGGAGGGGGAAATCATCTTCATCATCATCACCAACAACTCTCCCATCTTGGGGAGGTCTATCTCCATCAACATTTTCAACGTCACCATCTCCTCTCAAACCCGAGTTCATCTCTTGTGTTAAATCTTTGTACCGGAACTATAGATTGGTGCTTCTGGGTGACTAGTAGTGTTGATTACATCTTGTAGTTGATTACTATATGATTTATTTGGTGGAACCAATACAAAAAAAAGACACATCCGTGACATTTTGGGCCGAACGAATTTTTTTTCTGTCATACATATGACACTTCTATGATGATAATTGTGACAAAACCCGGTATCATCATAGATGTGGTGGGCTCCTACTTCTATGACAAAAAATCATGACAGAAAATGGGCTTTTCGTCCTGGGCAGGCCGGAGACGCAGCTGCATGACATTCTTTGGGCCGTCCATGACGGAAAAAACTGTGGTAGAAGCGAGGGCAAGGAAAATTTCGGGGAGTTCCCGGTTACGGTGGGAGGTCGGGGGCCGAGCGATGCGCATTTCTCTCGTACACGTACGCACGTGTGTGCGAGGCATTGGCTCTAACTGAACCCGAGCAATTGCACTGCAGGCTACGCGTTACTGAACCCGAGCGATCGATCGATGGCTGTTAACTGAACCCGATCGAGCGATTCCTTCGCTACTGCTGCTAACTAAAGCCGATCGATGCTGCCTCTGGGATGAACAGTAAGTGT
>NC_041387.1:212820272-212837068 GCF_002162155.2 Triticum dicoccoides | reverse complement strand
GATCGAGCCGGTTGGGGCTGGATGAACAGGACGACCCCGTGGAGGGGTGGTTGAATAGTAGCCGGTGGAGTAGCGCGCGGTGGAGGCTGGATGAACAGGAGCCCGTGGAGGCTGGAGGAGGTCGACGGTAGCCCATGGAGGCTGGAGGAGGTCGACGGTGGAGATGAATAGTATCTCGTGGAGTCCCGTTTTGCGGTACACCACACCCCTCCCGTTACACAAGACCCCCGTTTTGACCGTAGAGCTCCAACACAAGTCCATTTCGTCCGATTTGCGGTATGCCACACCCCTCCCGATCAACAGGAACCCCGTTTCGACCATAGGAGGTCCGTTTCCTCCGTTTTGCGGTACGCCAGACCCCTCCCGATGAATAGGATCCTGTTTCGAATGTGGCCGGTCGAACACAAGGCCGTTTCCTCCGTTCTGCGGTACGACGGGCCTCGTTTCCATCGCCTGTTCCGTCCAAGCCCTCCCAATGAACACGACGACGCATTTTGTTCCGACCCAGCCGGTTGGCTCCCCATGAACACGACAACGCCGTTGTTTCTCCGTTCCCCGACCTAGCCATGTACACGAGCCCTGGCCATACATATGCGCGAGTAGGCATTCGAGACCCTGCCCGTATGTACACATACGTGGTCGTATTTTCTTTCTTGCACACTGGCCGCTGTACATACATGTACATGCTACGTGCGCACCTCTACTAAGACACGTGCGCGCCTCTACATCCACCAGTATGTACGTACACGTTCGCGACCAGAATGAGAACGCTACGTACGCTTCGACCAGGTGGGTCCCGACTGTCAGGCACTTCCTTGCGTGCGAAGATGTAGCTGGTGGGTCCCAGTAGTCAGGGGGGAGAATCATTTTTTTGCCCGGATGCACTTCCTTGCGTGCGAAGGTGTAGCTGGTGGGTCCCAGCAGTCAGGGGGAAACGTTTTTTTGCGAAATATGGTGGCCCATCCGGTGGGTCCCTGCTGTCAGGTGGAGGAATAATTATTTTGCGTGTAATAAGGAGGCACTTGCTTGCGACCGTCGTGGACCCAGCTGTCAGCCTCTCCACCGCATAGTACTCTTCCGATGGAAGTCGGTCGTTGACCACATTGACCACGCCGCACCGAGAGCACCACGGCGGTGGACGACGGGGAGGCCTAGGAAGGGGACGACGCGGAGCCGGGGAAGACGCAGTAGTGGATGCCCACACGAAGAGGTGTACGAGGGTTCACTAGTTCGGCTGTGGTGTGAGGCTGCCGTCGCCGCAGAATAACAAGGGGTGTGGGTGAGTAGAGGGATGGCCTGGCTAGCGGTGGGAGTAGTAGGGGGCGGTGAGGCCTCCGCGGCATCACAGTCGGCCGTGTGAGGCAGGAGCACGCGACACGACCGGCGCTGGTTTGGGCGGCTGGAGCAAGAAGACCAGAGGTTGAAGAAGCACTACGGCCGTTGGATGAACATCATACGGTAACAGGAGCTAGAATCATTCATATTGACTAAGTTGACAAAGCCCTCCATCCCCGTCAACTTGGTAGGCCCACAAGTCAGCCTCCTACTATGCTGGGTTCTAGCTGGTAGGGGGAGAATTCATTTTTTTGTGCGTATAAGGAGGCACTTCCTTGCGTGCGAAGATAGCTGGTGGGTCCGACCTGTCAGCGGGGGGCACGTCTTTTCACGAAATACAGAGGCCCTTCCGATGGGTCCCAGATGTCAGGTGGAGGAATCATTATTTTGCGCGTAATAAGGAGGCATTTCCTTGTATGCGGCCGTGGACCCAGCTGTCAGCCTCTCCACACACAGTCTACTTCAGATGGTTTCATTCATTGACCACGCCGCACTGAGCGCATCCAAGGTGGTGGACGACGGTGAGGCCCCGGACATCAACGAGCCGGAGATGGGAAGACGCGGGAGTAGATTCGCAGACGGAGAGGTGTATGAGAGTTAACTGGTTCTAGTGCGGTGTGGTTCGGCAGTAGGTGGAGAAGAACAGGAGGTGTGGAGGGGTGGAGGGATGGCCTAGCCAACGATGGAGTAGCGCTTCATAGCGAAGCGTGCTAAGCAGAGCTGCTAGCAGCAGGAGGAGGGAGGTGGTCCCGGTGGCGCTGGAGGAAGAAGACGAGAGATTGAAGACGGATGCCGGTCGTTGGATATAAATCCAACGGCTAACATGTCAGAATCATTTGTTGACTAAATTGACAACGACTTGCATTGGCTTCGACCTATTGGCCCACATTTCAACCTCCAAAAATGTGGCACGTATTCAACCCATTTTTTTCAGAATTTACAGTCTTTTTTGCGCGGTAGAATTTACAGTCAATTTGATCTTTTTTTTGAATTACAGCCATTAGCTGGGCTGGGTGAACAAATAATGTAGCGTCCATGCGGCCCATTTATTTTATTTCCTAAAAAATTACAGGCCATTTGCACTCTCGAAATACACGATTTTGCTGGGTTGATTCTAATTATAATGTTGGGTTGGGCCAGCAATGTTATCAAAAAATTAAAAGGGGATGAGCATTTTGTTATAAATATATTTAAATAATAAGTGATATTATTACATTCGTCCTTAAATCTTACCAAGCTTTTGTACACAATCACTAGGATTTTCGTGCCAAAACAATCCAGGATTTTTTGTTAAGAAATTATTTTTATAAGTTAATAACATGTGGGATATTGTTTTCTTACATATGTATGTATCTGTTAAATATATGATGACAATAAAAATAATATACAATAACATATAAAATAATTTAAATATATATAATATAGTGAGAAGGGAAACATAAGTTGGACTTGGCGTTCCTATTCTTATATAGAAAAATAGAACAGACCTCTGCATTTTCTTCAAAAAAATACATAAATTGGGCTGCAGATATTTAGAAAAAATAAAACCTCGGATGGGAGGTCCATAGGCCAGTCGATACATGACGGTTCTCAAGAAAATACAAACAGGCCTATGGACCTCCCATCCGAGGTCGTGGGCTGCGCATGTTAAAAATGAAAGCCTAGACGGGGCAACCCAAAACCCAGCTGATACTTGTTGCCCCAGTGATAATAAATGATACCTGCCAGCTCCCCAGCTTCATTGTGAATTTATCTCCTATAGTAACTACGTTGAAGCACCTAAAAAAATGTAACTATGTTGACAAACCCGTGGGCCCCAATGTCAGTATAGCATTAGGAGGAAGTATTTTTTCGATGAGGCACTTGCTTGCGTACGGCCATAGACCTGGTGGGTCCCGACTGTCCGCCTCTCCACGTACAGTCCTTTCCATATTCCTCTCGTTTGTTCAGCATGTTCACAACGGCAGACATCGGCATCACGGAGAGCGCACAAAGGCGCAGGAGGGGATCCCACCACATGAGGAAGTGCCTTATTATTAACGAAACTACTGAACTAGCCTAGTGGACAAGTGACACTACCCGACAGCTGTTCCACCCGGGTTCGATTCCACCTCACACCTGTGCAGGGAAAATATCTCCAATTTTTTTGCCTCTGCCTTTATTGACATGTGGGTCCCCATTGTCATCTACGCACACCACGTCCAACACTTGCCAAAACTTCATCCCTCGTTTTCTCTGTGTTTCGCACACTCGACATTGTGTGGGCATTTTGACTGTGCATCATATGAAAATGTGTTATGCATGAATGTTGATCAGCATGATGTTAACTGGCTGGTAGTTCCATTTTCGACCATGAATAAAACTTCCAACATGATGTTAACCCTGTTTGAAAAGGCTGTGTTAATATAAATGCTCTGCCTCTGGAAGTTGCAGTTTCTTATCTGAAACTGAACTTGCAGTTTCTTATCTGAAACTGAACTTGCAGTTTCTTATCTGAAACTAAAACTTGCAGTTTCTTTTCTGAGAATCACATTGTCTGCACTTTTATACTCCTATGAAACCACATTATTTTAAGTGCTAAAATAGATCTCTAGAATTCATAAAATACTTCATATGCTCAATACTGCAAATATGAAATTCAAAAGACATTCATATCTGAAAGTACTCTCAAAATACACAACACAAAACACAATTCACAACCTGCAAATACTGACAACCCTAAGCTCCTCCTGACAATTCACAACCTGCCCGACTATTGGGCTGGGGGGGCAGTCCCCTCCTATTCCTCAGCGGCAGACAGCTGCCCCGTAAGACGATGTGAACGGCGAGGGAGAGGATGGCAGGGAAGCATCGTTGGGCCAACTGCTTTTCTCCTCTTGCAGTTGGGTTCGGTCGATGAAGACTCCACTGGCTCGCTCTGGTAGGACACCCTCACAAATAACACCCTGTAGATGCTCGATCCTTCAATCTCTGGTGGATGCTCCATCTGGGATCGATACTCCCACCACCGCTCCCTCACGATCGGATTCGGTGAATCTGTTTTCTCCATGGCCCAGAGGAGCAGCTCTATGTACTCCCGCGCGACTCCCTCCGGGTGTATCACCGCCTTTTCGCTCTGTTGCAGATATTTGGCCATGGATGTCTCCATCGCCGCTAGTTGGTCTGTGTTGTCAAACCAAGACTGTATCTCCAACATCCTAGCTAGCTTCACAGGGTCGCCGTCTACGATCCTCACGTATCGGTTGTACTCCTCCATCGATCTACTTCTCCACAGCACCTTCACTCGCCGGTGGTGGTTTTTGAATGGAAGAGGAGAGGAGCAGCGCTGGTTTTGGATTAGAATGGGAGAGGAGCGACGCTGGTTTTGGACTGGAACAGGAGAGGAGGGGCGGTGGTTTTGAAATGGAAGAGGAGAGGAGCGGCACTGGATTTAGATTGCAACAGGAGAGGAGCGGCGGTGGTTTAATAGGAGAAGAGCGGAAGAGCGCTGCTGGTCTTGGAAGTATTTTTTGGTTGTTCAAAGTTTGACCACGTGTTGTATTTGACAAGCAAAATGTGAATGCATGTCACCAAAAATTGTATCGTTTGGTTCGTATCTGAATGTACTTTCAAATCTTATTATTTTTTCAACGTATAACATATATTTTATGTGCGAAAATCATGGTCAATTATGACCCAGAATAAAAGGGAGACTAGTTAATGTTGGGTCACTTTCTTAATTGAAGGGTAAATTAATTTTGATTTTGATCCACTCACAGCGTGCCGACCCTCTCGTCCAATCCTAAATCGCTGCCGCACACTCCTCTCCCTCTTCTCCATTGCGAAACCACCACATCTCCTCTCCATCATCTCCATTCCAAAACCACCGTCTCGCCTCTCCCTCTTCTGATCTTCTCCATTGCAAAACCACCTCCTCTCCTCTCCATCATCTCCATTCTAAAACCACCGTCTCGCCTCTCCCTCTTCTCTATTGCAAGAACACCGTCTCTCCTCCCATATTCCAAAGCTAGTACCGGACCACTCAGAAGGACATCTATGGAGAGGATGCATCAGCAAATCAGGCAGATCACCGGCGGCGACCAGGCAAAGTTAGCCAGGTTGAAGGAGATCCTTACTTGGTTCGACATTGAGTGGGAGATTTTGAGGACGGTGCGGGCCATGTGGCAATGTATGCGAAAGAGTTAGACGCCAGCGATGAGGGAGGCGATTTACATGTACTCCTCGGCGGCAGTCACGCCGCAGTCCTCCGTGTTCATCGAGTATCTCCTCTGGGCGATGGAGCAGACAGATTCCCCCAAGGCGACAGTCAGGCGGAGGTTGTGGGTGTACAGGTCAAAGGTCGAGCACCCAGAGGATAACGAATCGATCGAGTATGGTGTGCCGTTCGTGAGGGTGCAGAGCCAGCCGGAGCCACAGGAGTATTCGTTCTCCCACCGCAAGAGGAGGCTGGATGGCGCGACGTCGCTTCCCTGCCGTTCTCCATGGTTCCCTCGATGCTCGCCTCGTTTCAACGGCAGCGGTAGGGTTTAAGGTAAGCTTCGCACTAACCTACTCTTCCACCTACTCATGCTTACAATCAGTGTGACAGCTAATGAAAATCATGCTTACAATCAGTCTCCGAGTACTACGCCAATCACCCAAAAATAGCTCTGGACCTTTGGGTCAAAGTTGTGACACAGTGTACAAATAAAGAAAAATAGATTGGTGCTTCTTTGAGAAAAGAGTACTCCCTAGAAAACTGCCAATATAAGCTACTAGTATTTGGTTAGAGGATTTGCTGCCGAGAAAGATCCGTCCACAGAGAGCGCCACACATCCCACTGGTGGTGGTGGATGCCAATGCGTGCATGCAGCATGGTTGGTGTCGGTAATTTTTACTTGGCACACCTCACACTCTGCATATATGCTGGTTCCATACGTAGATTTGTGCATTTCCACCAAAATGCAGCTGAATAGCCCTGTTTGCACAGATAATGAAAAAGCGTGATTACATTATAGTGGCACTAGTTGATGAAACACACATAATAAATAGAAGAAAATATTGCGATAGTATCATAGTATGCCATGCTGCGAGGGCGAGATGGGCCCTGCGACACCTCATACGGTACGCCTCATACTGGACATCGTCCCAAGTCTCCCAGATACACCTTCTTCTAGTGATGAACATCAATGTACAACGGTAGTACAAGGAGGCGCCTTGAGACATTCAAATCTCTATTTTTGTACAGATCAACTAAAATTAAGCACCCCATTTTGCAGAAATGCTTAAACATTAACAATGGGACTAGTTGATGAAACATACATTAACAAAGAGAAGCACTTTCTTTATCTACATTGGAAATGAAATGATAGAGAGGACACTCGCTCTATTTTAACTGTATTATTACTTCATTTTATCAGTGACACTATGGTCGAGCAGGTGGCAAACGAAGTGTACCGTGCGTCGCAAGGATGGAGGCCGGGGGTGCTTAGACTGGGATGCTGAAGCTGGCTCTTTCAGTCACCAACATGGATGATTCAATTCATGGGATCTTTTGGTGCAGTTCACCTAAAATGAAGCAATGTCCTGTAAGCTAGCAACTTCTTCTTAAAAAAAATTTAAGAAAAGGGCTCCAGCCCTGGTTCCATTTCCATCAGAAAACAAAACCCATAGAGCTTCTTCTTCATTAGTTGCAATAAAATTGAGCAACATCAAGGTTGGTTGTGAAGCTCCTGGAATGCTCAACTATAATTTGGATATCATTTGTGCAGTTCAACTAAGATTGAGCATGAAATGTATATCTCTGTTTGCACAAAAAAGGTGGTAAGGAGGGTGACTAACAAGTGATGAAACATGCATCAAATGAAAAGAAGCATGTTCCTTATCTGAATGGCAATCCTACAAGGACAGTAGCAATTTCTAAAGCAGTGGCATTGCTAGATATTAGTGTGGGCATTAGGATTAACTATGACAACTGTTAAATACGACATTACTTTGGGCACGGGAGAGTAGGCGGACCAGGACAGATGCATTTCTTACGAAAAGAACCAACTTATCTTAATGGGAAATTTAGCAGGACATGTAAAAAAGTGCCATTGATTCATATTACTGGAGGCATTACATTGGAAACAACATTGGTTTAATGTGTCCTTACTTTTAACAGTGCGACTGCTACATTTTACCAATGGCATTACATAAGAGTGGCTTGGGGCAACAAACATCAGAACAGGATATCTGGGTTGGTCCCATTTTTGTTCGTTATAGCCACCTTATACTGTGTGAGGCTAGCAAATCTAGTGCTGGACTTACTCTGTTAACTTGTCCCTAGTCCCCACTTTCTTTCCTTTCTCAACCAATAGGTCGGGTTTATATTGAGTTTGTACTACGTTTCCCTTTATTTCCCTATTAGACCTAGAGACCAGTTGGATAGCTAGCCTCTGCCACTTTTCGACCCCATCATTTCCTCTTTCGACCAAGTCCTAGATTCAGGTAACAAATCCTCCCCCACCCCACCCCCTTTCTTCCTTGTTTGAACCAAGTAGTACTAGATTCGAGTGCATGAACTAGTTTTACCTCTTAAACGTAAAAAATTAGGTGGTTTTCGAACAGCCGATCGATCCTATCTACGAGGGGCCTGAGAAATAGTAAAAGATACAAATGTAGCGACGTCAGGAGCTTGGGAAGTAGAGAAAGGCCGGTTTCGAAGGAAGTTATACCTGATGGTCGCCGAGATGTCGCTAGGTGGGCGGCGGGAGGCCGAATCTGCCCACACTACTGCAGCGAGGAAGAAGGGGTTGGAGGCCCTCCCTCGCCAGCGGTGCTTGGGAGAGAATGGCAAGGCGGGCTAATCGGGACGCGCCAGCAGTGGGTAAGAGCCGTCGCCGAGGACAATCGCGTGAACATTGCACCTTCTCACCTTCCCCGGCGGAGAGGATCCGGCTGGATCTGTGACTAGCGGTGAGCAGAGAGAGAGAGAGAGAGAGAGAGAGAGAGAGAGAGAGTGGCCACCGCTGTCATGTTTAGATCTGGAGAGGACGAGACAGCGTGAAGATAGCAACACTAGCAAGCAAGCGCGGAGGCTCCTCCCTATATATATAGTGGAGTACTATTAGTTTTCTTTTGTCTACCGGAGCCGGCTTGACCTCGTCAATGACTGTCGAGAAGTCTTCATGCACGTGGCCCGGAGGCGCAGTTGTCGTCATTTTGATATGAAGCGCCGGATTATAACATATAACACGAAAAAATGCCACTTGACAAGAAATCATAACCTCACTGCCCAAAGGAGACAACATGAATCCCGACGGACAAACTAGATGAGGAACAAAGCTCAAATTAAAGATAAACTCATATAAAAGGGGTCCGTCGATAGATGTCCTAATTAACATAGCCGGCTTGACCTAGATGGCAGCCGAGTAGTCTTCGTGCATGTGCCCACAATGACTAGCCCAACTCAGTTGTCGCTGTTTAACCCTCGCAGTGATCCGAAGCACATGACACCTAATTTTGCGAGATGACAAGAAACCTTTTTTTAGATTTCTCACCACAACTACAGCCATGTACAACACAGCCTGCACGATATGTAGACGATATGCCAGACCGACCGACCGTCTGGGGTGCGACGCGAACGCGACGGACGTGTTGTATACTCCGTACATGTGTACCACCATTTTCTAGAGGCTTTGCTCCATGGCCCAATCCATGGATACAAAATTAGTACACTGTACTATTTAAAAGTCGAGGGCGGGGGCTTTTCCTGTGTGGTAGGCGGGGCAGTTCTTCCTAGTCGGTTCGACAGAGACGCGAGAAGACGAGGGAGTAGGCTGCTGCAAACGTAGGGCTCTGTGATTTGACAGTGAGTTACTGCTGGACAGGTGGGGCCACGTGATTTGACTTGCCATTATCATTTTAACTATGGTGCTACGACCGGCGTGAGTCTCCCAATTCCTGACCACCTCCATACAGGTGCCTCTCCCAATGCTCCACCATGTAGTAGAGGCTGGCTCTTGCATGAGAGCCCACTTCTCCACTTTTTCCTTGCCTCTCTTTCCTCCACATATGCAAAAATGCCATGTAAAGCACACTATTGTACTTAGGTTGGTCGTAATGGAGAGTATCATATACTAGTATCATGCATATGATACTTTTGTATGATACTACTCCCATTACAAGCAGCCTTACTTGCTCATGCAGTTGCTAAGCTTGCCACATATGCATAAAGTCTGATGTGGCAAGTTAATCAAGAAGAGAGAGACTAGTTTGGTGACCCAAGTAAGAAATGGTGCACGTGTACCTAGGTGAAAAGACAATTTTGAGTCTATAGCTAATTAAATGAAGCAAACTTAGCAACGAAAAACTAATAAGCACACCATTTCATTGGAAAAGGTCACTCCTTAGCAAATGCAATAAATACTAGTACTCCCTATGTCCCATAATATAAGAACGTTTTTGGCACTACACTAGTGTCAAAAACGTTCTTATATTATGGGACGGAGGGAGTACGAAGAAAGAGATAGAGAGGAGTAAAAAAATACAATTATAGCCAACCTTATAGCTAACCTTGTTGTAGTATGAGTGACTAAGTAATGACTATGTATGACATGCCAACATCAGATAGCCTAACGCACCATGTTAAATCTCCAAGGGCGTGACCGCGCGAGCGACGCGACGGTCGTGGTAGGCGCGACCATGATACGGGCTGCTGGCAGCCCTTGGATCTGAGATCAAACGGTCGCATGCTAAGTTGCTGAAAATTTGCAGAATAATCCTCCAGGATAGGATATTCACCCATAGGTCTAGAATCATGCCATGCAACCGTTTGATCTCGGATCCAAGGGCTCTCGGAAGCCCGTATCATGGGAGAATGGAAATCCACTATCCTGTCGTTCGCATGCTGGCAGTTCACTCCTACTCGTCCCCGCACGTCCTTTAATACTACGGCGGTTCGCTCCTAGTCGTCCCGTCCTTTCACATTACGGAAGTTCCACTAATCCTAACCCTCCTCCCAAATCCATGGCGTCCCAAGTCTCCACGATCGGCGGTGAGTACAAGGTTAGAACCATCACCGGCGATGAGTTCGACGTCATCTACACCCGTTCTTCCGTGACGGTGAAAGGATGCCTTTCTCGCTTCAGATGCATGTTCGAAAACTCAGATGATGAGTGGGTCGCCGAGCTAGATGTTGAGTACACCACAGTCCTGGGACGAGAGAAGGATCTAAAGGACGAAGAGAGGAAGAAGCCCGCCGTGATCCAGGTTTGCGTGCATGACTTATGCTTGGTCTACCACATATGCCATGTCGATGTTGAATGCCTGGATTTTAAGGACTTCCTCGAGAGCAACCTAGTGAAATTCATTACTGTAGACTTTAGGAACAACGAAGAAGTCCTAGGTCGGATAGGCCTCGTTGTAGGCAACCCCTTCGACCTCCAGAAGAATCGGCTGGTGTCCTCTCGTCAGCCTTCAGTGTTGACCCTGGTAGGATCCATGGTTCATCCTTCATACGGTAAACTGGAGAAACCTCCATACACGTTTCATTGTTATGCATGGCAGTGGAATGTACTAGATATAGACCACATCCACTACGCTGCAATGGATGGCTACCTTTGTTTCAATACCTACAAGGGTTGGATGAAGAGAAAGAGCCAAGTGTGCGGTTCAAGCAAAGAAGTATCGGCCAAGAGGAAGAGGGACAAGGACGAAGTCAAGGAAGTGGACGAGGACTCCGAGTAAGGTGGCAGTGTCGTTGCTCATGGTGGTTCTAATGCAGTGTCTACCGGAATAGTTGCAAAGTTTAATTTCAGGTGTGCTTAATTTAATTTGAGGGGTGTGTTGTGCCGAGCCCCCCAGCAGAACTATGTTATATTTCTTCTCGTTACTTTAACTCTTCAATACGTACATACTAGTATTTCTTACATTTCATCTTTTAGTTGGTATAGTACTACCACTCGTTTCTTCACGTTATATACGTACAATATATATGGCCAACATCATATAGCCAGCAGTTTAGTTGTCAAAGAATTTCAGGGTGCTTAGTTTTGTCAAAGAATTACAGGATGCATAGTTTTATTTGAGGGGTGGGTTGTGCTGGACACCATTATTGTGACTAGCCTTTTAATAGTACTATATGCATAATTTGGTGACGAGCGCTCTCTATATGTACCACCTTTTTTTTAATTTCAAGTTTTGCTCCATGACGCAATCCATCGATACTACTACTGTACAAAAGTATACTTTTTTAAAAGGCTAGAGGGTGGGGCAGTCTAGCTTGGTCGGTTTCACGAGAGGCGAGGGACTTTGTGATTTGACGGCTCATTACTGCTGGAAGGCGGGGCCTTGTGATTTGACTGCTCGTATAAATGCGCCGACGACCTGAGGAGGAGCAAAGAACCGTGCGCTATACTCAAGTTTTCCACTGGAGTAGTACTACGACGGAGGAGCACGGAACACGAGAGCCCAGTGCCATATGGCGATAAAAAATTATCTAATTTGCTAGTCATCTCATTGTTAGCATTGTTCTATTCATTCCCTCAAAAAAAGCATTGTTCTATTCATGCCTCGCAGAGAACGTGACACATGCGGCGAAACACCCGAAGCAAAAGATGAAACACAGGAGCAAAAGAAGAAGGAAGATTATCACCCCAAATGATCTAATTCGCCGCGGAGTCGTAACTGCTTCTTCATCGCCTCCACGACCTCCATCTCCTTGTGCGTCTCCTCCGCCATCTTCTTCATTCTGTCCATGATGCGGGATTTCTTGACACGAGCCTTCATCATCTGTTCCACGGCCACATTATGTACCTTGACATGAGTCGGGTGCTTGATGTGGAGCTTCGCCAACTCCTCCTTCTGTTCCATGACGAGGGCCTGCAACATCTTCATCGAGGAACTACTATTCTCATGCAGCTTCTTCCAGCCGGCGTTCTCCTCCTTCAACAGGTCGATCTTGTGGCAGAGCTTCGCCTTGTCCTCCTGAAGTCGCAGGATTTCTCCGGTCGCCTTCTTCTCCGATGCAATGCTCTTCTTCAGCAGCATCACCAAGCTGGTGGTCAACTCCTCCTGCTTATTGAGCTCAGCGGGCATGTCGTCGAGGATCTCCTTCAGCAGCTCCACCAAGCCTTGGATGAACTCCTTCTGCTTATTGAGGTGCTTATTGAGCTGATCGGGCATGCCGTCAAGGGATAACGACTCCAGCGCCACCGGCTCGGCATGTTTGCCTCCACGGCTAGGGCGCTCCTGGGAGCCATCGCCTGCCCATGAGAGATCTTTCGAGGTCTCTGCGTGGCGGCGAGCCCTCTCCTTTTTTTCCGTAGCCTTGGTTGTCGCTCCCATGTTACGAGTAGTTCTCGACCTAGAGCTCTGCTCACCGGCCATGGCAAGGATGGACGAAGAAGAAGTACTTATGAGGAGGAAAGGTAGAGTAATTTTTTGTTAGGTAGTTCCCCTTTTTATAACCTAAGTACTAGCACTAGTACTAATACCTGCATAGTGGGAACACGTTCAGGTTTGGTATGTACTAGTAGGTGTGAGCAGGCTTTCGAATGTGATGGGAACAAGGTAAAGATTAATTGATGGTTTTGGTTTCGAGGCTCGAAACGGCTCCCGATGAGTTTAGCGGAACATAAATTTCAAGTAGACTACACTGCTCAAATGCGTAAATATTACGTTACTGTCAAAAATTGGCACAGAATACGAAGAGACCAATGGAAGTACTACTAGCAACCCATGATTTAACTACTAGTAATAATGTCTTCCTTCCGCCCTCACGTCCACTCAATTTGCATGCGCTGTATTAATTGACCATCAATGAAGTGAACGACTTTACACGCGTCAAATTATCACATGGGGTGGATCTTGGTACAAAATTGCGTCCGCCCGTGTACCCGCGCGTGCGTCCGAGGGAACAAGTGTGTGCGTGGCGTGCGTGCACATCTTCGCTTCGTGCATGTATCGCTAGTATGGCTCAGTGAGGACGAGTACATTCTTCTGGAACCAGCAGCACATCACTGTGATCAATCCACGCAAGGAGGTCGCGACAATGCCTCCACATGTGCCACGTGGCTTCATGAACTGTAAGAGAGACACTATGTAGCGTGCCATTGGAATTCTAATTTACGTGTTTTGCACATACTCGAAGTACTAGTAAGGTAGACGTGCATTGCACGCATCAGATTTTGCAACCAAATTAAATAAATAACACAGTATAGCATGTAAGCTTTGAGTCATATATGCCTGATGTAAACCTTTGTTTAATTCTTATAGTTCATATCATTCAAAATCAATTAGTTTTTATAAAAAATCTAGGGCCTCTTGGATTCGTAGGATTTCCAAAACGCGGGAATAGGAAAAACATGGGATTATAGTGGAATGTCGTCTTGAATCCTACAGGATTGTACGAGTGTTTGATTGTGCATAGAAAAAATGCGGAATTCTTTCAAAGAGGTTTGAGTGGATGGGATGTTTCCTATGAAATATAGTGCAAATGAATCCTATGGAAACATTCCTATGGTTTACAATCCTACGTATCAAACAACCAAGATAGGAAAAATTCCTAATGATTAGAATCCTCCAAAATTCCTTTGAGAATCCTTTGAATCAAAGAATCCCTTAATCTATTTTATGATTCATAGAATTTTGCATTGTAAAGCATAAAGTAAAAACAAATAATGGCAATTCAACTATAAAAAAGTTTGGGCAATTATGATACGGAAGATTCTAGAACAAAAGAGAACCACTGTTGTTTTGAGGTTTGTGCATTATGCTTAAGTTCAATCATGGAGTCTGCTAGATTGTACATGTGGCAAAATCCGGTGGGGGGGCTAGAAGATGGTGCGAGGGGCCAAGTGGAGGGAGACTATGAAGGAATGCACAAGTGAGAGATCGATATTTAGAGAGAGGGGGCGAGAACGTGCGTTGTTGCATGTAGTGGCGGGGCCATGAAAAATAAATGAGCTAGGGGGCCAAGCATTGATAATCCTTTACGAAGAGGGTCAATTCATGAACTTAAACCATTTTTAGCAGCAATTGTCTAATGATCACATTCATATTAGCCTCGATATATAGTGATGTTAGGGGGGGCAGGGCCCTTACTGCCCCTTGTCTTTGCACTGTGCGCGCGTCTGAGAGATGAAGCGGAAGGCATGGATGATGAGAGGGGGCGTTGGATATATAATTAATGTGGGTGTATTAGCTATAAATGTTAATCCTATATGGAGAGGTATGGATTGATCGATGTGGACGTGGGAAAGAGGGTGAGACCTCACTGGATATATCGATTGATCGGTTTGTGTGGAAAACTATGAAAGACATAGCTATATACACACATACATAGAGGAACATTGATCGTTGCGCATGCATGCGTGAGAGATAAAGAATGCCCGATATGATGGAGAGGGGGATGTGTGTGGGTGTGTGCCTTCATGTGAGACCAACCTGAAGAAAAAGATTGCATGTGTGCGATGGATAATGCCGACTGGTAGTGTGTGTGCATGCATGCACGAGAGAAAGTTAGTGGTACAATTATAAAGAGAAGACGACTATGTGGGTGTAAAAGACTAGGTGAGGTCATAATCAATGTAAAGTTGAATTCAAATATTTGAATAAGAGATCCTGATGTTTGAAACCCATGCATGCATGAATATAACGGAGATCCGCGCGGTGTGGTTTGGAAACAAGCATGTTGTAATGTATACACATTGAACAAGGTCAGACTGATTTGAATTTGAGATACCGATGGCAGACATCATTTGACCGCGTCGCATCCGTGCATGGACACACTATTCTAATTGGAGATGATGGGTGGCTTTCACATCACATATCTATATCTATACCCCTATATATATAATATTTTATATTTTTTTATATTGTTGCGGGTAACTTTAACTTTGAAAGATGGTCGTTGGATGAGGTGAATCCGATGGTCCAAAGATGAAAAATTTGAGCACTACTGGCCGTTGGATATCATCTAGATTCCACCAGATTTCGCCACATGTATAATCTAGAAGACTCCATGGTTGAACTTAAGCATAATACACAAACATCAAAACACAAGCACTTCTTCTTTGTGCTAGAATCTTCCGTATCAGAATTGCCCAAATGTTTTTCTACATGATTTGCCATTATTTGTTTTTACTTTATGTCTTACAACGCACGATTCCATGAATCTTAAAATAGATTAGCTTTCTTATAAAAACTAGATGATTTTGAATGAAATAAACTATTAGAATTAAACGAACATCTACATCATGCATATATGACTCAAAGCTTGAATGCTATAATGTGGTATTTATTCATAATTTGGTTGCCAAACCTCAAGCGTGGAATGCACGTGTACCTTACTCTAGTCTAAATGGTGTTTGTGTGTGTGTGTGTTGTGCATGTTGAGGTGCAAATTGTCTTTTTTGGGTGTACACGTTAAGCTTGTTCTTCCGAAATTTCAAGCCGCGCCTTGTTATACCGAAAATTCAAGCTAGTGTCTCTGTCTATCGTGTTGCGAAACTCCCGCCTCTTCAACCTGTGCCTTGTTAGCCCGAAATATTTAAGATATATCTTTGTCTCGTTGTGCTCCGACAACTCCCTCCATCTCAACCCGCGCCTTACTTTTCCGAAATTACAACGCGCGTGAAAACTCCCACCTCCTGCGAAATCCCGACACGTGAAATGCCCGTGGTACCCCTAAACCGAAAGAACCGCCTCAAATCGGTGGGGGTACTTCCGTAACTTACCCACATTTCAGACAAGCGCGTCCCTAAGCCATGGTTACCCACTGCCATCCTATCCGCCCACCCATTCGTACACCGAGGCCACGAAAACCCATGACGAAACCCCACACCCTGCTCCATCCGCCACCCAGCCGGAGTCTCTTGCCCGACGATGTCGTCCACATAAACACCTCGACGTCCCTCATCCACCGTACTGTATAAGGATCCGTCGTCGATCTTGTCATCCCGCCGGTTCAGCCATCCCGTCCTCCACCTCCAAGGAGCTGCCCCGATGTTCCCCTCGTCTTTCACACCACCTCCATTCCCACACCGCTGTCTTCACCTGCACCACCGGAAGACCATCATCATCACCATTTCCTCGGATGAAGCTGCGGCCTAATCGGCGCCACCAAAGAGGTTGTACACTAGTCGCCGCATTTTCTTCTTGATTCGATCTCATGGTGTTGCCGGCGCTCGGTCCCGAGCCGACACGGCGCAGCTCCATCCACGGCGGTGTTGCCGGCCACTTCCTCAACAGTGTCGCTCCCTCAGCGGTGACGTCCACATCAGTAGGAGCTGCTGCTGCTTTAGCTCTCACTCGCTCTGCTGCTCTGCTCTTGCTCTCGGTCCCCCGCCTGGTCTGCTCTTGCTATTGCTCTTGCTCGCGCTGCTGCTCTCACTCTTGCTCTTGCTTGTGATGCTGCTCCGATTTAGCTACACTTTAGTCGACTGAATCGACTTTTGGGTTAGTCGATTTTGAGGCGGTGGGGGGGGGGGCTCGCCGGA
>NC_041387.1:212742111-212819727 GCF_002162155.2 Triticum dicoccoides | reverse complement strand
CCATTATCTATCTTAGGGTTCAGGGTGGGGCGGTGGTCGCCGGCGGTGGCGGGGCGGTGGCATGGGGATCGCCGGAGAAAAAGCTTGGCATGGGGGGGCCTAGAGGGATGGCCGGGGCGGCAGCGGACCGGTGGTGGGGAGTGTTTTTGGGGTAGGCGGGGCGGCGGGGGGCTGCTGTTTGGCCGGTGGTGGCTGGCGGTTTAGGGGGTGGAGGTTGAAGATGAACCGCATGCCCTTGATTTCATATCCAACGGCTGCAAAATCGACTGACCAAAGATGAAAAAGTCAGTCGACCGACGTGTAGCCTCACCTTGCTAGTGCGTTCAGTTTAGACAACAAAATTCAGTTTCGACAACAAAATTAAGTTTCGACAGTTAAGTTCAGTTTCGACAATTAAGTTCAGTTTCAACAGTTAAATTCAGTTTCGACAGTTAAGTTCAAAGATGAGCGGCTGATGTATTTTACATCTATCACTTTGTGGTTATGTATTTTACGTCATGTATTAGAGATGCTATTAGAATTCCACTCAGGTTAACCTTCTCTCTCTTGTCCTGCTTCAGCCTCGGCGTCGTACAACTCACCGGAGCTGCTCCAACGACGGAACCCTCCATCACAGCGGAGCAGTACCTCGGGCTCCATCTGCAGACGCCTAAGATCTGCTTCCCCTCCTCCGGCAGCCAAGTCAGTCGGAGCATCCTCGCCGGCCAACCCAATCACGCGGAGATCAACATGGCTTCCCCAAAGAGGTTGTGCACTTGTTGCATCTCTTTTTTACTCTACATGTTATATATATTGTCCACTGAGCACTCATAGTAATGAGAAATATGATTATTTTATCCTACTATATGATAGGCAGTGAGGTACCAGGCAACTTAGCTATCCGTGATGGACTCTCTTGAACACCATCATTATTTATCTCTGCGCGTTTGAGCTGTGCATTTGTCGATGGGCCTGGGAGTTGAGCTACTATGGCAGTGGTCTGGGTCCAAAGTAATAGAAGTAGCACAAAAACATTTTTTTAGTGTAGGATTTTCCTTGCTCAAGCCTGCCTACTAGAATCGCCAGTGCTTGAAAGGAAAAGTGAATGAAAAACATAGGAATTGGAAAGTTTCCTATGGTACTACTTTTCATGAATTTGGTGCAAAGGAATGGAGCAAAGGAAAACTATAGGATTTGTTCCTTTAGTGTCTCCTTGAAAGAAAAACCGTAGGAATTCTAATTTCACTTGTGCTCCTTTTCATGTTCCTATTCATCAAGCACAAGACTAAGAGATAGTAGCATAATACCATTATAACTGTACATTTTCTTGTGGTTTGACTTAATCTCACCATGCTTTTTTGCATCCTGTGATATTCCAATTGTTGTGAATCAAACACCCAAATTCTCTGTTTTGCACGTGCATTCCTATCCTATTCCTGTCTATTTCCTATCCCTGCATTGTTAGAATCCTCAAATTCAAACAAGCCTTACTCAATTACTTCTATTACAAAGATGTGTCAAAGAAAACCTTGTGTGGTTTGTCCTGCTCCTGCGGCGCTTTGTTCCACCCCAGCTCAGCTGCTCCAACGACGGAAGGGTTCACCACAGCAGGGATCCGCTCTCCAGACTGTCTTTCTCCACCACAGATCTTCTTCCCCACCGCCGGCAGCCACGACAACTGCATTACCATCATCAACTGAGCAGATGACCTTGAGGACTACACGGGTCCGCAAGAGAGGTCGCACTCTTCCGTGTCTGCTTACGTTATGCGTTGCTTAATATGATGACATGCTACATTATCGTCCTGTTCACCTATTAGACTCCGAGTCAGGTCCAAACTAATGCCGAAACTTGAGTTTTTAAATGGTTGTGGGGTACATATTGGGGCAGCAATCAGTACTATATGTCTACTATCTGGTTAATCTCCGGTGTCTACTATGAGTTTCATGTTGGGTGCAAACAAACATTAAACGAGCCATTATCTGTATTTTTTAACTAAAGCTATTATCTGCCTGCTATCATTGGTTTTGGGTCTATCCACAGTTTGCTACCATCACTCTGGATTTGTGCATGCACTCCTTACATAATCTCACTATGTTTTATTCCTATGCATGCCAGTTATTGTACACAATGGAACTGATCATGTAGAGCAAAAGAGACGAGCCTTGCGTGGCAATAAAATTTCATGCAGACGTCGTTCCATGGTGTGCGCAAAGGCAGCCCCCCACCACTCATTTCGGATCGTAATCAAGAGGAAGATAACTGTTCTGAGGGAGATTCAGAAGGAGAAGACCACCCCTATTTACCCCATGAGGTCTTCGCTCTAACTTGGCATGCTGATGTTGGTAATATCATGCATATGGTGCCTTGCATTGCTTACTGTATACATTAAAGATGCCAACTGCTTAGTTTAGACATGCTTTGTGTCAATGCCATCTGTTTAGTTTCTTTATCGTATATGTGAATCATGCAATGCCATCTTGTTTAGCCAGGCATCATATATGTGAATTTTGCAATGCCACCCTGGTTAGCCAGTCATATTATATGTGAGTTATATAATGCCATCATATTTTTATTACGTGTTAAATTTGTCAACAATTTTAGTACATTCAATTACTCTTCCTGTGCATCAGCCATTCACCACGGTCATGGAAAAATCTGGAGTGGAAACAAGGTCTTCAGAGCAGACAATGCTATCTAACGAAGTGCATGTCTTGCTGGTTACTGATAGCTCCTCAGAGGAGGATTCAGAGACAGATGACCAGTCATATCCCCCCCCAAGGTGCATGCTCTAACTTGGCAGGGTTATGTTGCTCATATCGTGCGTATGGTATCTTGCATTGCTATGTCATTTTCTTAGTTTAGACATGCTTTGTGTGAATGCCACCTTTTAAGTGTCTAATTACCATATATGTGAATTATGCAATGCCATCTTGTTGCAAGACATTATGTATGTGAATTATGCAATGTTATCTTGTTGCAAGGAATTATGTATGTGAATTATGCAATGCCATGCTGTTTAGGCAAGCGTCATATATGTGAATTATATCATGGCGTCCTTTTTTTGTATTTCTCATTGCTTTTGTCCACAATGTTTGTATATTCAACTGCTCTTCCTGTGCATCAGCCATTTGAATTGGCGATGGAGAAATCTGGAGTGAAAACAAGGTCTTCAGAGCAGACAATGCTACCTTCTGAAGCAGATATCTTGTTGGTTATAGATAGCTCTTCAGAGGAGGATTCAGAGGTAGATGACCAGTCCTATTATCCCCCTGAGGTGTATGCTCAAACTTGGCAGGGTTGTATTACTCATATCATGCATATGTTGTATTGCAATGCTTAGTTTTTACATCATATACACAATATTGAATGCCATCTCCTTAGTTGACACATCATATATGCGATTGTCCTCTGCTCACTTCCTTAGTATATAAATCATATATTTGAATTATGTCATGCCATGATGTTTACATAGACAGCATGTATTTGAATTATGGCATGCCAACCCATTTTCTAAAGACATAATATAGTTATATCATCTCATCCTATTTACGTAGTCATCATATTTTAAATTATGTCATTCTATCCGTGAATTATATCATGCCATCATGTTTCCATCCACGACATGTTTTTGATTTATGGCATGCCAACCATTTTAATAGACACATCGTATAGTTATATCATGTCATCCTGTTTACATAGTCATCATATTTTGAAGTATGTCATTCTATCCTATTTAGTTAGCCATCATACATGTGAAATTGTGTCATGCTATCCTGTTTAATTAGCCATCATATATGTGAAATTATGTCCTGCTATTCTGTTTGGATAGACAACATAAATGTGAATTATTTCATGCCCTGTTTTCTTCCCTACTATCCATTGCACCTGTCTATCTTCCCTACTATCACTTACTTTTCTTGTTTATCAGCCATTTCAATTGGAGGGAGTGATGGCAGTATCTATGGGAGTAAAAACACGGTCTTCAGAAAAGATCGTGTTACCTGTCGATGCAGATAGAACCACGGTTGTACTTGCCCAAGAACCAGCCCCACCACACGTAACCCACACTCATGCAGATTGTACCCCTACCCAGTTGGACAGAGAACCAGCTACACCCCTTCTAACCCCAACCCCAGCAGATAGACACCCAGTTCCCGTTGACACAGCACCGTCTCCACCTCTGAGCACCCAAACACGAGCAGCTAGTAAGGTAACTGCACTGCCCAAAGCATGAGGACCACCACTCCGAACCCCAAGTCAACGCTTAAAGCAGAAGAAGAATTGTTCTCAGGTCAGGTTCCGTAGCTATGGCTCATACTACTTTGCTCTTGCATCACTGTATTTACTCATACCAACTAATTTCAAATTTGAAGGATGCAATTGAAACTCCAATGGTGCAACAGGTATGTTTTAAACCTATTTCTTCAACGTGTTTGGCTGTTTGCTGTTGTAACTTGCTCTATGTTGATTTCAGTTTCAATTGAATAAACAGTTATGTTCTCATGCCATGCACATTACAAGTGTTGTTATTGCTGTGTAGTTTCCCACACTTATATTCTGTCTATGCTGCTTTGTCTTAAATAGATATGATTCAAACCGTATCTGTCTTGATTTGGCAACATAAACTAGAATGATATAGACCATACAATGACCATACTACATAGATATATGTTTGTATCATGTTGTTATTCTATCCACCTTACTACTGAGCTGGTTTACCAAAATGAGTTTCATATACTACATTGTAAACCTGTGATGTGTTTGTTTGTTTCTTTTTTAGAACGCAGATAAAATATTGGAGAAGAGTACCCCTTTATGCAATGGTAAAGGAAGTAATGCAGATAAGGTTCAACATAGTGAGATATCCCTGTTGGTCTCCAACAAAGCTGATAAAAACTATACTGAAGACACTAAGACAACCCCAAAGTCCTGTCTTGATGTAGTGTTCGAGTTACTGGCTACTACTGCTGGCACCAGCTCTACGAACTCGTTGCCTGAATCAGTTCGGCTTCTTGAGTCTCAACTTCAAGTTGAAAGACATTGATCAGATGTTATGCGACAGGAAGCCGAAGGACTGAGGAAGTCCCTGCAGAATTCAGATGCATACTTTTTGGTGCAACAGCAAGTGCTGGAGGACTTAAGTGCCAAACAAGAGAAAGTTAATAAGCTTGCTAAGCATCTTGCCAGCATTATGGGTACCTAGGATATTGTTTCTTGAGCTCTTCTGAAGTGGTTTCAGTTCTGGACTTGTTCTGCAGCGGCGTTTATATGCTGCTGTGTTCCCTATATTTGCACTGGTGGCGAACTTTGATGCCCAGTGGATGTATTATGTGTAATAGCCATGATAGCCTAGCATAAGTTGCTTGCTTATTTATTTCCTTATTGTCTTGTTTATTTCTTTGCTTGTAGTCAGTGCAGTTCTTTTACCGCGGTTTGCTAGTGGCCACAATAACCTATTTTTTTAAAACTTGGCCACAATAACCATGGGCTACATATTTACTGTAGTTACCATGGGCCTCCTACGGGCCGTAGAAACAATGGGCCTTCTATGAGGCGTAGAAACAATGGGCCTTCTACGGGTCATAGACACAATGGGCCTTCTACGGGCCATATCATTAATGGGCCTTCTACGGGCCGTATGATCGGTTGGCCAAACATGGTCCAATAACAGACCGTATTATGGCCGTAAACGGGCTAGAGTTGGAATCATCTGTTCGTGGGCCGACCATAACGGGTCGTCGTTAATCGGCCGTATTTGATGACGCTATGAAATGGCCCAATGTATTAACGGGCCACAAAACGGGCCGACTGTAACCTCGGGCTGAATTTAGCCCACAAGCAGAAAATGACAGTAACGGGCCGTAAGTAAACAAATGCTGGAAATGAGCCCAAGAGTAAATGGGCTCTGAGAAGGCCGAAAGATAACATGGGCTAGAAACGGCCCAATGGAATAACGGGCCGTTAATGGGTATAAAGTGATACAGTGTTCATTACGGGCCAGTTTCACCACGGGTCGTTAATGGGTATAAAGTGATACACTATTCACTGCGGGCCAGTTTCACCACGGGCCGTTAATGTGCCAAGAGTTACAAATGGCCTCATATGGGCCGAAAGACGTCATGGGCCATACATGGGCCAGAAGTGAAAACAGGCTAGAATCATATTGGATGGCCCAGATGACGCTATTGGGCCTAATTCTGATAGGGCGTAACGGGCCTTGGGTTAGCGGGCTGTAAATGGGCTATATGCGAACAAGCCGTTAACCGGCTTTCCATGGGCCGGCCCGCCAACTTTTGACCAAGTCAAACGGGCCGGCATTTTCACAGGAATGGGCCTCTATTGGGTCGTGCCATGTGTCGACGTATCATAGGCGCCTTCTATCCAATGAGTGGATGACATCTGTCCCAACGATGAGCTGACACGTGTTTCTTCCAGCCAATGATGATTTTACACGTGGAAAATCCCCATTGGTCGGGGCTGTTAACGGGTTATCTATTCCAAAACCCGACCCGATAGCTTAACGACGTTCCATTATGGTGGATGCCACGTGTTGGTCACCCTTGACGAAAGCACTTCTGTGACGCGCGATTTATCGTCATGGAAGTGGACACTTCCATGTTGATAATTTTGGTAATGCCATGGAACACTTATACGACGGCACATGTATGACTATCTTGATTCTGTCATAAAATCATCATGGATGTACATGCATGACAAAAAACGCGACCTACTGTGACAAACACGTATCATCACGGAAGTGTTTTTTTTGTAGTGAACATTATATGTTAAGATCCATTATGCTATTTAATACCCCTCTGATCTTGAGCATGATTATCATTTGTGAGTAGTTGCTTCTTTTCTTGAGGTCACGGGAGAAATCATGTTGCAAGTAATCATGTGAACTTGATATGTGTTCGATATTTTGATGATATGTATGTTGTGATTCCCTTAGTGGTGTCATGTGAACATCGACTACATGACACTTCCCCATATTTGGGCCTAAGCGAATGCATTGTGGAGTAGTTATTAGATGATGGGTAGCGAGAGTGGCAGAAGCTTAAACCCTAGTTTATGCGCTATTCCCTAAGGGACCGATTGGATCCAAAAGTTTAATGCTATGGTTAGAATTTATTCTTAATACTTTTCTCGTAGTTGCAGATGCTTGCAAGGGGGTTAAACATAAGTAGGAGGTTTGTTCAAGTAAGAACATCACCTAAGCACCGGTCCATCCACATACCAAATAATGAAAGTAGCGAACATGAATCGAGCCAACATTAGAAAGTGACTAGATAAAATTCCCGTGTACCCTCAAGAACACTTTGATTATAATAAGAACCCATTTTGGCCTGTCCTTTGCCTCAAAAGGATTGGGATACCTTGCTGCACTTTTGTTACTACTACCATTACTGGCTCATTACAAATTATCTTGCTAAAAACCACTTGTGATTTCCTTCTGCTCCTCATTGGGTTCAATACTCTTACTTATCGAAAAGGCTACAATTGGTCCCATATACTTGGTAAGTGCAAATTGGTAAGGAAACATTATTACTACGTGCTGAAATTTATTGTCACTTGCTACTATGGAAAACAATCCTTTGAGGGGTTTGTTCAGGGTATCTTCACCTCGATCGGAACCACAATTAGTTGCCCCTCAACCTACTACACCTACTAAAAATATTGAATATGGAATTCCTACGGGTATGGTAGAACTACTGCTAGCTAATCCTTATGCAGGAGATGGAACCGAACATCCTGATATGCACTTGATATATGTGGATGAAATTTGTGGATTGTTTAAGCTTGCAGGTTTACCCAAAGATGAAGCTAAGAACAAGGTTTTCCCTTTATCTTTGAAGGGAAAGGCATTGACATGGTATAGGCTATGCGATGATATTGGATCTTGGAACTGGAATCGGTTGAAATTGGAATTCCATCAAAAAAATTATCATATGCATCTAGTTCATCGTGATCTGAATTATATATATAATTTTTTGCCTCGTGAAGGAGAAAGTATCTCTCTAGCTTGGGGGAGGCTTAAGTCAAAGTTAGATTCAAGCCCCAATCATGAGCTCTCAAGAGAAATTATTATTTAGAAATTTTATGCTCGGCTTTCTCGTAATGATTGATCCATGCTCGATACTTCTTGTATTGGTTCTTTTATGAAGAAGACTATTGATTTCCGGTGGGATCTTTTAGAAAGAATTAAATGCAACTATGAAGATTGGGAACTCGACGATGGTAAAGAGTCAGGTATTGAACCTAAGTTTGATTGTGTTTAATCTTTTATGAATACCGATGCTATTCAAAAGTTTAGCACTAAATATGGACTTGACTTTGAGATAGTAGTTCCTTTTGTGAATCTTTTGCTACTCACGTCGATCTCCCTAAGGAGAAGTGGTTCAAATATCACCCACCTATTAAAGAAGAAATTAAAGAACCAATAAAAGCTAAAGAAGAAACTATCGTTTACAATGTTGATCCAGTTGTTCCCACTGCATATATTGAAAAACCACCTTTCGGTGTTAGGATGAAGGAACATTCTAAAGTTTCAATTGTGGTCAACAAAAGATAGATGACAACACCTAAACCAGCTGAACAAATCAAAGTTGAACCTAGTGTTGCTATGGTTAAGGATCACTTGGTCGATAATATTGATGTGCATGTTATTTACTTATGTATTGAAGCTTCTAGAATTGCCAAACACGATGAAAAAGATAAACATAGACCATTTGTTGGCATGCATGTTGTCTCAGTTAAGATAGGAGATCACTGTTATCATGGTTTATGTGATATAGGTGCTAGCATGATTGCTATTCCTTTCTCCTTATATGAAGAAATTACGAATGATATAGCACCTGCTGAAATAGAAGACATAGATGTTACTCTTAAACTTTCCAATAGAGATACTACATCGCCAATTGGGATTGTTAGAGATGTTGAAGTCTTGTGTGGGAAAATAAAATATCCTACTAATTTTCTTGTTCTTGGTTCCCCACAAGATGAATTTTTGTCCCATTATCTTTGGTAGACCTTCCTTGAACACCGTCAATGCTAAAATAGATTGTGAGAAACAAACTGTCGGTGTTAGCTTTGGTGATGAATCTCATGAAATTAATTTTTCCATGTTTAGTTGAAAACCTCATAAGAAAGATTTGCCTAGTAAGGATGAAATTATTGGTCTTGCTTCTATTGTTGTACCTCCTACTCATCCTTTAGAACAATATTTGCTAGACAATGAAAATGATTTGCATATGCGTGAAAGAAATTAAATAGATAGAATCTTGTTCGAACAACAACCTCTGTTTAAACAAAATCTACCTACTGAAACTCTAGGAGGTCCTCCTCCACCTAAAGGTGATCCTGTGTTTGAATTAAAACAATTGCCAGACACTTTGAAATATGCTTATCTTGATGATTAAAAAATATATCATGTTATTATTAGTGCTAACATTTCAAAACATGAAGAAGAAAGATTATTGAAAGTTCTAAGGATGCACCGAGCTGCTATTGGATATACTCTTGATGATCTTAAGGGCATTAGCCCCACTCTATGTCAGCACAAGATTAATATGGAACATGATGCTAAACCCGTTGTTGATCACCAATGTCGGTTAAATCCGAAGATGAAAGAAGTGGTAAGAATGGAAATATTGAAACTTCTGGAAGCAGGTATAATCTATCCTATAGCTGATAGAAGATGGGTAAGTCATGTTCATTGTGTCCCTAAGAAAGGAGGCATAACTGTTACTCCTAATGATAAGAATGAACTTATTCCACAAAGAATTGTGTCAGGACCCCGATCCTGAGTCACACCGATCTAGCATGTAACACATCATATCACTTTGCGGCCTCACGCACGGTATTCCCACGGGTGCCACCTTACCTGGCCCGGGACCGTTTGCGCCTTTTGGCTCACGTATATGATAGTGCCGCTAGCATCCATATGACAAAGAACCCGGGCTGACATGGCTAGTCGTGAACCCAAAGTGGCACTAACTTACAGGGACATGCATACACTACCCAACAACGAACGTGTCGGTCATCAGCGAGTGAATCCGGGCTGTAGCAACTGGGCTAGCAGGACTCCGGTAAACCGGGCTGTAGCAGACTAACAGGACTCCGGTATTCATCGCGTGACATTTCCCCGAAGGGACAGACATAGGAACGAAGAAGGACACATGCCGGCCAGCCTAAGTGTTCCGGAGCAGTAGCAAGCTACCATGGCTCAGTGGAAGCACTAGGAGACATTTCCCGGTAAGAGAGGCTACTAAGGATAAACAACTAGATAGTCAGATCCCACACATACCAAGCATTTCAATAACATACACACAATATGCTCGATATGTGCAAATACAACATGGCATCACAACATGACTCTACGACTCAAGTATTTATTCAATAGGCTCCGAGGAGCGAGATATTACAATCATGGGTCTCATGACCCAACAATTAGAGCATACAAGTCAAAGCACATGCGGAAGCTTAACATGCCTGAGTACAGACATCTACAAATGAAGAAGGCTGAGAAGCCTGACTATCTACCAGATCCTGCCGAGGGCACAAGATCGTAGCTGAGGTAACAAGCTAAACGTCGAAGTCCACACGGTACTACTAGCGAGACTGAAGTCTCTCTGCAAAAACATAAATTAAGCAATGTGAGTACAAATGTACCCAGCAAGACTTACATCAGATCTAACTACATATGCATCATTATCAACAAAGGGGATGGTGGGGTTTAACTTCAGCAAGCCAGCTTTGACTCCGTGGCTATCCTGAACTACGACTGCAATGTAACTCTTTGAGGTGGCGCACACGAGTCCACATATTCACCATATCAATACACCACTATGGATCCGCTCCTGTCTCCCTACGAGAACGCCATCCATAGCACTCACGCTTATCTTGCGTATTTTAGAGTATCCACTTTCCCTTGTCTATGAACTGTACAGGCAACCCAGAAGTCCTTTACCGCGGACACGGCTATTCGAATAGATCATATTAACCCTGCAGGGGTGTACTTCTTCACACACGCTCTCACCACTTACCGCCGTTTACACGACATGTACTCGGCAACCTTCAAGCGGAAGCCCAGCGAGGGTGTCGGCCACGACCTGACTAACCACACAAGTCTCTCGTCCAGGTTTATCGCCTATTCGGGTTCCATCAGCAAGGAGATCCGGCCGGGGTGTCGCTCACGGCCCCAAACGATGTGAGCAGGGTTCCCAAGCCCACCATCCGGGTGCCACTTGGTACACCATGCCACTGTGCCTAGTCTGTCCCAAGCCCACCTGTACCGGGTGCCACTTGGTAGACTACTAACACTACCTACAAACACCAAAAACTAGTTGCAACTCCTGGACAGAGATCGAGTTGGTTAATAAGTCGAGAGAGCTTGGAGCGCCCGGAGCCCAATGTGTGGTAGTAACTGATCATGGATCACAAACACAGAACTCAGTTCCTGAGGACGGCTGCAATGAGACAACCCACCATGTACTCCTACATGGCCTCTCACCGCTACCTTTAGCAAATCGTGTTCACACACTTAGCTCTCAGTAGTAGGACATGTTCACCACATTCCAATTCATCCTCGATGAATCAGACCTGACTCAACTCTAAGCAGTAGCAGGCATGACAAACAAGCATGAATGAGTAGGCACATCAGGGCTCAAACAACTCCTACTCATGCTAGTGGGTTTCATCTATTTACTGTGGAATGACAGGTCATGCAGAGGATAAAGGGGTTCAGCTACCGCAACAAGTAACAGATGAATCGTTGTTGTCCTAATGCAGTAAAAGAGAGCAAGAGCGAGAGAGTGGGATTTTATCGGAATGAACAAGGGGGGGGGGGGTTTGCTTACCTGGCACTTCTGAAGATAATATAGTTCTTCATCGGTGTCATCGAACTCATCGTCGGCACGTCGTCTACTAAGAGGGGACAAACACCGACAAACAAGGAAAAACACAATCAATGCAATGCACAATATGATGCATGATCATGACATGGAAACATGCTGTTGATTGAGCTAATGCAACTAACAACAAGTTAAATGGAGTTGGTTTGAACACTAGGTTCAAATTCAAACTCCATATGTGATTTCTTAAATGCCATTTAATTGAATTGTCCTAAATAGTAGTCATAAGTTGTTCTAACATGCATGAAAATGGTAGAGATGGATAGATTGGATTTTTCTGATCATTTTTCATATATAAATTATTTCATTTGGAGTTACGGTTGAATTTCTATGAATTTTAGAAGTTTATAACATTTTCTGAAATAAATAAACCATTTAAGATTTATTTAAATTCCAGAGGAATTACTGTGTCAGCATGACGTCACTATGATGTCAGCAGGTCAACAGGGCGGGTTCAGGTCAAACCTGACCAGTGGGGTCCACTGGTCAGTGACTGGGGCTGATTAGTGTCGCTGACATGTGGGCCCAGTCAACATCCTCGTCAGCTTGGTCAAAGCTGACGCGTGGACCCACTGAGATTAATTAAAACTAAACAGAATCTAACCTACGTTTATTTAGACAGCGGGCCCAGCTGTCAGTGACCTATGGGTTTAGTTAGTGGCGTCATTAGTGGCTAATGAAGTCGCCACGTCAGCACGCCGGAGTTGCGCCGGCGACGACCACAGCCGACGGCGGAAGTGCACCGTGCACTCGCTACGAAGCACCATTCGATGCACGGTTTGCTCCTATGGGTTCCTGGGAGTGAGGCGCATCCAAAGCAACAAGCGACAGTAGCTGTGGTGGCCGGAGCTGACACCGGCGAGCTCTTTTGCGGCTGCCGGAGTTCGGCCATCGACGGTTTAGGCGCTACGGTGCATGTGACGTGGAGCTGGTGGCCGCCACGGGCTCCTAGAGCTGCGCCAAGCACAGCGGTGTGCTCGGCCTCGAGTTGTGGTGGCTATAGCCACGCCGGCGACGAGGCACGGCGGTGGCGAGCTTCGGTCGTGGTGGACAGCAGAGCTAGAGAAGGGGATCGACGGTGGGGAGAGAGGGGTTCGGTAGAGGAGCTCATGGTGGGGGCGCCGGTGATCTCAGCGTGCTCGGGGACGGCCTGGTGACGAAGAATCGGTCGTCGGCGGCCGCCGGAGCAGAGGACGAAGATGGCGTCGACGACGGTTCCCCAGGGCGTTCGGCATCATGTGGCTCGGCGGAGAGGACGGGGGCGTCACGGCGGATGCCATGGACATGTCGGCAAGGCGAGGGAGGGCCTGTGGCCGTGGCTACGGCGAGCAGTGGCGACGGTGGCGCTCGGGTGTGTTCGGGAGAGAGCCATGGAAGGGGAGAGGTGCAGCGAGTGAGGGAGAGGAGCGAGGGGACACGGGCGTCTCCATGGAATCGCTAGAAGGGCCGAGAGCCTCTCGGTGGCAAGCAGGAGGTGGCCACGACGGCGCAGGCGGCCGACAGCCAGCTGCCTGCCTGCTCTGGCGGGAGGTGGCCGATGACTGGCACTTGCCAGGAGGGCTGGGCCGGCACAGTGCCAGGCCAGGTGGGCTGCAGGTAAGTCCAGGTGGGTTTGCTCCCTCTCTCTTTTATTTATGTTTTTGTTTTCTATTATTCTGTAGTCTTTAGGGCTTTAATAAAAATGCTTAGGCACACTCAAAAATCACCAAACTGCTCATGGCCACTGTTTGGAATATTTCCAACAGCAAACATTTCAGTTTGTGATTATTTGAGCATTTAAAATATTATTTAGCAATTAAATGCCCAAATGCAAATACCATATGATTTAATTCAAAAATCCAGAATGGCCTAAAAATATGTGCATCATTTTTGGCAGGGGTTTTCACCTTTACCAGAAATCATGAACATTTTCAGAGGGCATTTTGGGTTTATTGAAAAAGATTTTATTTTGACCCTAGTTGAATTCATTAGCTGCTAGGGTTTATCAGCCCCCATTTCAAGTTTCATAAAATTTAAACATGATGCAACAGACAAGTGCTAGCATAGTGCAAGGTAAGGCTAGGGATGTGACAACTCACCCCTACTAGACAAGAATCTCGTCCCGAGATTCAGGCGTAGGGTAAGATGAAGGGGAAATGCAACTAATGCAATCTTCATGATCCAGGTTGCACTTCAAATGAACATTGATTCAATCACCATCTTTGTCTTGTCGTCTTGCTCTTAGAACTCCAGCCAACATGACAACGAGAGGAGAAGGAGACTCTAGAAGGATCGATCTTCTCGAAGATCGAACAACTTAGGATCAACTCACAGAATGAGACATGGCAACATCACTCGAGCTGAGATACAAAACACACATCTGAAGGAATGGAGTGCGACAGATGACGAGGGTTCACTAGGTAAACAACAATTTCACGCTTAAGAAGGTGGTGAACGGTTGTCAACGTAGCGAGGAGTTGAGTTGCCATGATACTAAAACGAGACATCTTAGGGAAGGTGACTCGTAGAAGTATCCCCTTAGGCGGCAAAAAGAATTACCTTTGATTCAGAGATCATCGAAATTCTTTATACCAACCTAAGGCAATTCTCGAGCGATCGTTTGGAGGGGGGTCGATAGAATGGCATGCTTGGATTAGAATGGATGATGTGGATTACCTTGTCGAAAACAACACAAGGGATGATTTTAGTAACTTAGGAGAAGCTCAATAGTAGAGAGTGAGTCCACTTTTGAGAAGTTATAGCATAACCGAGGAAACTGAGAGCAAGCCCAGTTAGTGCCGATGATAACACCTAGCGCTTGCGCGTGCTCTCAAGAACTTGAGCATTTCCATATTCATCAAGGTTTTACCAACATCCATGTCAAGAATCCTGGCAACACAACATACTACCATCATGGATAGTGATGGACGATGAAGATGCATAGGAAGATAACAGCTTCTCAGATTTCACCTTAGCAAGGCCAAGGAAACAAAATCTGGATGATCGACCGAGAGACATTTAGCACTCCGCTTCTAATGTTCTCCTTGAGGTGCTAGCGTAATCCATAGATAATTATGGTTTTATATCTAGAACATCAAGTAAAAGGTCGGACTTCGGGAACACAAAAATCCATAAGGAACAACTAGGGAGTAGATCCAACAAAATCCTTATGGGGAGGTGGCCAACTTCTTCAATCAAGATATTACAATAACAGGTCTTCCAGCTGGGTGTGTTGGCCACGACATCCACTTTACCGGTTATAGAGAGACCAATATTATAGTTCTTGGGAAATGTTCCAACCATCATATCTGCCTGAGATTCAGATCTAGTTGGTTTCAGGATATTCCAGACTCATCGAGTCTAGGAAGAAAAAAGAAAGTTTGCAACACAAATCGACGAAATGACGTTGCAAAATTCTCGGGAAATGGACTACGGTAGTAAGCTCCAAAACATGAGCTGGTTCGGCTACAAACATGTGAACACGTTGTCCCAGACAGGCATGACCAGGTAGAAGTCTTATAATAAAACACTACCGAGTTCAGGTGGGGAACCATCATTGAGGATAACGAAGTCCTTGCATAAGTCATATGATTAGCTCTTATGAAGGAATTCCTTTTCCTGGAACAAATCAGTTAGTGTCTTGGTGTGCTAGGGATACTCATAGAATGAAGATGATCAGTCTATCAGACCATGGAATACTTCGCACGTGCATGACTGACTTGGGATGATTTCATAGGAAGTTAAAACAACTTTTCTCAAATTCACGGCGGCAACTTGCATCCAAAGCACATGAACTGGAGACAGTCACCTCTTACATTCGAACATAGACTTCATGAGCTAGCATGAAGAAGTACTTTCAAAAGTTTCCAACGCTAGCTTAATGTTCATCAAAATCATGGAGGAGATAAGGATGTTGTCGATGGGCTCAACAACAATTCATCCAGGTTTCCATATAAAAGGAATTCCATAGTTAAGTGAACACGGTGATAGCATTGGTCAGACCAAAGAATATAATGGTGTATGCTCGAGGAAAAACCACGAGTAAGACAGCATTACGAATATTGTTGGTTCTGATTTGATCTGAGAATAGCCCACACTCAAATCAAAGATTGGATAAGATGATAGGTCCAACAACTGGTCACGAGGACCAATCGATGAAGATATCATCTTTCTTCAACTAACACACCAACACCAGGATATCCCTTTGAAACGACTAAGTTAGGTAAGCTTTTATCTTCCAACTCTCCAAGTTGTCGTTTAGCTTAACCAACTAGCTCAGGGGTATCCAACACGGATTCTTGGAGAAAGGGTGGTTCACAGAAAACCCAACTTGATCACGAACTCAACATAGCGGTCAGGTGACAACCTGATGATACTTCCGAGAAGATATATGGAAAATCACAAACCACCGATATGTCACTAAACTCGAGAACAATCTTGCTTTTCAGGGCAAGACGATATGATCAAAAGAGCGAGGATTTGACAAAATCCTAACTCATCAATCAAAGAGTGCACCAGGAGATAAGGACTAGGTAGCACAATCTATCTTAGGATGATGATTCAATAACCAACATGCTAAGAATGAGAATATTGTCCATTACTACCAAGCAACTAGTTGCTAAGGGTATTGATTTCACACATCATAGTTCATCCGTCGGCATTCTGGTTGCAACAACACGGAAGCCGAGAAATGAATAATGATGGCGAGAAGTATCACTGCAACAAGAATTCATAAGAGGGTGTGCAATTCCAATGATATTCCTGATATAAAAATGGTAATACCTCAAGGTAGAACAGACCAGAAGCTGGATTGCAACTTGATCTGCGGAACACAACTACTTTGACTCAATCCTGGAAATGGAAAAGGGGTACTAGAGTTTGTTTCTCCTAGTCACTTTGGAATAGAATGGCTTGACGGAACACAAGAGTAATAGGCATTGATATGCATAATCACTCCTGACTATCAATTGATAGACAAGGGCCAGAAAACAGCTAAAGAGGGACAACTCAAAAGAACATATGATTTTCTGTTGTGGATGCATAGATTAGCATGTCGAACAAGTTCAACATGTTTCTTCCGGATAACCCATGCAGAAAGGTAGAACTGGGAGAGTCACAACATGGAATCGAGAACTCATCAAGAGCACTCTGGTTGTGATCTTTTGGTTCAACAAACTTCTGCCATAAAGTGGTTCATAGTATTTGGAAGAAGGAAATACCACGAACTTCGAGGACTATCACAAAGGTTACTAATAACCTAAGGGAGCTAGCAATTACTATCAACATGAAGTAAGGTGAATCTCGGGTTCAAAACCGAGGAGTAGAATACCTACTAACTAAATTGCATCACGGGATGCTTTCGAGGATGGTGGCCAGAATCATCACACTGGGAATACAAAACGTGGCTAGATTACTAGGTGATACTCTAGATACCTAGGGTCATAACAATGATTCCAACATATATGTAAAGGCAATAGAGTACCTCAACTCACCGATTAGTGTGGTCAAACTGGCCCAAAGAGACATCAGAAACAGAAGGAAGGGATTTGCAAATGCATCAGTATATTGTAGAAACCTGGGATGACTCGGGCAGCATAACGGCTGTAAAAGCTCAAAAGATTGGAGACATGCTACAAAAATGGTGGCATAGCCACTCAGAAGCACAATATCAAGGTTTCAAGATCAACAGTTAACATACAGAAGATAGTAGGAACTGAACTCAAGCTTAGAACCATCAATCCTATAGGTCTACGGATTAGTAACACGTGATCCTGATAGACAAAAAAGAAAGCCTAGTTCCTTAACCCCGCAGGAAAGATAAGATGACTCGGATCAGAAGGGCATAAGTTATAAGGAGTAAAAAGAGCCTTACGTTCTATCCCACAATCAATTCCCTTATATAACTAAAGAATTTCTAGACTCAACTTCGACCAGTTTGGCTTGGTAATCCTACAGGCAGTCAGGCTCTGATACCAAAGCTGTCAGGACCCCGATCCTGAGTCACACCGATCTAGCATGTAACACATCATATCACTTTGCGGCCTCACGCACGGTATTCCCACGGGTGCCACCTTACCTAGCCCGGGACCGTTTGCGCCTTTTGGCTCACGTATATGATAGTGCCGCTAGCATCCATAGAACCCAGGCTGACATGGCTAGTCGTGAACCCAAAGTGGCACTAACTTACAGGGACAGGCATACATGACCCAACAACGAACGTGTCGGTCATCAGCGAGTGAATCCGGGCTGTAGCAACTAGGCTAGCAGGACTCCGGTAAACCGGGCTGTAGCAGACTAACAGGACTCCGGTATTCATCGCGTGACATTTCCTCGAAGGGACAGACACAGGAACGAAGAAGGACACATGCCGGCCAGCCTAAGTGTTCCGGAGCAGTAGCAAGCTACCATGGCTCAGTGGAAGCACTAGGAGACATTTCCCGGTAAGAGAGGCTACTAAGGATAAACAACTAGATAGTCAGATCCCACACATACCAAGCATTTCAATAACATACACACAATATGCTCGATATGTGCAAATACAACATGGCATCACAACATGACTCTACGACTCAAGTATTTATTCAATAGGCTCCGAGGAGCGAGATATTACAATCATGGGTCTCATGACCCAACAATCAGAGCATACAAGTCAAAGCACATGCGGAAGCTTAACATGCCTGAGTACAGACATCTACAAATGAAAAAGGCTGAGAAGCCTGAAAATCTACCAGATCCTGCCGAGGGCACAAGATCGTAGCTGAGGTAACAAGCTAAACGTCGAAGTCCACGCGGTACTACTAGCGAGACTGAAGTCTCTCTGCAAAAACATAAATTAAGCAACGTGAGTACAAATGTACCCAGCAAGACTTACATCAGATCTAACTACATATGCATCATTATCAACAAAGGGGATGGTGGGGTTTAACTGCAGCAAGCCAACTTTGACTCGGTGGCTATCCTGAACTACGACTGCAATGTAACTCTTTGAGGTGGCACACACGAGTCCACATATTCACCATATCAATACACCACTATGGATCCGCTCCCGTCTCCCTACGAGAATGCCATCCATAGCACTCATGCTTATCTTGCGTATTTTAGAGTATCCACTTTCCCTTGTCTATGAACTGTACAGGCAACCCAGAAGTCGTTTACCGCGGACACGGCTATTCGAATAGATCATATTAACCCTGCAGGGGTGTACTTCTTCACACACGCTCTCACCACTTACCGCCATTTACACGACATGTACTCGACAACCTTCAAGCGGAAGCCCAGCGAGGGTGTCGGCCACGACCTGACTAACCACACAAGTCTCTCGTCCAGGTTTATCGCCTATTCGGGTTCCATCCGCAAGGAGATCCGGCCGGGGTGTCGCTCACGGCCCCAAACGATGTGAGCAGGGTTCCCAAGCCCACCATTCGGGTGCCACTTGGTACACCGTGCCACTGTGCCTAGTCTGTCCCAAGCCGACCTGTACCGGGTGCCACTTGGTAGACTACTAACACTACCTACAAACACCAGAAACTAGTTGCAACTTCCGGACAGAGATCGAGTTGGTTAATAAGTCGAGAGAGCTTGGAGCGCCTAGAGCCCAATGTGTGGTAGTAACTGATCATGGATCACAAATACAGAACTCAGTTCCTGAGGACGGCTGGAATGAGACAACCCACCATGTACTCCTACATGGCCTCTCGCCGCTACCTTTACCAAATCGTGTTCACACACTTAGCTCTCAGCAGTAGGACATGTTCACCACATTCCAATTCATCCCCGATGAATCAGACCTGACTCAACTCTAAGCAGTAGCAGGCATGACAAACAAGCATGAATGAGTAGGCACATCAGGGCTCAAACAACTCCTACTCATGCTAGTGGGTTTCATCTATTTACTGTGGAATGACAGGTCATGCAGAGGATAAAGGGGTTCAGCTACCGCAACAAGTAACAGATGAATCGTTGTTGTCCTAATGCAGTAAAAGAGAGCAAGAGCGAGAGAGTGGGATTTTATCGGAATGAACAAGGGGGGGGGGGTTTGCTTGCCTGGCACTTCTGAAGATAATATAGTTCTTCATCGGTGTCATCGAAATCATCGTCGGTACGTCGTCTACTGAGAGGGGACAAACACCGACAAACAAGGAAAAACACAATCAATGCAATGCACAATATGATGCATGATCATGACATGGCAACATGCTGTTGATTGAGCTAATGCAACTAACAACAAGTTAAATGGAGTTGGTTTGAACACTAGGTTCAAATTCAAACTCCATATGTGATTTCTTAAATGCCATTTAATTGAATTGTCCTAAAGAGTAGTCATAAGTTGCTCTAACATGCATGAAAATGGTACAGATGGATAGATTGGATTTTTCTGATCATTTTTCATATATAAATTATTTCATTTGGAGTTACGGTTGAATTTCTATGAATTTTAGAAGTTTATAACATTTTCTGGAATAAATAAACCATTTAAGATTTATTTAAATTCCAGAGGAATTACTGCGTCAGCATGACGTCACTATGATGTCAGCAGGTCAACAGGGCGGGTTCAGGTCAAACCTGACCAGTGGGGTCCACTGGTCAGTGACTGGGGCTGATTAGTGTCGCTGACATGTGGGCCCAGTCAACAGCCTCGTCAGCTTGGTCAAAGCTGACGCGTGGACCCACTGAGATTAATTAAAACTAAACAGAATCTAACCTACGTTTATTTAGATAGCGGGCCCAGCTGTCAGTGGCCTATGGGTTTAGTTAGTGGCGTCATTAGTGGCTAATGAAGTCGCCACGTCAGCACGCCGGAGTTGCACCGGTGACGACCACAGCCGACGGCGGAAGTGCACCGTGCACTCGCTACGAAGCACCATTCGATGCACGGTTTGCTCCTATGGGTTCCTAGGAGTGAGGCGCATCCAAAGCAACAAGTGACAGCAGCTGTGGTGGCCGGAGCTGACACCGGCGAGCTCTTTTGCGGCTGTCGGAGTTCGGCCATCGACGGTTTAGGCGCTATGGTGCATGTGAGGTGGAGCTGGTGGCCGCCACGGGCTCCTGGAGCTGCGCCAAGCACAGCGGTGTGCTTGGCCTTGAGTTGTGGTGGCTCTAGCCATGCCGGCGACGAGGCACGGCGGCGGCGAGCTTCAGCCGCGGTGGACAGCAGAGCTAGAGAAGGGGATCGACGGTGGGGAGAGAGGGGTTCGGTAGAGGAGCTCACGGTGGGGGCGCCGGTGATCTCAGCATGCTCGGGGACGGTCTGGTGATGAAGAATCGGTCGTCGGTGGCCGCCGGAGCAGAGGACGAAGATGGCGTCGATGACGATTCCCCAGGGCGTCCGGCGTCATGTGGCTCGGCGGAGAGGACGGGGGCGTCACGGCGGAGGCCATGGACACGTCGGCGAGGCGAGGGAGGGCCTGTGGCCGTGGCTACGGCGAGCAGTGGCGACGGTGGCGCTCGGGTGTGTTCGGGAGAGAGCTAGGGAAGGGGAGAGGTGCAGCGAGTGAGGGAGAGGAGCGAGGGGACACGGGCGTCTCCGTGGAATCGCTAGAAGGGCCGAGAGCCTCTCGGTGGCAAGCAGGAGGTGGCCACGGCGGCGCACGCGGCCGACAGGCAACTGCCTGCCTGCTCTGGCGGGAGGTGGCCGATGACTGGCACTTGCCAGGTGGGCTGGGCCGGCACAGTGCCAGGCTAGGTGGGCTGCAGGTAAGTCCAGGTGGGTTTGCTCCCTCTCTCTTTTATTTATGTTTTTGTTTTCTATTATTCTGTAGTCTTTAGGGCTTTAATAAAAATGCTTAGGCACACTCAAAAATCACCAAACTGCTCATGGCCACTGTTTGGAATATTTCCAACAGCAAACATTTCAGTTTGTGATTATTTGAGCATTTAAAATATTATTTAGCAATTAAATGCCCAAATGCAAATACCATATGATTTAATTCAAAAATCCAGAATGGCCTAAAAATATGTGCATCATTTTTGGCAGGGGTTTTCACCTTTACCAGAAATCATGAACATTTTCAGAGGGCATTTTGGGTTTATTGAAAAAGATTTTATTTTGACCCTAGTTGAATTCATTAGCTGCTAGGGTTTATCAGCCCCCATTTCAAGTTTCATAAAATTTAAACATGATGCAACAGACAAGTGCTAGCCTAGTGCAAGGTAAGGCTAGGGATGTGACAAATTGTCACAGGCTATAGAATGGTAGTTGATTTTAGAAAATTAAACAAAGCAACTAGAAAAGATCATTACCCTCTGCCTTTTATTGATCTAAGCACACAAATTTTTGCTTCCTTGATGGATATTCTGGTTTTTCACAAATACCTGTTTATCAACCTAATCAAGAAAAGACCACATTTACTTGTCCTTTTGGAACTTATGTAATCACTACTAAAGGATGCCGCTAACGCAACACTACGATCAGAGACCATTCGACGAAACTATGTGCGATGCAATAATTGCAAACGGTGGTGTAAAAAACCCATCAAAAATGTGCAAAATGTTTGCGATGATGCATGCATCAAACACGGTTCAGATTTTGGTTGCGTGTGTGATGCAAGGCATATGATTCAGTTAGATTAACTGTTTGCGATGAGGAGGAACAAAAGAAACGGGCTGCCAGATGAAGGTGTGTATGATATACAACATACGTACGCTTCACTCGGATGAACTGTTTGTGATTAGGCAACACAAAAGAAATGGTCAGCCAGATCAAGGTGTGTGCGATATACTACATGCGGTTAACTCGGATGAACTGTTTGCGTTGAGAAAAGAGAACAGAAACGGTTCAATATTACAAGATGTGTGTGATACACGGCAAACAGGTCTATAATTAGAAATGTGTGCGAAGACCGATAATAACATAGATGATTGCTTCTAATAAGACGTATCTAATATGCTCTGTCTACACAGCATTTATTGGCCATTGGGGGACGGGCGGTCATCTGGATATGCCATAAGGATGCGAAGAGTCATCCTATATCAACAAGGACTAGCTGTTCCACCAATAGCTCATGTAAGAGAACTCTCAAGTTGAGTGTGCTCAGGCTAGAGCAGCCATCAGATGGGTGACGGAATGGGAAGTTGTGTTGATGTTAAATTAACTAATAGGATGGGTCATATCTGTCAAATTAAATGACCGATATGACCCATCCCATGAGTTAATTTAACCTCAAGGGCCTTGTTTTTTATTTTTATTTTTTAACACATGTTAAAGAAGGTCTATCGCATTACTTTTTGACAATGTGCGATATGTGGCATACAGTTGATCCATCCGACTTGTTTGTGATGGAATAAGCCGTGTGTGTTTTTGACCAGGAACAGCAGGAAAGGCTCCTACTGCGTTAATATATTAATAAATAAAGGGGCACTTTACAATGGAGTATTTACATGGTGTAGGTATTAGCCACTTTGTGGCAAGAGAAAGATATGCTAGTTTAGTGGGCTGTCAAAGAGAGTTTACAAAATCAAGAATGCAAGGTCTATGTGCCTCTTTAACCCTGTGATGTAGAAGCTCAAAGTCTCTCTTAAATCTGCCAAGCCAGGACTGAAAGGAGGGAGGTATAGCCCTGAAGTGATGACTGTTTCTCTCCTTCCAGATGCTCCAAGCTGCCACGATGAATTTTCCCAGGAACAAAGGTGACGGATGGATATTCTTCTGGTCTTGAATAGCTTGTAGCCGACCGGGGAAGGGTTCCTAGAGGATATCAAGTTTATCCCAACATTGTTTGCTGAAGGAGCAGGTGAAGATCATATGTTCAAGAGTCTCCTCAATGTTTTGGTCACAGAGCAAGTAGTTATGGTCATCCCCGATGTTGTAGTGTCTTCTTTTAAGCATATTATGTGTGTTGAGTCCGTCGTGAAACAGCAGCCAAGCAAACACGTTTAATTTCATCGTGCATTTTGATTTCCAAATCCATCCGAACACTTGGTGAGAGTGCAAATCTCTGAAGAAGAAATGGTAGTAATCCATGGACTTGAAGCTCATTTTGCCCCAAACATAATGCCACACATCCGAAGTTGCCGTTGATAGTTGTTGTGCAGCAGCAATATTTTGCATGTGTCTGATCTCTGCATGGGCTTGGGGTGGCAACGGAAGGTGGAACGCTTCATCCAGCGACGTAATCCCCAAGAAATCCTTGACCAAGACGTCTTTGTTCAAAGAGTGGGAAAAAGCACGTGGATGCGAGTCTTGCAAAAGCTGATCAGCCCAGACGTCCTTCCAAAACAAGGCAGTGGTTCCACAGACAATGTTGATGTGTGAGACTCCTCTGAACTTGGGAGAGAGTTTAATAATATCGTGCCACCAAAAGGAGCCCACTGGATCAGAAGCATGTGGTATTTTCTCCGTATAGTACGAGTCCCAAGTCAGTTGTACCCAAGGAATGTCCATCTTATTGTAGAATTTATGCAAAAAATTGAGGAGCAAAGCTTCATTCTGAATATGTAGGTTGAGGACCCCCAGGCCACCTATGTTTTTGGGTTTACACACCATATCCCAGGCGGCCAGAGAGTTACATTTGTCACCTTGCTCGGTTTTCTTGATCCACAAGTATCTTCTTCTGATTTTATCAAGCATTTCAATAAGCTTTGGTGGAAAATGAAGGGTGCACATTGCATAAATGAGGAGGGATGTGACAGTCGAGTTGAGTAAGGTCAATTTCCCTGTATGTGACATGAGGGAAAGTGTGGATGAAATACTCCTCTCAATGAAGCAGACGAGCGGCATCAAATCTTGGATGGTGGGATGGGAAGTGACCAAAGGAAGACCGAGGTACGTGAAGGGCATGGCACCAATCGAGCACTCAACGATCAAGGCAATTTGCGTGGCAAGAGCATGTTCCAAGTTAATGGGAATGAGTGTTGATTTCTGGAAGTTGATCTTGAGACCGATTGATTGTGCATAGTTTGTGAGGATATTTTTGATAATCAAAGCTTGGCAAGGACAGGAGGGCATGAGAAAGATTGTGTTGTTAGCGTATTGCACAATCGGGTAATCCATTTGGCCATTGCTAGGAAATGGAAGCTGGATCAACCCATTTCGATATGCATCATTGATGGCAGACTGGAGTAGATCGGCCGCAAGGACAAAAATGAGGGGCGAGAGAGGGTCACCCTGACAACCCCCCCGACGACAATGAAACTGCCTGCCCGGTACCCCATTAAGTAGAATGGATGGTCTGCCCGAAGAGAAGATGGATTTAATCCAAGAAAGCCGTTTGTCATTGAAACCCATGTTATTCATGATGTTGATCATTGGATCATGTTCAATGGTGTCGAAAGCTTTGGCAAAATCCAATTTGAACAACATGATTGGACGTTTTGAGGCTTGACACTAGTGAATATACTGGAAATTCCAACCTAGGAAATCTTGGATAAATCTTCCACGTACGAATCCATATTGGTTGCGATAAATAATTCTCATAATGACCTATTGCAAGCGGTTGGCCAACAACTTGGTGATGAGCTTGAGGCAACAATTGAGCAGCGTGATTGGATGATAATCATTGACAGTGGAAGGAGACCCATTTTTCGAGATAAGAGTGATTAGACCATCATTAATTCTTTGGAGATTGAGCGTGCCATCATGGAATTGATTGCATAGATTGTAGAAGTCCGCTTTGATGATAGGTCAACAAGCTTTAAGGAAAAGGCCACTAAAACCATTCGGGCCAGGTGCCCGATCAGCAGGCATCTCATTGACCACCGAGTCAATTTCCGCATGGGTGAAATGTAAAGGGAGATGATCAAGATTTCCAGTTTGCCTTATTAAAGATCGAAGATCAAATTGCATTTGTGTGGTGTTGGAGGTGCCTAGCCTTTCAGTATAAGCTTGAAAAAGAAGGGCCTCTTTACCAATGTGTTCTTCAACCATCAGACCCTCAGATGTCTACAAGTTGGCAATGTTGTTCTTCCAGTACCTCTCCATAGCCATCGCCTGAAAGAACTTCAAATTTTTATCCCCAAATTTGACCCAGCGAATGGTGCATTGTTTCTTCCAATATTGCTTTTGATAATCCAGCAAGCGGAGGAGGTGGTTTTTGATGATCTTGTGAAAGTTACCCTCGGGAAGTGTGAGTGGGTGTAGGTTCTCAAGAGCATCCAAATCAGAAAGTGTTTCATTAGTGTTTTCAATAGCAATTGAAAGACGGGAGATATTTTTACTCCAAGCTTTTAACTCTTGTCTCAAGAACTTGAACTTACGACACAGTATCGTGGCAGCATTATCAGAACAGATAGGGCGGTCCCAAACCTTTTTAACCACGTCCATAAAGCCAGGATGAAGAAGCCAATATGACTCAAAGCAAAAGAGCTTGGCACGCGGAATTTTTGTCTCTGTGTTTACAACACAAGGCATGTGATCAGATGTGGATTTGCATAGGGGTTTAACCAAGGTATTGGGGTAGAGATGTGTCCAATGAAGTGACATGAAGAACCAGTCAAGTTGCTCAAGAAGGGGGTCCTGCTGCATGTTACTCCACGTAAATAACCTGCCTTTAATAGGTAGTTCAACTAGATTATGCTTGCGGATAATATCATTGAAAGTTGACATGTCATTAACATCGCCACCTGGTTTATTACGATTCTCACGACCACGGATGTAATTAAAGTCTCCAAGGAAAAGGAAATCTTCATCCATGTGAATGTCCTTGTCGTATAGCCACTGTGTGAAACTATCACGAGCAGGGCCAGAACATGGGCCATAAATATTGAAAAGTGTCCAAGCTTGTGCACAGAGTGTGCTAGTGAACTGAATGCCCAGAGCAAAATCCTCCTGAACAATGACAGTGCCAGAAAAAATGGAGCTATTCCAAACAGTGAGAAATCCTCCCGATGCACCACGAGAAGTAATATAAGCAAACTTATCAAAGCGCTTGGGGCAACAAGATTTAACAAAAGCAAGATCGATGGCAGGTTTTTTAGTTTCCTACAGGCAAACGATAGCACAACCACTAACTGCAATCGCATTAGATAGTGCGAGAAGTTTTTTGTCTGAATTTAAGCCACAAATGTTCCAACACAGGACATTCCAATTACACAAAAGAGGCATGGGCAGACGCAGAAATTAAGCAAAAGAAGGAAAATCCTCCTCCACACTGGTGTAGTTGGTGGCCAGAGCATCCGAAGCCAGCAGCGCGGCATCAGTAAGCTCCTGGGGGGGACTGCACATCGGTTGATGCCGATGTCCTGCATGGAACGAAGAGGGGTCCCTGGTGGGGGTTGATCCATTGGTTCAGACGACCCAGCGGCAGCAAAAGGAATCACCCGTGGCTTCACTTTCGACAAAGTGACGCGCACGTCAGTAATTTGGGGCACTCTGAAGTCATCAAACCTGGTTGATCTGGTGCTGCGACGCACCTCAGTAGTCACCAGAGGAGCCTTACACTTGGAGCGGCATGGACGAGTGGTGGACGGTCCAGGGACATCAGAAAGTACCTGGGCCAGGCCTAACTCAGGGTCACTATCCATGGGATGAAGCAAAGAAAGTGGAGGCCCATCATTCAAACCAGCCGTTGGCGCCAAAATTGAGCCAACATCAGAAACAGTAGGGTCATCAGCCAAAGTGTCAGAACTGCTGAAGCCACCTTCAATCTAACTGTCAAGTGTCATTTGAGTAGATCCAGAAGAGCCAGTGTGCATCATAGAAGGCATGTCAGGAATAGCTTCATGAGGAATAATTTTAGAGATCTGGACCGAGGAGGTAGGTTCAGGGTTGTAGATACCAACATAGAAACACACTAGATGAGCAGTATCATTGTCAGCCACTTGAATAAACGATCTGGGTGGTGTCACCTGCAACTCCAAACGAGGTAAGCCACAACCAGAACTCCAAGGTCCATAGGCAGCAACAACAGACAAAATTGATCTTGATAAATATTCAGTGAATATGTTGTGAGGGATCAAGTCAGATGCCAACACATTGGTGAGCTCATTTCCTTCGACAGATATGCTAACATGCAGAGATCCAACAGTGATTGCCACATCCACATTGATAATATTCTGTGGGTTAGGAGGCGCCACAAATAGAGTACTAGTCTGCAGATTATTCATAGAAGAGGACCCCTGCGTGCTTGCATTGGAACTAGATTCCAGCCAAGCAGAGTTCAGACTATCAGACAGGTTATCTTCAGGAAGGATTCCATCTAGCACCTGTAGCCCTTGAGCAGCAAGCCAAGACTGAAAGTTCACTGGAGCAGCAGGCATCTGAGGTGCATGGAGCTGAGGCCAAGGATCCCATTGAGCATTCTGAGGTCCACCCCACCGAGGAGCATTATGTGATGTCTGGTCATTGCCCACACCATTTTGAAGAAGCCAATTCTGTGTTGGTATAGCTGTTCTGCAGTGAGACCATCACCAAACATAGAGTGAGGGATTCCATTGGCCGGAGGCGGCTCCTCATCAGCTACTGGGACCTCTGGGTCAGGAGTGTTCCAGTCAGCACCGTGGTCCAGCAGGCCATGTCCCCTCCTAACTAACGAACAACTATGCTCTTGGAGATCAGGCGCATATGAATAACTCTAACCTTGAAGAGAACCACACTATGATCCAGGTTTGGGCTATTCCAAGAGACCAATCTACCATAATCATCCACTGAGCGCTGGAGATAAAAATTAGTGTATTAGTCATCAGGAAGCCCAATGTACATCAACCAAACTTTAGGGTTGTAAGTGGTGTTGCGCATGTTCAGGGCGGCATTGTGGCGGATAAACGAGACTACCAAATCCTCATCATCTAACTGAAAGGTAGTATTGACTGCAGTGTCTCGAATGAATGAGTTGGCAAAAGCAAACATACCAATACTTAGCGGGTGGTCAGATGAATCCGTAGTGTGGAGTCCAGATTCGTGCAGCAGGCCTTTAATGGTGTTGCCGAGCCCCTCCCGAAGATGCAGAGGAACAAATCTGCTGGATTCCGTAATGGTGAGGAAGCTGTTGTTGAGAGAAGGGATTGGATTGACCGCCATGTCCGCCCGCACCTTTCTGTCAGCAAGACCTGACTCGATAGACCAACCCGTAGGGAGGAAGGGGGTCGAATTCACCGGAAAGTTGTCCATGGTGGAGGCGAGGGTGGTGGTGCGAGCAGTGGTGGTGGTGCGAGCAGCGGTGGTGGGGGTTTTTGGTGGTGGTGTAGCTAGAGCAGAGAGCTCTGCCACATTGGCAAGCGAGGTGGACCGGGAGGGTGAATGTGAGGCGTCATGGGTGGTGGATATGTTTTTTGGCTTCCACTGCCAATGTTGCACCCACCGTCGCTGCCAACAATGAGGCTCCAGGTGTCTGTAATGGCCACATGAATCGCATCGAACAGTGGAGGGGCGGTGGCTCGTTGAACCATGGAGGGGCAAGCTTGAGCCAGTAAGGAATGACTGATTTGATGCCCAGGATGACTTTATTTGACTGGATCATTAATATCATCTGTCATAAAAGAATTGCCTTCGGTGTAAGAATTATGTCGTGCGGGGCAATTAATACCTTTGTGACCCGGGGTAGAGCAGTTTAGGCAGATAATCCTTGCATGGCAATTATTTTTATGGTGGCCCCATTGTAAACATTTGGCACATAAAACGCCCCAACAATTGATAAGATCAGCAAGTTCTTTATTGTCATATCATGTCCACGATAAATCCACGATGTGGGCCTTGGACAGCAAAGGTGGCCAGGACGTGTGCTATGGAGCGTATTTGAACGCCAAAGAGAGGAAACATTGTGGCAATTGTGGGTAAAGGTATTGTAAGGAAACCGAAATTTGCCAATCAGCAGTAAATGCTCCTGCGTATCAATTAAGAATTGATTATTCCCCAGAGATGGATGCATGATCTTTGGACAATCTGCTGGAGTGGCCCGAGCCGGGGGAGGCATGGATGAACATGAAGCTTCATGGCTATGATTGTCATTGAAATCCATGGACACAAGCGGAATGAGACCAAATTTCAATAATTCCTTGGAAGAAGCCGGATCAGAACCCATAGAATGCATAATAGAAGCTTTGTCAACACGAATAGCCATTGGGCTGCGGCTAGCAATAGTTTCCAGCCTTTCATCAGCATGCCACTGAGACTCAAAATGCTTAAACCCATTGAAACGACCATTGAACAAGTGGAAATGACATATGAAATCTGGCCAAACACGATCCTTAAGGCCATGGATAAAGTGACCAACTTTGTTACCATCCACAGAGAAATGAAAATACCTCTCATTGATTCGAGAGACCTTAAACCCTTTGTGATGACCACCAATGCAGCATTGGAGAGCCACACCCACTGATTCCTCAAAGAGAGGGAAGGATGCTGAAGAGAATGAAACCACCAAGAAAAAATTCCTTGGTAGGGCGTGATGGAGAGAAATGGACCATTTCTCCAAATCGACGACGTACCTGATCGGCCACCGCAAGGCTAGGGTTGAAATCCCAGTGTAGGAGGCCTTCCATGGTGAGGATCAATGGCTAGATCCATGGTGAGTGGCGTGGAGCAGGTGGGAGAGGAGAGGAGAGGAGAGGAGCCATTGCGGCCAAGTGAAGCTTCAGCAATGTGTTGTGGGCAAACGCTTGCTAGTGTACAACCGTTTGCGATTGATGAATTCATCACCGACGGGTTCCCTACTGTGGTCTGTGTTCATCTCATCATCTAATTCTTGTACTAGCTCGATGTTCCTTATATGCTAAGTTTCCATTAATTGATGGCGTTTTATGAACACGCCACTATTTCCCGCCATTTCCTCACCTGTTTCCCGCCACCCAACGATATTGCGCATAAACCTAGGCGGCGTGCGACGCACGGAGGCAAAAAGAATAGCCTATAGCACATCCACCTTCCCCAAGCATGCCAACCCACCAAAGCGCCACCTCTGCCATCAACCTCGTTGACGGGGAAAACCAGAAGGCGCTCCCCAGCAACGCGATGGACGACGCTGTGATGCGCGTCATCGCCAAGGTTGAGCAGACCCTTGGCGCATGGCGCTTCAGGGCCGCGGATCAAGATAGGCATGTTAGTGCCGAGAGGCTGTAGCCTGCCGCACAACATGATCGATGGCGCGCCACAGAGCAAGCTAGGCACGTCCGCACCGATAGGCTGCGGCTCGCCGCATGGCGAGACCATTGGAGCACCCAGAGCGAGAGGCGCGGCGTGCCGCACAACAAGAGCGGATCCATCAGCACTTGCCTACTATCAATAGGGCGTCGCAACTGGGTACATGTCCCGTCAGTACCCCCATTCCTCGCCAGGAGTGGGCACAGGCCCTCTGCGTCGTACTTGCACCAAAGGCCGGCCGTACCGTACTTGCACCGGACGCCCACCGCGCCATTCGCATGGGTCACGCCGTTTGCCTTGTCCACGGCTTGCTCGATGCCAACGCGCTGGTCGGAAGGCTCGACCGCCTCCTTGTCCCAGGTGTCCACCTGAGCGCAGTAGAGGAACATGGCCGTCGCATCCTCGAGGTGGTGATCTCCGATGAAATAGCCAACTTGGAGCTTCAGATCACGCTCCAGATGCACCATGAGCGTGTCGACCGCTTGGACGAACGCCTGCACGAGTTCAGGCAGAGCCAAGAGCTACCATAGGCAAGGGCTGCTGGTCATGGTCTCATGGATGCATTTTATTTTGTTGAGTTGTTTCGACGTGGATAGCTATGTATTCACAGCAATCATAGTATTGCTCTGTTTCAATGTGTGTACTCTGTTCTCCGTTCTTATATGTTCTGTTTCAATGTGTGTTTATACGCTTTCCATTCTTTATATGTGGATGATAACAGCTAGATTCAAATTAATATGCAAAAATAGATAGAGAATGGAATTCATTATACATGTATATATATATTAATTGTTCATTAGTTCATCACAGAATATATATAATATCATCACATATACGTGATGATACTTAACTACTAGGTACAATGCATAAAATTGAAAATGAACAATACTAAAACTAATAATCCCTCCTGGGGGCAGTATTCTGACAGCCCCTTGCTAGCAGCTCCCTAGTGCGCGGTGTCTTCCCAACGTGGATGCAGTACTCCGCCTCCTCCGAATCGCAGCGCTTGACGTACCGATCTACCTCTTGCAGGCGGACGAGCGCGAACGATCTTGCCATTTCGTTGGGCGCCCACCGAAGCTCCTCGTCGATGGCACACTGGAGCTTATCGGCCCACCTCCACGTAGCGATGAGGCTCCTTGCGCCTTTGACCTTCCTTGCGAAGTACCTGTCTTTGTACACCTCCTCCGCACGACGACGCGCCCGCCCCCAAAGCTCCACCACCTCCTTTTTCTAGGCGACATCACGGGCTTCACAGGACGTCTGGTACCTAGCATCATCCTGTGCCATCTCCTTCTTGAAAGCCAGTTGCCTGGCTTTCTCAGCCGACGGCAACGACTTCCAAAGACAAAGATCATACTGGCCCCAAAACAAATCAAAAGTTGGGGGGTCCGGTGCAACCTCGTCCAGTGGCACGTAGGGGTCCTCGTCCCTGCTCTTCGAGTGAGCATCCTCGGGGGACGACTTCTCCGTGTCGATGCGTCGACAGACCGGAAGCGCCATGGCAGAGATTTGAGAGCGAGCAAGAGAGAGGGCGAGCAAGGGGAGGATGTAGATGAGAATGCAGGCGGGACAATGTGAGCAAGGTAGTATTTATTAGCGGCCGGAATCTAGATCGACGGGAACAGTACACAAGCCGGTCGCCAGAATTTACGAGTATTGTAGTTTCAATTATACACGATTCCCATAGCAAAATCCGTGTGTGAACATAATAGCTGACGGTTCCTAATACTGAATCATGTCTGATTAATAACGCACGCCAGTCACCTTCCAAACCTTGAGGCACGAAAAAGAGTGCCAATCGTGTGGGGGGCGGTTGTCTTCCTAGATTTTACATTTTCCTTTTTGAACACCAGATATTTACATCCTTTGATGATTTTTTAACTCGCACACAAGTACACAAATATGATTTTTCAAACAGTTATGGTTAGCCATTGCATGTAGATGTAGTTCAAATTTGAATTACAGTCATTAAATGGCTAGAAAATCACTTAAATGTCTTTACAAGGTCAAATGACTCCTGTAGTTTTCCAAATTTTCACATGACAGTTGTATTAGTGCACGTTAAACGTATAAATTTTTTCAAGGCCATACGAGGAAGCTATCTCCCGTTCATCATCAAAAATGCATTGTTCCCTCTCGGAACCACGAGCCTTCTAGTGAGTTGCGCCAGTTTGTGAGGGGTGTGTGTCCAAACTTTCGTCAAACAGGCCAATTTTATTACCACATCATGTTGGTGGCATGTCATTACATCAATCGAGGTTTCATGTTTTTCTGATCATTTTTTAATTTTTTTGGAATTAAAATGCCAGGGCACTCCATGCATGTGTCCATGTCGCGAGACCAATATGTTTGAAAATTCCTTCTAATTTACTGTACATGGAATTAACTCGAACACAAGTACACAAATATGATTTTTCAAACCGTTATGGTTAGCCGTTGCTTGTACATGTAGTTCAAATTTCAACTACGGTCATTAAATGTCTAGAAAATCACTTAAATGTCTTCAAACGGTCAAATGACCCCTGAAATTTCCCGAATTTTCACATGACAGTTGTATTTTTGCATGTTACACGTAGAAAATTTTTGAAGGCCGTAAGAGGAAGGTATCTCCCGTTCATCATCAAACATGCATTGTTCCCTCTCGGAACCACGAGCCTTCTAGTGAGTTGCTTCGGTTTGTGAGGGGTGTGTGTGTCTTCAAATAGGCCAGTTTTTTTACCACATCATCTTGGTGGCATGACATTACATCAAGCAAGGTTTCATGTTTTTCTGATCATTTTTTATTTTTTTGGAATTAAAATGCCATGGTGCTCCATGCACGTGTCCATGCCGTGAGACCAATATGTTTAAAAATTCTTTCTAATTTACTGCACATGGAATTAACTCGCACACAAGTACAGAAATACAATTTGTCAGACCGTTATGGTTAGCAGTTGCATTTACATGTAGTTATAATTTGAATTACAATCATTAAATGGCTAGAAAATCGCTCCAATGCCTTCAAAAGGTCAAATGACCCCTGAAATTTTCCAAATTTTAACATGACAGTTGTATTAGTGCACGTTACACGTAGAAAAAAAATTAAAGGCCGTAAGAGGAAGCTATCTCCCGTTCGTCATCAAACATGCATTGTTCCCTCTCGGAACCAAAAGCCTTCTAGTGAGTTGCTTTAGTTTGTGAGGGGTGTGTGTCCAAACTATCGTCAAACAGGCCAATTTTTTACCACATCATCTTGGTGGCATGACATTACATCAAGCAAGGTTTCACGTTTTTCTGATCATTTTTTGATTTTTTGGAATCAAAATGCCATGGCACTCCATTCATGTGTCCATGTTGTAAGACCAATTTGTTTGAAAATTCCTTCTAATTTACTGCACATGGAATTAACTTGCACACAAGTACACAAATATGATTTTTCAAACCGTTATGGTTAGCCGTTGCATGTAATGTAGTTCTAATTTGAATTACGGTCATTAAATGGCCAGAAAATCACTTAAATGTCTTCAAAAGGTTAAATGGCACCTGAAATGTTCCAAATTTTACCATGACAGTTGTATTAGTGCACCTTATACATAGAAATTTTTGATGGCTGTAAGAGGAAGCTATCTCCCATTTGTCATCAAACATGCATAGTTCCCTCTCGGAACCAGGAGCCTTCTAGTGAGTTGCTCCGGTTTGTGAGGGGTGTGTGTCCAAACTTACGTCAAACAGGCCAATTTTTTACCACATCATCTTGGTGGCATGACATTACATCAAGCAAGGTTTCATTTTTTTTGATCATTTTTTAATTTTTTGGAATTAAAATGCCATGGCACTCCATGCATGTGTCCATGCCGTGAGACCAATATGTTTGAAAATTCCTTCTAATTTACTGCACATGGAATTAACTCGCATACAAGTACACAAATATGATTTTTAAAACCCTTATGATTAGCCGTTGCATGTACATGTAGTTAGAATTTGAATTGCGGTCATTAAATGGCTAGAAGATCACTTAAATGTCTTCAAAAGGTCAAATGACCCCTGAAATTTTCCAATTTTTCACATGACAGTTGTATTAGTGCATGTTACATGTAGAAAAAATTTGAACGCCGTAAGAGGAAGCTATCTCCCGTTCATCATCAAACATGCATTGTTCCCTCTCGGAACCACGAGCCTTCTAGTGAGTTGCTCCGGTTTGTGAGGGGTGTGTGTCCAAACTTTTGTCAAACATGCCAAATTTATTACCACATCATCTTGGTGGCATGAAATTACATCAATCAAGATTTATTGTGTTTCTGATCTTTTTTTAATTTTTTGGAATTTAAATGCCATGGCACTCCATGCTTAATTATGTCATAACTGTTAGACCAATATGTTTGAAAATTCCTTCCAATTTACCGCATATGGAATTAAATCGCACACAAGTACACAAAATATGACTTTTCAAACCGTCATGGTTAGCTGTTGCATGTACATGTAGTTCAAATTTTAATTACGGTCATTAAATGGCTAGAAAATCACATAAATGTCTTAAAAGGTCAAATGACCCGTGAAATTTTCCAAAATTTGACATGGCAGTTGTATTAGTACTACAATTTTTCTCGTACATTTAAAACACCATCCGTTGCCACTTTACTCCAAATTCGTGTTTCACGGCTAATAAAAAATATCTACAACATCACACATAGTTGCTTTGTAGGAACCGTTTGCGATGAAAATTTCAGGGTCTATTTAAATCTTCCTCCTTAAGCTTCCTCGCCTCGTCTGCTCCATTGCCGGTAACCCTCGAATCCACGAATCCCAATCCCCATTCCCGCACACCTTCTTGGAAAGTTGACACCATGGAAACGCTTTGTGAAGGCCCGTACGATGGCCGCGTCCCCCCTAAGCGCCACCGGCAGCACCGAGAGCGCAACCGCCTACACCAAGAGTGCCACCGCATCCGCATTGAACGCGGACGCTTCCACCAAGAGGGCGGCTGTGGTAGCCAACAGGGAAGCTGCAGCAGCCGAGACGGCTGCAGCTGATGCTGCGACGACGGCTGCAAACACCGAGAGTGCTCGAGTTGCCGTCCGTGCCGCTGATGTCTCCCTGGTCCGGGTCAAGGCCATCCACGCCAAGATATTGCATGCAACCTCGGAATCCAGCATGCAACCCACGTCCGAAAAGGCGGCAGTGGCCATGGAGCACCTGCTTCCTCATGAGGTCGCTGAGCGGGAGCTGGAGATGCAGGAGGCGGCGGAGATAGAGGAGCGCCAGGAGGAGGAGTTGCGCATGGCCCAGGTCGAGGTAGAGAAGAGTCTGTCCGTCGAGGAATCGGCGTTGGAGTACCAACGCGAGCTCTGGCGCAGCCACTACTACGAGTACTACAACCTTGAGGGCGGCGCCGAGGACGAGGATGAGGACAAGGACAAGGACGCAGTCGACTTCAGCAGGGGGACGTGGAGTCCACCAACGGCGGCATGTCGCCAGGACTAGTCATCGATGTCTCATCTCACACCAGCGATGCTTAGGCCGGCGCGACAGTGGATTTGTTAAAATTATGTGTACTTAGGCTTTGTTTTTAATGTTGGTCTTTTGTTAGAGCAATGTTTAGGTCAACTGGCTCTCTTTAATTACTAAAATTGCTTGATTCAGTAAGTGTGGTCTGTGTGCGGTACGCTCTTTTGTGTGGCCAAATTAGCAAGCAATGTTAAATTATGCAATGACGTACCTAGGGAAATTTGCACCAAAATTTGAATTATCAAACTCATCCCATGCGCGTAAAGTAGAAGAATCATTTGTGATGCACACTATCATTCAAAGTGAATGGTGTCCGGCAGCATAGTGCTCAAAGTTTCCCTCCATATTTCAAATTTTTTGGCCTACCATCAGAATATTTACCACCCTTCCCCACCCCCTTTTCTCCCCGACCACAAGTCACATTTCCCCTGTTTCCCCCTTCCTTCCTTCCTAAGATATAACCGCTTCCTCGCTTGCTTCCTCGCTCTCGCCGTCTCACATCCAACCGCTAGGGTTGCCATGATCTTCTTCAAAGACCTCTCTAGTGGTTCGTCCTCCGATGATGAGTCCTTCACCACCCGGGTATGCCTCTCTTCTCTCTCGCGACTTGGTGCTACCTCTTGAGCACTGCGTTGGTTTTCCCTTGAAGAGGAAAGGGTGATGCAGCAAAGTTGCGTAAGTATTTCCCTCAGTTTTTGAGAACCAAGGTATCAATCCAGTAGGAGGCTACACGCAAATCCCTTGTACCTACACAAACAAATAAGAACCTCGCAACCAACGCGATAAAGGGGTTGTCAATCCCTTCATGGCCACTTGCAAAATTGAGATCTATTAGAGATAATAATAAGATAAATATTTTTGGTATTTTTGTGATGTAGATTGGAAAGTAAATATTGCAAAATAAAGTAGATCGGAAACTTATATGATGGAAAATATTCACGGGGGCCATAGGTTTCACTAGTGGCTTCTCTCAAGATAGCATAAGTATTACAGTGGGTGAACAAATTACTGTCGAGCAATTGATAGAAAAGTGCATAGTTATGAGAATATGTAGGCATGATCATGTATATAGGCATCACGTCCGCGACAAGTAGATCGAAACGATTCTGCATCTACTGCTATTACTCCACACATCGACCGCTATCCAGCATGCATCTAGAGTATTAAGTTCATAAGAACAGAGTAATGCATTAGGCAAGATGACATGATGTAGAGGGATAAACTCAAGCAATATGATATAAACCCCATCTTTTTTATCGTCGGTGGCAACAATACAATACGTGCCTTGCTGCCCCTGCTGTCACTGGGAAAGGACACCACAAGATTGAACCCAAAGCTAAGTAATTCTCCCATTGAAAGAAAGATCAATCTAGTAGACCAAACTGATAATTCTAAGAGACTTGCAAAGATAACCAATCATACATAAAATAATTCAGAGGAGATTCAAATATTTCTCATTGATAAACTTGATCATAAACCCACAATTCATCGGATCTCGACAAACACACCGCAAAAAGAGTTACATCGAATTGATCCCCAAGAAGATCGAGGAGAACAGTGTTTTGAGATTCAAAGAGAGAGAAGAAGCCATCTAGCTAATAACTATGGACCTGAAGGTCTATGGTAAACAACTCACACTTCATCAGAGAGGCTATGGTGTTGATGTAGAAGCCCTCCGTGATCGATTCCCCCTCTGGTGGAGCGCCGGAAAAGGCCCCAAGATGGGATCTCACGGGTATCGAAGGTTGCCGGGGTGGAAATAGGGTTTCGTGGTGCTCCTGGATGTTTACAGGGTATGTGGATATATATATATATATATATATATATATATATATATATATATATATATATATATATATATATATATATATATAGGCGAAAGAAGTTAGTCAGGGGAGCCACGGGGGGCCCACGAGGGTGGGGGGTGCGCCTCCCTGCCTCGTGGCTTCCTCGTTTGTTCCTTGACATCCACTCCAAGTCTCCTGGATTGTGTTTGTTCCAAAAATAACTCTCCCGAAGGTTTCATTCCGTTTGGACTCCGTTTAATATTCCTTTTCTGCGAAACACTGAAATAGGCAAAAAAACAGTAATTTGGGCTGGGCCTCTGGTTAATAGGTTAGTCCCAAAAATGATACAAAAGTGTATAGTAAAGCCCATAAACATCCAAAACAGGTAATATAATAGCATGGAACAATCAAAAATTATAGATACGTTGGAGACGTATCACTTGGAATGAAGGATTTTTACCAAGCAGTCGATTTGTGTCATTTCTTCCTCTTGTAGTTCCCTAGGACCATCAGTTGCAACGAATGGAGTGGGGTGGCCGAAGATCTGTCTGCTCGTTGTCACCATCAATCTCCATGCGTGAAGCTAGTCGCGTTTGAATCTGTGGACAGTGTGAGGAAGTTTCCGGCATGTGCAGAGAAGGTTAGACCCTCTTTTGTTGTTACTAATCATTTGTTAGATGTGATTCAAGCACTGTCATGGTCCCAACCCATTCATACCACACCTTCAACGAACGCATCCTAAGACAGTGTCATAGTTTGTACATAGTATCTAAAAATGTTGCCATCTCATCAGCGGTGCTATTAGAAAATTATTTGGCACCACTTTAGCAGTTTGTGCAGCCAACCTATCCACACATCCGAGCAGCCAAGCAGTAAAATACTAAATATTGATGACACGAAGGAACTGGGCATTGGAGAAACTAGGTGCTCTGAAGTTCGGGTCCCTAATTTTTTTCCACTGCATCGGCTCGCCAGTGCAGGGCACGAGTGCGAGATGTAGCAACAGTTGTCTTTACACCTGTTTTGGCATACATAGTGGACGGCCTTAGTGCCATCAGTTCTATGTTACTAAATTTGTGCATGTACACACCTGTTAGTATCAATTTGTTATCATCCAAACACTGTCGCTATGCTTTTGCAGTTATAATTACCTTCCTCTTAAAATGTTCAATTTGTTATTTATTTATAGTACACGAGTAAGAACTTGTAGCATTGTTGTAGTTAATTTTAGCTTCTGATGTTTTGGAATTTGGTTGTCGTCTCAGTAGCAATTAATTCATTTGCACATTGATCTTTTTGACAAGATATGTCATAATTAACCTATGTCTTCAGTTTTTCAAAATAAGTATAGGTGATTTTCTATGTTGCTATAAACCCATTTTCCCTACAATTGTTACTGATCTAGTTTTAAATATTATAGGATGAATGGAAGTGTTCTTACTTGGAGTGGGTTGATCAAGACTGGCTACAGGCTTTGAAGATGTGCCTAGCAAAGCTTTGGAGCATATATCAGGAAGAGAACAGAGGTAGGCTTAGAGAAAGTGTTGTCAACGCTGAAGAATATTTGAAGATGCGGGATAAAAAGAGGAAGGTGGAGAACAAGCTCAGATTTTTTAAATCATACTTTGCTAAGATGGTGTTGGCGAAGGAGGAGGCACTTTCCCAGCTGGCCAGTGCAAAACAGGTTCTTACTGAACTGAAAGCAGAGCTGGATAAAACGAGCCTGGATGATCTCGATTAGGGAACTGAATATATTGTTCTAATATTGTTCTTATGAAGTTGAGCTAGCTATATGCTGTACTGTGTTGTTTTCAGGTAGCTTCATACTGTGATGTTAAAATATATCTATGTGCCTGATATGAAATTGGCAAATGGCTCTTTGATATGAAATGTGAATTTTCGTAATACTAGAATTCTTAATTATAAACTAATAAACGTGCTAAATGGGTCATGGAACTTTGCAAACGGTTCTAGAAGTGAAAGCACTTGTGATGGATAGCCCAATGCCACACAGTTTTCTTCATCAAATCGTGTGTGATGTAGTTTATAAAAGCAAACGGTTAACCAAGGCAGAGTGTGTGTGATAGTTACACCTATCACACACGAGCCTATACATAAACTTGTGTGGGGATTACGTACGAACGGAAACATTCTCCCTGGATTGACTATGTGGGATGTACATACGAACGGAAACATTTTCCCTAGATTGACTGTGTGGGATGTACATATGAACGGAAACATTTTCCCTGGATTGACTGTGTGGGGTGTACATAAGAACGGAAACGTACTCCTTGGATTGACTGTGTGTGATATACATACAAACGGAAATGTTTTTTCTAGGATTCACCGTGTGGGATGTACATATGAACGGAAACGATTGGGTTTCGATGCCTCACCCGATCGCACACGAACTCATTTTGCCCCAGCATGTGTGCTAGGAGGGCCTATCCCCGACGGTTTCTGGGTCGTGTGTGAAGGACCCCCTTATTGCCCACACTCACTTGGCAACGATTCCAAATGCCGTTGTAGAAAGGGGTTTAAAACCGTTTGTATAGCACCGACGCATACCAGTGAATGCACCTGCTACCTTTCAAAGATGTATGACTGCTATATTATCTGATTTTTGTGAAAAGATTGTTGAGGTTTTCATGGATGACTTTTTTGTTTATGGGAAGTCTTTTAATGATTGTTTAAGCAATCTTGATCGAGTTTTGCAGAGATGTGAGCAAACAAATCTTGTCATGAATTGGGAGAAGTGCCACTTTATGGTTAACCAAGGTATTGTTTTGGGCCATAAAATTTCTGAAAGAGGCATTGAGGTGGACAAAGCCAAGGTTGATGCAATTGAGAAAATACCATGTCCTAAAGATATCAAAGGTATTCGTACTTTCCTTCGTCATGCTGGTTTCTATAGGAGATCTATCAAAGACTTATCTAAAATTTCTAGGCCTCTAACAAATCTTTTGCAAAAGGATATCCTTTTTGTTTTTGATGATGATTGCTTGGAAGCCTTCGAAACAATAAATAAATCCTTAATTTCTGCACGTTGTTGTTCAACCACCTGATTGGAACTTGCCTTTTGTGATTATGTGTGATGCTAGTGATTATGCTGCTGTTGTTGTTCTAGGACAAAGAGTTAATAAAAAATTAAATGTTATCCATTATGCTAGTAAAACTCTAGACAGTGCTCAACGATATTATGCCACTGCTGAAAAAGAATTCTTAGTAGTGTTGTTTGCTTGTGATAAATTTAGATCCTACATTGTTGATTCCAAAGTGACTATTCACACCGATCATGCTGCTATAAAATATCTTATGGAAAAGAAACATGCTAAACCTACACTCATTAGGTGGGTTCTTCTGCTACAAGAATTTGATTTGCACATCACTGATAGGAAAGGAGCGGAGAACCCCGTAGCTGATAACCTTTCTAGGCTTGAAAATATTCTTGATGACCCACAACCTATTAATGATAGCTTTCCTGATGAACAGTTTGCTACAATAAATGTTTCTAATAGTACACCTTGGTATGCTGACTATGCTAATTATATTGTTGCTAAATACATACCACCTAGCTTTACGTACCAACAAAAGAAAAAATCTTCTATCATTTAAGACATTACTTTTGGGGTTACCCACATCTTTATAAATAAGGAGTAGATGCTATTATTAGACGTTGTGTACCTGAGCATGAACATGAACAAATCTTACAGAAATGTCACTCCGAAGCTTATGGAGGACATCACGCGGGAGACAGAACTGCTCATAAGGTACTACAATTTGGGTTTTATTGGCCTACTCTCTTCCAGGATGCCCGTAAGTTCGTCTTATCTTGTGAGTAATGTCAAAGAATAGGTAATATCGGTAAGCCTTAAGAAATGCTTATGAATTATTCACTTGCTGCTGAACCATTTGATGTTTGGGGATTTGATTTCATGGGACCTTTTCCTTCCTCTAATGGGTATACTCATATTTTGGTTGTTGTTGATTATGTTACTAAGTGGGTAGAAGCTATTCCAACTAGTAGTGCTGATCACAACACCTCTATTAAAATGCTTAAGGAAGTTATTTTCCCAATGTTTGGAGTCCCAAGATATTTAATGACTGATGGTGGTTCACACTTTATTCATGGTGCTTTCTGTAAAATGCTTGCTAAGTATGATGTTAACCATAGAATTGCATCACCTTATCATCCTCAGTCTAGTGGTCAAGTTGAACTTAGCAATAGAGAAATAAAACTAATCCTACAAAAGACTGTCAATAGGTCCCGGAAGAATTGGTCTAAGAAACTAGATGACGCACTTTGGGCTTATAGAACAACATATAAATATCCTATGGGTATGTCTCCTTATAAAATGGTTTATGGAAAAGCTTGCCATTTGCCTCTTGAGTTAGAACATAAAGCATATTGGGCAATTAAAGAACTCAACTATGATTTCAAACTAGCTGGTCAAAAGAGGTTATTTGATATTAGCTCATTAGATTAATGGAGAACCTAAGCTTATGAAAAAAATGCAAAGTTATTCAAAGAAAAAGGTAAAAGATGGCATGATAAAAGAATCCACAAGCATGAGTTCACGGTTGGAGAATATGTTCTTTTGTACAACTGTTGTTTCAGATTCTTTGCAGGAAAACTCCTCTTTAAATGGGAAGGACCATATGTTATTGATGAGGTTTATCGATCTAGAGCTATCAAAATAAATAATGCCAAAGGTACTAACCCGAAGGTTTTTAATGGGCAATGAATAAAACATTATATCTCAGGTACGCCAATTAATGTTGAAAGCAATATTATCCAAACTATGACAACGGAAGAACACATAAAAGAAACCTTCCAGAACACTCCAGAATCGTGAAAAAGAGGAGGTACGTGATACGGTAAGTAAACAGACTCCAAAAAATCCGCAAAAATATTTTTTGTTAGTTTTGGAATATTTAAAAAATTAGGAAAATGAGAAAATACCAGGAAGGTGACCCTGGTGGCACAAGACACCAGGGCGCGCCTGGCTTGCCAGGCAGGCCCAGGTGGGTTGTGCCCACCTCGGGTACCTTCCGGACTCTGTTTTTCTTCTGTTTGCTTGTTTCCCAAGATAAAATATCTTTACATACCCCCCGAACCTGTTGACCTTCGTATCGTAGAGAAATCTCCTGTTTTCTTTTCTGTCAGATCTGTTAAGCCAGACATCATGTATTCTTCTTCCTCTAACAATATGGAAGAGGATGCTTGGTTGATGAAGATCGAGCTAAAGAGGGAAGAGCCCATTGGAGCAGCCAAGGAGGACAAGAGCAAGGAGGCCACCGAAGATCAAGTGCCGGTGATCGAGCAAACCCTGCTTGCCGATGAGGAAGAGGAAGATATCCTTAAACCTTACTATGCTCATCTTACCCCCACTGAGATTGCAACCTTCAGGATCATTGAAACGGTTCCTGTGCAAAATAAGTACCTCACTTGTGAAAATATTCTGCATCAAGAGCACATCACCTTCCTCCAGAGCGTCATCTGTAGATTGGAGAATCTCTTGGTCCTTAAGGACCAGGTCGCTACTACTTCATCACCACCACCTCCTTCTTCATCACCAAAAGAAAATTGAGTATCGAGTATGGGCACTCCCCTTGGCTTTCTTCAAGCTTGGGGGAGGTGCCCCGGTATCGTATCACCTCTGCTATATTTTGCCTTTACTTTTCATAGATCAATCCTGTCAACATCCTGGGAACGGGGGTCCCTAGACTTGCCTGCCTGCGGCCTGCAGCGTGGCTCAGCAGTGGCCCAGTACGGCCCGTCTTCATCAACCCAAGCTCAAGACCCTTGCGAGGGGCCAAGCCTCGTGGGGCAGACGACACAAGGCCTCCTCAGGGGTGGCCTCACTAGGCAGGCTCGCGAGGAGGCATAGAAATCAAGGAAAGGGGTACCTCGCGAGGTGCTCAAGACACAAGCCATGACGATCAAGACCAGGCGGGCGCCAGGCGGGCGCTTGCCTATGCAGTGTCCTCGTTTCCTCTTTGGTGCGAAGGAGGCAAGCGCAGGCGCGGAGTACCGAGGCATCAAGCAAAGGTTTCCATATCTGTGCAACGAGACCAAGACCAGCAGGATGACAGGGCGGAGGTCACCGTGGAGCCCAAGACGGTGTCATCGCAAGTGCTTTTGGCAGCCGAAGACCACCTTTAGTCAGGATAGCTTGTACTAGTTGTCCCCTTCGAAATGGCCATTGTTGGCTCCCTTCCTGCTCACAATTTGGGAAGTGGACCAGGGCCTCTATAAATAGAGATAGCCACCACAGTAGGAGGGGGGAATCTTGGCTAAGCAGAACGTCCACGCATCACCACAAGAACACCTCTCGCGAGGTTGTTCTTCCTCTGTACTATTCATCATCAGCCCAAGAGGCAATCCACCACACCACACACTGGATTAGGGTATTACACCACAACGGTGGCCCGAACCAGTATAGACCTCGTGTCTCTTGTTTAGTTCATCGTGCTAGCTTAGAATCGCGGCGAGGTTCTGGGCGTTTTTCAGTAGGAAGAAGATCTTCGTGCGCACCCCAGAGTTCGAACCTTAAGGGTTTTGCCGGAACCCGATATCCGACATTTGGCGCGCCAGGTAGGGGTGCGCCGAAATCTTTTCTCCGCTGATCTGCGTCCCATCGCTTCATCGCATCCATGGCAGACGCTCGCCGACCTCGCACCGAGCGTCGGGCTGCTCTCGCCGCCCGCGTCGCCCAGACGGCCCCCGTCGACGGGCCTCCTCGTCGTTCTCCGTCGCGTGCCGCCAACGCCGCCACCGGCCCGGCGGGGAACGGGCAGCAAGCATCTTCGCTGCACCCCTTGGTGCGGCGGGAAGGCCGCACCGCTACTCCGTCGCTGACCCCAGCTGGTTCGTCGTCTCATGCTCGTCGCGCTCCCACAGACGCGCAGGCCGCGTTGCTCCTGGCACGCGAGCTCTTGCACTACCGCCCCATCGACGACCTCTACGAGGAGTGGCTCGCTTGCATCACCAAGCTCGTTAGTGCCGCGGGGGGCTCTTCTGCACCGTCCCTCTCGCTGCCTCGCCCTACGTCATGCATGGCCGACGCGGCTCAGGGAGCGCCTCTGCCACCTCCTCCCCAAGAAGGCGACCTGGCTCCAAGGCGCGCGGCCGCTGGACGTGACCCACCACGCCTAGCGCCTGCGCGGCAAGAAATAAGCTGCCAAGAAATTCCTCGGCCTCAAGAAGGCGCTCACGTGCTCCCTGCACCAGCACGGCAAGACCGCATCCGTGCACTAGCACGCCAAGACCCTGTGCTGCCCCTGGGGACGGCACGCAGGAACCAGCAAGAGCAAGCCCCGCGTTTGCAAAAGGCTCTGGTGGCCACTGCACGTTGTCGTGCCTTCATCGCCGAGCTGCATAGCGTTGCCTGGCCCGGCGAGTTCAAGCCGGACTTGCCTCCCCGCTACGATGGTACCGCCGATCCCGCGGAGTTCCTGCAGCTCTACGAGCTGGGCATTGAGGCGGCCAACAGAGATGAAAAGGTCATGGCGAACTGGTTTCCCATGGAGCTCAAGGATGGTGCCCGCACCTGGCTCCTGAACCTACCTCCTGGTTCGATCTCCTCTTGGCACGAGATGCGCAGCTGTTTCATCGCCAACTTCCAGGGCACTCGCGACCGCCCCCCGGGCGCGGGTGACCTGCGCCGCATCGAGCAGCAGCCTAGAGAGACCCTGCAGAAATACATCTAGCGCTTCAACAGCGCCCGCCTCAAGATCCCCAAGGTGATGGACAAGGCCATCATCTCAGCATTTTCTGATGGCGTCCGCGACGCCAAGATGAAGGAGGAGCTCGCCATCCACGAGGATCTGTGCACATCTCTGGAGCTGGTCAACCTAGCGACCAAGTGCGCAAGAGCTGAGGAAGGACACCTCTCCCTCCTTGAGCTTCCAGCTGCTGACCCAGAAGAGAAGAAGGCCAAGGCCAAGGACGTGAAGCACAAAGGAGCAGCCATGCTCGCAGCAGAACCAGACACGAAGCGCGGCAGGGACCAGCCGGAGTCGTCCAAGGGTAGCAGATTCTGCGCTTACCACAACCTCTACTCCCACAACACCAACGAATGCCAGGAGCTCAGAGCCATTCAAGAAGCACGCATCGGTCGATGCCCCGAGCACAACGACTGTGGCTACGGCCGAGGAGGAGTATGAGGTGGAGGACGATGGGACGACCGAGGCCTTCGCCAGGAGTGGCGTGACCAACCTCGCGAGGATCGCTAGCAGGACCAACCTCGCGAGGGAGCCTGGAGGGATCAACCTCGCGAGGACTGCCCGCAGGGCAACGTAGGCCTTCCTCCTATGCCACCACCGCCAAGAAGGAATTATGACCACCACCAGGACGAGGGGGCTGGGGGCTTCCAGGAGCCACGTGCTATCGCTTGCATCTTGGGCGGAGCCCAGGCCCCAGCCTCTCAGTGCATCTTCAAGCAGTTTGCTCACGAGGTGAATGCCTTCCTCCCCAAGCTCAAGGCCACGCGCCCGCTCAGGTGGTCCAAGTGCACCATCACTTTCAGCTCAGCAGATCAACTCAAGTGTGCGGCTACCGCTGGCGTCCTCCCGATGCTTTGTTCCCTAGTCACCAGCAATGTGCAAGTTACCAAGACCATCATCGATGGCGGCGCAGGGCTCAACATTCTGTCTGTCGAGATGTTCAACAACCTCCAAGTGCCATATGGTCAACTTCAGCCTACCAAGCCTTTCTCAGGAGTTACTGACGGCTCCACCACCCCGAAATGGCCGGTCCGCCTCCCTTTCACTTTCGGGCAGCGCAACAACTACCACATCGAGGTCATCGACTTTGACGTCACCCACATCCGCCTGCCATACAATTCCATCCCTGGGTATCCGGCACTGGCCAAGTTCATGGCGATGACCCACCATGGCTACAATGTCCTCATGATGCCCGGAAGCGGCGGAATCATCACAGTCCCCTGCGAAGACAAAGATGCGGTGTGCTCCCTCGAGTGCCCCTTTCAAGCTGCATCAATCAAGGACCCGGACAGCAAGGGCGAGAACCCTCCAGAGGAAGTTCTCAAGAAGAAGAAGGCATCACCCAGCTTAAGGCCTCAGGAGGTTGGCATCTCAGGAGGAGTCGCGTCAGGATCTGCGCCCGTGCAAGGGCGCCTCATTCCATCGCATAAGATGGCGCGCCCGGCGCCCTCCTCGGGTAGGGCTCGGGGGCTCTCTTCTGGAGGGCCTCACACTTTGCCAAGATCATGAGGGAGGTGCTCGGGCACCACTTGAAGGCGTGCTTCGCAGCATGTTTCCCTTAGGAAGGCATGGGGCGTGGAAAGCTGAAAGCACCAGTGCTCCCTAGGTGATTTTGGTAATTTATGTCAACATATCTCTTGTTGGACTAAAACTTTTACCTAGTATGTTTCAGATAAGTTCAAAAATGGAGTGGCATGGACTAGAGGAGGTGGAACCCCTTCAAGACGCTAAGGAAAAAGGATTGGCTCAATCTCAAAGCACAAGACTCTACACTTTCTATTTTAGTGATCCAATATCACATCGAGTCTATAGGAAAAGCCAATACTATCAAGAGGGGATGAGGTGTTGCTTAATGGCTTGCTTGCTCAAACTGCTTAGTGATATGCTCTAAAGCCCTCAACTACTTTCTCATATCCACATATGACCCAAACCAAAAGTCCAACTCAGCCCAACTGATTCTTTCTATCCGGCTCCACCGAGTTCAGATGTCATAGCCACTTCCACAAAACCCTAATCAAATCGGTCTCACCGATAGGGATCTCGGTCTCACCGAGATGGGATTGCAATCTCTCTGTATGTATCAATTACCAAAATCGGTCCCACCGAGTTTGTGTAATCGGTCCTACCGGGATTACAATGCAAACTCATTGTTCCTCTTCGTAACATTTCGGTCCAACCGAGATGAGTGAATCGGTCCCACCGAGTTTTCCTAACCAACTCTCTGGTTAGCTTATTACCAAAATCGGTCCCACCGAGTTTGATTAATCGGTCTCACCGAGATTAAGTTATGCCCTAACCCTAACCATATCGATACCACTGAGTTGACATGTCGGTCTCACCGAAAATCCTAACGGTCACATTATTTGCTAAATCGGTCCGACCGAGTTTCATGATTCGGTCCCACAGAGATTTGTAAGTTGTGTGTAACGGTTAGATTTTGTGTGGAGGCTATATATACCCCTCCACCCACTCTTCATTTGTGGAGAGAGCCATCAAACATGCCTACATTTCCAACATACATTTTCTGAGAGAGAACCACCTACACTTGTGTTGAGGTCAAGATATTCCATTCCTACCATATGAATCTTGATCTCTAGCCTTCCCAAAGTTGCTTTCCACTCAAATCTTCTTTCCACCAAATCCAAATCATGTGAGAGAGAGTTGAGTGTTGGGGAGACTATCATTTGAAGCACAAGAGCAAGGAGTTCATCAACAACACACCATAAGTTACTTCTTGGAGAGTGGTGTCTCCTAGATTGGCTTGGTGTCACTTGGGAGCCTCCGACAAGATTGTGGAGTTGAACCAAGGAGTTTGTAAGGGCAAGGAGATCGCCTACTTTGTGAAGATCTACCCTAGTGAGGCAAGTCCTTCGTGGGCAACGGCAATGGTGGGATAGACAAGGTTGCTTCTTCGTGGACCCTTCGTGGGTGGAGCCCTCCCTGGACTCGCGCAGCCGTTACCCTTCGTGGGTTGAAGTCTCCATCAACGTGGATGTACGATAGCACCACCTATCGGAACCACAACAAAAACATCTGTGTCTCCAATTGCGCCTGCACACTCCAATCCCATCCCTTTACATTCTTGCAAGTTGCATGCTTTACTTTCCGCTGCTCATATACTCTTTGCATGCTTGCTTCTTATGTATTGTGAATGTTAAACTTGTGCCAAAACTCCACTTAAACTTAAAGAGATTAAAAACTGCAACTTTTTCACTTAGTGTCTAATCACCCCCCCCCCCCTCTAGACACCTCTTCTCGATCCTTTCAATTGGTATCAGAGCCTTGGTCTCCATTGCTTTGGTTTAAACACCATTGGAGGAAGATGGATGAGTCTACTTTGGGGAGTCTTAGACATAGAGTGCCTATACTTGATGGAGAGTACTTTTATGAGTGGAAAAATGAGATGATTGTGATTTTCAATGAATATCATTTGAACAAGTACATTGCTAGCCCTTGTGCACCTCAGTTTGATCCTATGCATCCTACCCTTGATGAGTCAATTAACATGATTCGCAATCTTAGAACTGTTGATCTTATCACTAGAGGTTTGCCTAGAAATTTGATAGCTTGCTTGCCTACTCTTAAGTGTGCCTACACCATATGGAAATTTCTTGAGGAATGTTTTCCAAATTATTCCTTGAAAAATCTAGATGAAATTCTCCATAAGTCTATTGCCTTGAGTAAGATGAATTCCAATGATCCTATGTTTGGTGATTGTCTATTTGAGCTTACAAATCTTATGCGTACAAAGGATATGTTGGAATCATTAGCGATATTATTTCTGAAGCTATTAAAACTCATAAAGAAGATCATTGTCAAACTCACTCTAACAAATCACCCTCTCTAGGAATTGATCCACCACATGACGATGTTGAACATCGATACTATGATGAGGATGATGATAGTGACCTTGATCTTGATGATGCAATGAGACACATTGGTCTTCTGGCAAATCTTCGGGGATATATGGCAGGAGGAAAGGAATGGGTTCTTGATAGTGGATGTACCGATCACATGACCGGGAATAAATATATGTTTCGTGAGCTTGCTGAAAACGACGTCCCTCGAAAGTATGTCACTTTTGGTGATAACTCAAAGGGTAAGGTGGTTGGCCTCTGTAAGGTGGCCATCTCACATGATAGCTCCATTCAAAATGTCCTGCTCGTTGAATCTCTTGGCTACAATTTTTACTTTCAGTATCTAGACTTGCTGATTTTCGTTTCAATGTCCTATTCACTGAAGTACATTGCCAAGTGTTTCGTAGAGATAATCATAAAATGGTCTTTACCGGTATACATAGAGGTGATATTTACATTGTTGATTTCACTAAAAAGGCTCAACCTAGAACTTGCTTTATTGCTAAATCCTCTAAAAGCTGGTTGTGGCATAGACGACTAGGTCATGTGGGCATGCGAAACCTTGACAAGCTTTTTAAAGGAAATCATATCCTTGGTGTTAACAATGTCATAGACTTTGCGGCGCTTGTCAAGCAGGTAAATGGGTTGGAGGAAGGCATCCCGCGAAGAACATCATGACCACAAGGAGGCCACTCGAGCTACTTCACATGGATCTTTTTGGTCCTAACGCCTACAAAAGTCTCGGTGGAAATTCTTTTGGTCTAGTTATAGTTGATGGTTTTTCAAGATTTACGTGGGTGTTCTTTCTCGATGATAAATCACAGGTCCAAAAGATCTTCAAAAACTTCGCTAGGAAGGCCCAAAATCAATTTGAAGTGATGATCAAGAAGGTTCGCAGCGACAATGGAACAGAGTTCAAGAAAGAACGCAAATGTGGACACCTTTCTTGATGAAGAAGGGATTTCACATGAGTTCTCGGCTACGTACACACCTCAACAAAATGGAGTTGTTGAGAGGAAGAACCGGACGCTCATCGAAATGGCAAGAACGATGCTTGATGAGTACAAGACGCCTAAGCACTTTTGGGCGGAAGCGGTTGAGACAGCTTGTCACGCAACAAATCGCTTGTATCTTCGCAAGCTACTCGGCAAGACGGCATACGAGCTCCTCACCGGTAACAAACCCCAAGTTGGATACTTTCGAGTATTCGGCTTAAAGTGCTACATATTCTTGATAAGCATCGTCGTTCTAAATTTGCTCCTAAGTCTCATGAAGGTTTCCTACTTGGTTATGGCTCAAACTCTCACACTTACCATGTCTACAATAATTTCACCCGAATGGTTGAAGAGACGGTAGATGTGAAGTTTGATGAATCTAGCGGCTCGCAAGTAGAGAAATTTACGATTGATGTAGGAGACAAAGACCCTTTGGAAGCAATCCAAGACTTGTCTATTGGCAAGATTCGTCCAACGGAGGTGAAGGAGAGTACCTTGTCCGTCCAAGTGGAAGCTTCCACCTCACGACAAGGTGAACCAAGAGTTGATACAGAAGCATCCACAAGTGGGACACACCAAGACGAACAAAACGAGGAAGTACACCAAGAAGAACATCAACAACCTCCTTCACCACGACAAGGGAACGACAACATCAACAATGAAGAAGACCAATAAGAAGAACAAGATGAAGAAGATGTTCCACCAAGATCCAAGCAAAAGCTTTCACGAGTTCGAGCAAGAGTTGCTAAAGACCATCCCGTCGAGGAAATCTACAATGATATCCAAACTGGGAGAATCACTCGCTCTAAAACTCGTTTAGCTAACTTTTGTGAACACTATTCATTCATCTCTAGTATTGAACCTATGAAGGTTGAAGAAGCTTTGGAAGATCCGGATTGGATAAACGCCATGCATGAAGAGCTACACAACTTTGAGAGAAATCAAGTTTGGACATTGGTTGAGAAGCCCGACAACAACCACAACATCATCGGTACCAAATGGGTGTTTCGCAACAAGCAAGATGAAGATGGACAAGTAGTTCGCAACATAGCATGTCTCATCGCCCAAGGATACACCCAAGTCGAAGGTATGGAGTATGGTGAGACATACGCCCCTGTTGCTAGACTTGAGTCCATTCGCATCTTACTTGCCTATGCTAATCACCATGATATCACCTTGTACCAAATGGACATTAAAAGTGCTTTTCTAAATGGTGAAATACAGGAGGAAGTTTATGGTAAGCAACCTCCCGGCTTTGTCAATCCTAAGAAACGAAATCATGTTTACAAACTTCACAAAGCTCTTTATGGTCTTAAACAAGCTCCTAGAGCATGGTATAAATGCATGACCAAGTTCCTCATTGAAAAAGGCTTTTAATTGGAAAATTGATTCTACTCTTTTTACTAAAAGTGTTAATGGAGAACTATTTGTGTGCCAAATCTATCTTGATGATATTATATTTGGTTCGACTAACCCTCACTTTGGTGAGAAGTTTGGAAAGCTAATGTCCGAGAAGTTTGAGATGTCTATGATGAGTGAACTCAAATTCTTTCATGGTTTGCAAATCAAGCAAACTAAGGAAGGTACCTTTGTCTCTCAAACAAAGTACACCAAGGACTTATTCAAGAAGTTCAATATGCAAGAATGCAAAGGTATGACTACACCCATGCCTACTAGTGGACATCTTGATTTGACCAAAGATGGTGAACCGGTTGATCAAAAGGCTTATCGCTCTATGATTGGTTCATTGTTATATCTATGTGCTTCACATTCTGATATTATGCTAAGTGTGTGCATGTGTGCACGATATCAAGCCGCTCCTAAAGAATGTCATCTTAAGGCCGTGAAAAAGATAGTGAGATACTTAATTCATACACCAAATTTTGGCATTTGGTATCCAAAGAGGGCCTCTTTTAATCTTGTTGGCTACTCCGACTCGGACTATGCCGGTGACAAGGTTGACAGAAAGTCCACTTCGGGTACTTGTCAATTTCTTGGTGGATCTCTTGTGTCTTGGTCTTCCAAGAAACAAAACTTGGTATCCTTATCCACTGCCGACGCGGAATATATTGTTGCTGGCTCATGTTGTGCTCAATTACTTTGGATGACCCAAACTCTTAGAGATTATGATATATGTGAAACATGTTCGATTGCTTTGTGACAATGAAAGTGCTATCAATATTGCTCACAATCCCATGCAACACTCTCGAACCAAGCATATTGAAGTTCGTCATCATTTTATTCGAGATCATGTTGCCAAAGGGGACATTAATCTTAAGCATGTTCGCACCGATAAACAACTAGCGGATATATTCACTAAACCACTTGATGAGAAAGTGTTTTGCAGGTTAAGAGTTGAATTGAACATCATAGATGCTTCAAACTTGGAGTAGGAACTCCATTTGGATACATGCAAGGCATGAGCCTATGACTAATCCTTGATATTTCTCTTGTGAGGACTCTCTTATGTCTTGGATATATTTGCACCTTGCATGTTATCTAACCCGTGTAGGTACTTGGATGAATCAAAATCTATGAGATTGCAACTCACTCACATCTTGAGCAATCTCTGCATCACCAAGTCTCTACACAACGGTGGTTGAAGACAAGGAAGCACGAAACCCTTCAAAAATATCCTTTGACAAATTCTATTTTGAACCTTATGTTTGTCAATTTGGATACACAAGTGCTCTTCCTTGCAAAACTAACACATGTAGGTAGATGAACTCACATTCCAAGTGGTGCTCCCAACTCTTGATGAGCTACATCAACCTTGAGCAATCCACACTAGTTCAACTACATGGTCACGATCAACACCACCACCCAAGGTATGTTATTCCATCTTAGAGAAGCTTTACTCCAAGTCATGAGTCAAAGCAACTCGACAAGATGTGAATACATCAAGATGCTTAAAATAAAAATGGTAACCCCATTTTGAGCTTAAACGATGAGTATGACCTATGATCAAGTGATCTCACTTGACTCCTACGTCAATATACTCTAACATAGGTGACTTTGTCACCGACCAATTCTAGATGAAGTTTCTTGTGTTCTTTTCTGTGCCTTGTTTTTTTCTCATACATATTTGTTTCAAAAAACAAACAAAAAAACTTCATCTAGATTTGTTTTTGTTTCTATTTGTTCTACATTCCCTGCATCCAATTCATTGCAAATCTTTCAGTTAATTCCTTGCAAATCCTTGTGAGATCTTACTTGTCTGGTGAGCTGAGGTGAAAAGTGTTTTCTTTGTGATGAACTCGGTCACACTGGTCTGTTGTTTTCGGTCCAACCGAATACTTTCGGTGCAACCGAAGAATACAACTCGTTGTCACCGATTTCACTACAGGAAAGACAACTTGACACTTGTTTCTGCATTCTTCTTGATCCAGCTCCACTCAATGATTCGTGTCCTCTACCAGCATCACATTCAACTTGCTGCTTTGTTTTGTGACTCAAGGACCAAACCCATTCGTGACAAAAATCCATAAGAATCCTTCTTGGAAATTGATGTCAAAGGGGGAGAGAGATCACATCAAAGCTTAATCATATCTATAGGGGGAGAGAATACTCAAGTGGGGAGAGAGTAATCATCAAGGACCCCAGATGCTTGGTGTTCAAGAGGAGAGAAGTCACATGTCTTCAAGAGGGGAAAGACATGTTCATATTTGTTTTTTTGCATTAGCTCTGTTTATTTTCTTTGAGCTCTAATCTTTTGTTCCCTATCTTCTCCCAGTATCCCATGCTAGATTCAGGGGGAGCAAGACATCTAAGGGAAGGAAATCCTCAAATTCATTGCACATCTTTACCTTTGGGGACATGTCTATATTCAATGTGGTACTTAGAACTCACTCTACATGTCATCCCAGTCTTGGTTCTCTAGTGGTTTCTTTTGTTTGCTCTGTCTAGTAGGTGCATCTGTGTTATCTAACCTTGTTTACGCAGGTTCATTTCATCCTAAGCCAACTCAAGACCACAAGGTTAGTATATGCATCACAGTAATGTGTATGAGGATCTCTTGTTGATGTACATACTATTTGCAAGGACTCATGAGCATGAAGGTACATTTCCCATATTCACATGTTTTGCTCTGATAGCATATAGCCAAGATACATGTAACACATTGCTTACTCTGACATGCTTATGCATTCACATGCTCCTATATTCCATATTTACATGATTGCATACATGTAGGGGCGCCTATGCATGTTATATGCCTTTCCAAAGCTTTACTTGTCATTCTCTATATCTTTATCTAAAGCTTTGATGTATGTTGTCATCAATCACCAAAAAGGGGGAGATTGAAAGCACAAGTGCTCCCTGGGTGATTTTGGTAATTTATGTCAACATATCTTTTGTTGGACTAAAACTTTTACCTAGTGTGTTTTAGATAAGTTCAACAATGGAGTGGCATGGACTAGAGGATGTGGAACCCCTTCAAGACGCTAAGGACAAAGGATTGTCTCAAGCTCAAAGCACAAGACTCTACACTTTCTATTTTAGTGATCCAAGATCACATTGAGTCTATAGGAAAAGCCAATACTATCAAGAGGGGATGAGGTGTTTCTTAATGGCTTGCTTGCTCAAAGTGCTTAGTGATATGCTCCAAAGCCCTCAACTACTTTCTCATATCCACATATGACCCAAACCAAAAGTCCAACTCGGCCCCACCGATTCTTTCTATCTGGTGCCACCGAGTTCAGATGTTATAGCCACTGCCACAAAACCCTAATCAAATCGGTCTCACCGATAGGGATCTCGGTCTCATCGAGATGGGATTGTAATCTCTCTGTATGTATCCATTACCAAAATCGGTCCCACCAAGTTTGTGTAATCGGTCCTACCGAGATTACAATGCAAACTCTATGTTCCTCTTTGTAACATTTCGGTCCAACCGAGATGAGCAAATCGGTCCCACCGAGTTTGCCTAACCAACTCTCTGGTTAGCTTATTACCAAAATCGGTACCACCGAGTTTGAGTAATCGATCTCAACGAGATTACCTTATGCCCTAACCCTAACCATATCGGTCCCACCGAGTTGACATGTTGGTCCCACCGAAAATCCTAACGGTCACATTATTTGCTAAATCGGTCCGACCGAGTTTCACGATTCGGTCCCACCGAGATTGGTAAGTTGTGTGTAACGGTTATATTTTATGTGGAGGCTATATATACCCCTCCACCCACTCTTCATTCATGGAGAGAGCCATCAGAACATGCCTACACTTCCAACATACGTTTTCTGAGAGAGAACCACCTACACTTGTGTTGAGGTCAAGATATTCCATTCCTACCGTATGAATCTTGATCTCTAGCCTTCCCTAAGTTGCTTTCCACTCCAATCTTCTTTCCCCAAATCCAAATCCTGTGAGAGAGAGTTGAGTGTTGGGGACACTATCATTTGAAGCACAAGAGCAAGGAGTTCATCAACAACACACCATTTATTACTTTTTGTAGAGTGGTGTCTCCTAGATTGGCTAGGTGTCACTTGGGAGCCTCTAACAAGATTGTGGAGTTGAACCACGGAGGTTGTAAGGGCAAGGAGATCGCCTACTTCGTGAAGATCTACCCTAGTGAGTCAAGTGCTTCGTGGGCGACGGCAATGGTGGGATAGACAAGGTTGCTTCTTCTTGGACAGTTCGTAGGTGGAGCCCTCCGTGGACTCGCGCAGCCGTTACCCTTCGTGGATTAAAGTCTCCATCAACGTGGATGTACGATAGCACCAGCTATCGGAACCACGACAAAAACATCCATGTCTCTAATTGCGTTTGCACACTCCAATCCCATCCCTTTACATTCTTGCAAGTTGCATGCTCTGCTTTCCGCTGCTCATATACTCTTTGCATGCTTGCTTGTTATGTATTGTGAATGTTAAACTTGTGCCAAAACTCCACTTAAACTTAAAGAGATTAAAAACTGTAGCTTTTTCACTTAGTGTCTAATCACCCCCCCCCCCTTTAGACACCTCTTCTCGATCCTTTCAAAATCCCAACCCTCAGGAGTTCATCACCAAGACCACACAGGAGCTTCAGGAAGCAAGAGCCATGCGCGGAGATCACCATTTGCCTGGCGTAGCTCCCCATCCAGGCAAGGATGGCGGGCTGCGTGTCTGCATTTATTTCCCAGGGCTCAACTGAGTCGCGTCTCAGGAGCGCCTCTAGCCTTCGCGCGTGGGATGTTGCGAGGGTCCGCTGCACAGCTACGTTCGCATGCCTTTTGGCCTGCCGAACGCGGCTGCCACTCACCATTGCCATCTGTGGAGCATTCTAGCGGCTCAGGAGGCCAGACATCACGCGGTTCTAGCAGAGATGGAGATGGTCCTCGAGGAACCACTCGGACCCCCAGAGCCTCCCGAGGCTCAGGGCTCCGGCGGCTCATGAGGATCGGCCTATTCACCGCGCACCTTCAGCTACTCCAACACCCCCTCTACAATGGTACCAGGTGACATCTTTCGAGTTCATTTCAGCTGGGAGCGCCCTCAGGGTTGCACCATTCCCAGGTCGCACGGCTTTGTCCCTGCGTCATGTATCCCTTTTGCTTATGTCTTTAGTTTACCTTGCTGGGGCTGCCCCTCGGGGTGCATGATCCCCAAGCCACTCGGGCCTGACCAAGTGGCATGTATCCCTCCTGCATTTATCTAAGCTGATTTCGGGCCATGATTATCATCTGCCGCCTACCACGGGCCTCCTCTCCCTCATGTAAATCGCTTGCACGTTAAAAGGGGGGCTCCTGAGCATCGCAACTCAGGAGCTCTTACTAGCTCTCCAGCCCTCACCCCTTGGCCTTGTCCACGGCATCGCGACCTGGCATACCAGCGGCGGCTGAGCTCGCTCGAGGGCCGGGACCTGAGGATGTAGAGCATTTGTATCTAACCATCTCGCAGGAACACACAGCCACCCAAGGCTCAAGACCATGCGCAACTCGCCTTGAGGTAGGGCCTCGTGAGTCCCGCGCTGGCTCGCGAGTGCCCAGATACACCTCATCTAGCCCTGTCGTGCAAGCCACGTGTCAAGGTGGTACACACCCTGGGGGGTCGTCTCGGAGGGCCCCCCTCCCACATACCAGTGGAAGCACCATGCTCCGCGCTGGCTGACGACACTGCCGATGAGCGGCTATGCCCGTACACATACAGAAGAGCTATGCTCTGTGCTGGTGATAAACAACTGAGGGCGGCCCACGGTCGTATCAACCTCAGGGAGCCCAGGGCTCAGTGTCTGGCCTCATAGCAACACCTCCCCTCGGGAGCGTCACGCGAGGGGGCTGGACATGGGGGTTGTGCCCGGGTCACGCCCGAGCGCACGCCACCTAGCCAGGTCCCTCAGACCTGGTCGTCGCGCGCCCCTCCCTGAGCGGAGCCAAGGTACGAAGACCGTTTGAATGTAAAGGGGGACTCCTGAGCATCGCGACTCAGGAGCCTAACTGGCCATGTAGCCCCTCACTACTTAGTTCCGCAAGGCTAATGGCAGTTGAGGTATGCGTGGGGCCGGGCCCTGCCGATGTAGAACGCCAGATCCACCCCTATGCTCCCTCCCTATTTGTTCTTTGCGCATCAAGGGGTACTCCTGAGCATCACGACTCAGGAGCCTAACTTGTCACGTAGCCCCTCACTCCTTGGTCCCGTCCTGGTGATCCGTCGGGGCTAACGGCGGTCGAGGTATGCGCGGGGCCGGGCCTCTGCCGGCATAGAACACAAAGCAAATAGGAAGGAAACCCCAAAATCTCTAAGCAAATCCAGAAGCAAATATTACAAACCATAATTGTCTTCACGATACCAAACGCAAGTTTAAACGCCTCCACGAGGCATGGTGCAGATTGCAGGAGTTAAAACAGGTAAGAACCCACGAGAAGATCACCCTTGGGCAACGCCGTCATTCGCCAGGAGCCCCGCCTACGTGGTGATGTCACCTCCATCAGCTCCACCTACCGAGGCCACGGAATTAGCAGGACCTGCCCTGGGCACAGTGGCAAAGGCGCGGAACTTCGCCAGCAGGGCTTCCACCTGGCCTTTCACGGCTTCAACAGCAGCGGCGAAGCGCTCGGCATCCATAGGCTCCAGCAGCTTGTCGAGGTTGGTGCCAGGGTCGCGAAGGTAGACGTGGTTGAAGACGCACGTCAGCGCCGTAGAAGAAAGGACGCGAGCTTTAGGCTCGGCCATGGGCCGACGCCGGTCACAACGTCCTTGAGCGCCTCGACTAAGAAAGGAAGCAGCTGGGCAGGGCCCTCCTTGGCACCAGCCATCGTCTTCTCCAAGCAGTCCTCGTAGAGCGTCTTCAGCGCCTTGCGAGATCCTGGACGACCGTGGCAACCTTCAGGGTTGCATCGCGGGCGGCTGCGGCCTAGATCGCGGCTTGCTTCTCCATCTCAGAAGCTGCCGTGGCCCGCTCCAACGCCGCTCGGACAGAGGTGTCAGAGTGAACCCAGCCAGAGATCAGCTCCAGGCGCCCGGCTACCAGGTGGGAGGTGGTGCCCTGGAGATCCCTTTGTAGCTGACCCATCTCGGAAAGGGCACGGTCCAAGACAGCAGAGGAGGCAGAGGGACCCGGAACCAGCGGCGCAGGAGGAGGCGGCAACGTGACCATGGCTTGGGAGACTGGGGGATCCTGAGCCCTGGGCACCTCAGCGATAGCATCAGGCATCGGCACCTCCAAAGTCAGCGGGGCCACGGGGGCTGGCACCCCGCCAGAGCGCTCCTCCAGGCCTCGCAAGGATGATCGGGCAGTGGAGGTGTGAACTTCACCGCCTCCCCTTCCCACGGACGAAGTCACGACCACAACAGATGAGTCTGCCCGGGCGGAGCCACTAGGTCCCCCTTCTTCTTCTTCGCCACAAGCGGCGGCCTAACCAAGTGATGGAGAATGTAAAGCCCGGCGGCAAAAACAAGGACAAGACGGAGTTCGAGCACTTACTGGTCAATCGCGGCATAGGCCACCGACCTCTTGCCGAGCTTAAAGCCTGAGAGCCTCTTGGTCCGGGGTGCAGCCTTGAGAGGGCCAGGAGCAGAAGAGGGCGCACCAGAAGGGCTGGAGGCGGCTTCGGGCGGTGCCTGGGAAGCAGTAGCCCCTCGGGACATCAACACCGACCTGTCCTTCATCGGGATCACAGGCGAGTCGTCTTCCTCTCGCGCGGTGTCGGCCTCGTCATCGTCTGGCAAGGTGCGGAGGATGCTGGCCCCGCACCGCGGGGAGGTCTCCCCCGTCCCCTCAGTGGTCGCCTCCGAGTCGCGCTCCTCTTCTTCCTCGTCTTCCTATCCTCCCCTGCGGGAATCACCAGAAGACACTTCCACTAGCGCTGTTGCCCCTGGCCCTCAGGAGGCACCACCGGCACCAGACCGCGCCCATCAAAGGTGGGCATGGCATCCACCACCTGTTGCTAGTCGTCATGGAAGAACAGAGGGGCAGGAGTGCCCTCCAGACCTTCCAGGTCATCTCCAACCAAGAGGCGGAAAGTTGCGACCAGATTCTCTTCGGCCAAGGCCGCCAGGTTTAGGCGGAGATCGTGGTTCGCACCCCCAAGTGTCCACAACGGGCGCGAGTGCGCCTGAAGTGGAGCCACCCGCTGCGTCAGGAACTCCCTCAGGAGCGTGGCCCCTGTCAGCTTCGCCGCCTTCACGTTGCCCGGCCTCAGGTCGGCGTTCATCTTCTCCAGAACAAACTTTGCCCGGCTGTCATCAAGCTTCACGCGAGACCACCCCTCGTCGGGCTGGGGCGGCTCCGTTGGCAGCACCAACCGGGAGTGGATGCATCTGGCATCCATCATGACCCACTTGCTCCGGAAGCCGTCGACCCTCTTCCCGGTCTTCGAGATCGCTTTGGCCTTGGAGTACATGATGAAGCCGGCGCACGCCAAGGTATGATCACCGTTGATTCGGAGGGAGAAGAAGTGGCGCAGCAAAGCCACGGACGGCATCACCCCAACATGCGCCTCGCAGTAGTTGGCGAAAATCAATAAAAGGAGAATGGAGTTGGGATGGAGATGAAGGGCCTGCAACCTGTAATGGCGGAGGACGGTGTAGAAGAACTCCGAGAAGGGAGGGACCAGGCCAGCGACGACGGTGTTCATGAAGAAAGGGTAGAAGCTGCTCCCCTTAGCCTCCGGCTCGGCGAAGCCAGCCCGGAGTCCGGTCTCCCCCATCTCGCTGCCCTCCGCCACCGTCATCGGGCGCGTAGCGATGAGATTCTTCTCCGACATGTTTGTGGCATCCAGGGCCGGCGAGTACCAAGGTGGCAGGGCGTCGGCCACGTCCTTGCGGGGCGGCATTGCTCACTGAAAGGGGAAGGATAGAGCGGATCTGGAGATTTCGGAAGCAAGATAACAAGGAAGGGGATAGGGAGCAAGGCGAAGGAGAGCAATGAAGGCCAGCCTTTTGTCAGTCGGGCTGTTGCCGAGGTAGCGTGGGGAAGCGGAGACGCCCACGTCCAATCAACCGCCACGTGGAGACCAAGGTCGCAGGCTGTTAGGGCCCGCGGTGCTCCGCACTTGCCCTTTGGCCTCGCTTCTAAGCCAAGCCCGAGCACGCCTTGGGCCCGGGGGCTACTGTCGGCGTCCTGGGAACGGGGGTCCCCAGACTTGCCTGCCTGTGGCCTGCAGCGTGGCTCAGTAGTGGCCCAGTACGACCCGTCTTCATCAACCCAAGCTCAAGACCCTCACGAGCGGCCAAGCCTCGCGGGGCGGATGACACAAGGCCTCCTCAGGGGCGGCCTCACCAGGCAGGCTCGCGAGGAGGTGGAGAGATCAAGGCAAGGGGTACCTCGCGAGGTGCTCATGACGCAAGCCATGACAATCAAGACCAGGCGGGCGCTAGCCTGCGCGGTGTCCTCGTTTCCTCTTAGGTGCAAAGGGGGCAATCGTAGGCGCGAAGTATCGAGGCATCAAGCAAAGGTTTCCATATCTGCGCAACAAGACCAAGACCAACAGGACGGCAGGATGGAGGTCACTGTGGATCCCAAGACGGCGTCATCACCAGTGCTTTTGGCAGCCGAAGACCACCTTTCGTCAGGGTAGCTTGTACTAGTTGTCCCCTTTCGAAATGGCCGTTGTTGGCTCCCTTCCCGCTCAAAATTTGGGAAGAGGACCAGGGCCTCTATAAATAAAGATAGCCACCACAGTATGAGGGGGGATCCTGGCCAAGCAGAACATCCACGCATCACCACAAGAACACCTCTCGTGAGGCTGTTCTTCCTCTATACTGTTCATCATCAGCCCAAGGGGTAATCCACCACACCACACACTGGATTAGGGTATTACACCACAACGGTGGCCCGAACCAGTATAAACCTCGTGTCTCTTGTGTTGTTCATCGTGCTAGCTTATAATCGCGGCGAGGTTCTGGGCGTGTTTCGGTATGGAGAAGGTCTTCGTGCGCACCCCAGAGTTCGAATGTTAAGGGTTTTGTCGGAACTCGATATCCGATAGATCCATAGTTATCTTTTGATTTAGATGAATAAAAGTTTAGTTTGATCCTTTCTTTTCGAGATTTTGCTTAATGATCTATCTTTGTAATCGTTTGCGAGATATATAATAAAGTTTAGTTTGAGTGTTGTTTCTTTTAATTTCATGTTTCAATACATAGAAAGGAAATAAATGAAAAAGATTATATGCTAATCTTATGGTAAGTGATGACATTACACAAGGAAAAGTATAAGTAGAAATTTTTATTGTAGATTGACAAGCATAGCATTGGTCAATGATGCAACTCACGAAAGAATTAATAAGGGAACAGAAGATTCAGATGCAAATAAACTATCCTAGAAATCTTTTATGATTGGGAGCACCCATCAAAATATTATATGCCAAAATTGTTGACGTTGGACAAGGAAGACAACGTAATGATTTATGTTTGTTTATATTCACATAGAAGCTATATTGTCATAGATCCTTCAACATGTGATGTTTGCCCCTATCTTTGCTAGCCAAAAATTCTGCACTAAGTAGAGATACTACTGTGCATCCAAAACCCTTAAACCCAAATCTTGTTTTGAGAGTCCACCATACCTACCTATGGATTGAGTAAGATCCTTCAAGTAAGTTGTCATCAGTGAAATAAGGCAATAAAAATTTCTTCTAAAAGTGTTAGATCATTTAGTGTAAGGGAAAATTGAGCATTGTACAAACTTGTGATGGTGAAGAATAAAAGTGGCAGACTTCATAATAAAGGTTGCCATCATAAGGGGTAATATAACATGACGTTCTCTTGCACTAAGGGATTGAGCATACTGAAAGTGCTAGTTATCGACTAGAGGGGGGGTGAATAGGCAATTTTTATCAAAGTCTTCAAAACACGGTGGCTTTGAAGACAAACAAGTAAACTAAACCTATATAGTAAGCAACGGAATGAAAACTACACTAGGAAAGCATTAGTCAAGCATACAATATAGTGAAAGCACAAAGACTAACTGCAACTATATAGAAAGGATTAGAGTGGAAGATAGTACGAAGGCAAATAGATAAAGTCTTCACACAGTGAAGTCAATTGTATCAGGCAAGCAGGCAATGACTTCACGAAGACAAACTAAAGAGTAATGAGAGTAAGGGATAGAACCAGTTGCTTGGTGAAGACAAGGATTTGGTAGACCAGTTCCAGTTGCTGTGACAACTGTACGTCTGGTTAGGGAAGCTGAGATTGAACTCGGAAGACTATGTCTTCACCTTATTCCCCTTGAACTACGGACACCCAGTCCTCGCCCAATCACTCTGGTAAGTCTTCAAGGTAGACTTCCAAACCTTCACAGGCTTTATTCACCGGCAATCCACAATGACTCTTGGATGCTCAGAACGTGATGCCTAACCGGCTGGAGGATTTACAATCCTCAAGTGTAACAATTCTTCAGATCACGCGGATAGAAAGACTTCAGTGATGCCTAACAATCTTTGGCTCTGGGTGTTTTGGGCTGAGTCCTCGCAAGGATTTCTCTCTCAAATGCTTCGGAGGTGGGTTGCTCTGAAACGATAAAAACCGTGCACTAACTTTGAGCAGACACCAATTCATGGTGTAGGGTGTAGGCTACCTATAGCCAAGTGGCAACCCGACCTGATATGTCTGAAATGACCCTGGTCACTAAGGAACCGGCATCTGTCCAACGGTCGGATTTCAAACAGACGCGGCAGCTTGGCTTGGGCTAAAAGCAAAGCTGACTCATCCAACTCTGGATAAGGTTTGCTCTCATTGTCTTCGCACGAAGGCATAGTATTTGGTTGAGCATCACATCAGTCACTCTGACTTTGTTCACTTGGACCCCACTTAACAGTACGGTGGTTCCTATGACTCTATAAAGAAGAATGGAAACTACAAAAGAGCTATGTCTTCGCACTCCATATTCTTCAAGTGAATATCTTCACACGTCATAATCTTCATCATGAATGTCTTCACGAACCACCATTGTCTTCAATGTCTTCACACATTCTTAGGGGTCATCTCTGGTAGGTAAACCGAATCAATGAGGGACTACTACATGTGTTATCCTGCAATTCTCACAAACACATTAGTCCCTCAACCACGTTTGTCATCAAAACTCCAAAACCAACTAGGGGTAGCACTAGATGCACTTATAATCTCCCCCTTTTTGGTGATTGATGACAAACTGGTTGAAGTTTTCAACGGGGATTGAGGGAGTCCTGGATTAGGGGGTTTCCGGATGGCCGGACTATGACCTTTGGCCGGACTCCCGGACTATGAAGATACAAGATTGAAGACTTCGTCCTGTGTCCGGATAGGACTTTTCCTTGGCGTGGAAGGCAAGCTTGGCGATTCGATATGAAGATCTCCTTCCATTGTAACCGACTCTATGTAACCCTAGCCCTCTTCAGTGTCTATATAAACCGGAGAGTTTTAGTCCGTAGGACGAACAACAATCATACCATAGGCTAGCTTATAGGGTTTAGCCTCTCTGATCTCGTGGTAGATCAACTCTTGTACTACCCATATCATCAATATTAATCAAGCAGGAGTAGGGTTTTACCTCCATCGAGAGGGCCCGAACCTGGGTAAAAACATTGTGTCCCTTGTCTCCTGTTACCATCCACCTAGACGCACAGTTCGGGACCCCCTACCCGAGATCCGCCGGTTTTGACACCGACATTGGTGCTTTCATTGAGAGTTCCTCTGTGTCGTCACCTTTAGGCCCGATGGCTTCTTCGATCATCAACCACGATGCGGTCCAGGGTGAGACTTTTCTCCCCGGAACAGATCTTCGTATTCAGCGGCTTCGCACTGCGGGCCAATTCGCTTGGCCATGTGGAGCAGATTAAAAGCTACGCCCCTGGCCATCAGGTCAGGTTTGGAAGCTTAAACTACACGGCCGACATCCGCGGGGACTTGATCTTCGACGGATTCGAGCCACGGCCGAGCGCGCCACACTGTGATGATGGGCATGATCTAGCTCTGCCACCGGACAGCGCCCAGAGCGCCGCTCAGGTGTCCGCTTCGACCATTAGCTCGGAGCCGACTGTGCCAGTCGGGGACGAATGGTTGAACGCCGCCCCAGGAGCCGCAATTTCTACGGTGATAGAGCCGAATACCAGCCTAGTCCTTTGCGAGGCCTGTGACTCCAAGGTGTCGGACTCCGCTTTGGACTCCAAATCTTCCGCACCCCTTCCGATCGAACCCGATTGGGATCCGATCATGGAGTTCACCGCCGCGGACGTCTTTCAGCACTCGCCCTTTGGCGAGATCCTGAATTCACTAAAGTCTCTCTCTTTGTCAGGAGAGCCCTGGCCGGACTATGGTTAGCAAGGTTGGGATGCGGACGACGAAGAAATTTGAAACCCACCCACCACCCACTTTGTAGCCACTGTCGATTATCTAACCGACATGCTCGACTTCGACTCCGAAGACATCGACGGTATGGACGCCGATGAAGGAGACGACCAAGAACCGGCACCTATAGGGCACTGGAAAGCCACCTCGTCATATGACATATACATGGTGGACACCCCCAAAGCAGGGGATGGCAATGAAAAAACGGAGGACGACCCCTCCAAGAAGCAACCCAAGCGCCGACGTCAGCGGCGCCGCTCTAAATCCTGCCAGAGCAAAAACGGCGAGTCCGGCACTGGAGACAACAACACCCCAGATAGTGCCGAAGACAACCCCCTCCAGCAGGATTCAGCACAGGAGGATGGAGGAGCCAGCCCTCATGAGAAAGCGGCAGACAGGGAGGTTGAGGAAGACAATTATATGCCTCCCTCCGAAGACGAGGCAAGCCTCGACGATGATGAATTCGTCGTGCAAGAGGATCCCGTCGAACAAGAACGTTTCAAACGCAGGCTTATGGCCACGGCAACCAGCCTCAAGAAAAAACAGCAACAACTTAGAGCTGACCAAGACTTGCTAGCCGACAGATGGACTGAAGTCCTGGCGGCCGAAGAGTATAAACTTGAACGCCCCTCCAAGAGCTACCCAAAGCGCAGGCTGCTACCCCAACTAGAGGAGGAAGCAACTAAACCGACATCACCAGCGTATGATGCGCCCGATCGGCCACCCTGTGGCCGTGACAGAGAGGCCTTTCGGCCCTCAACCCAAGCCGCACCCCGGCGCCGCTCAAAAAATATCAGAGCATGGGGAAACGCAACAGACCTGCGAGACATATTGGAAGATAAGGCAAGGCAAAAAAGATCGATCTATGGATCGCGTGGGCGACCCACGTCACGTGACGATAACCATCACGCCGGATATGATAAATACGGCCAGGCCGAACACAACAGACCAAGCTCATCCAAGCTACGTCGCGATATAGCCCAGTACAGGGGCGCCGCACACCCACTATGCTTCACGGACGAAGTAATGGATCGTCAAATCCCCAAGGGTTTTAATCCCGTAAACATCGAATCATACGATGGCACAACAGATCCCGCGGTATGGATCGAGGATTATCTCCTTCATATCCACATGGCCCGTGGTGATGATCTACACGCCATCAAATACCTCACGGTCAAGCTTAAAGGACCAGCTCGGCATTGGCTTAACAGCCTGCCAGCAGAGTCAATTAGTTGCTGGGAGGACCTGGAATCCGCATTCCTTGACAACTTCCAGGGCACTTATGTGCGACCACCAGACGCCGATGACCTAAGCCACATAATCCAGCAGCTAGAGGAATCGGCCAGACAATTCTGTAGACGGTTCCTAACCAAGAAAAATCAAATAGTCGACTGTCCGGATGCAGAGGCCCTTGCAGCCTTCAGGCACAACATCCGAGACGAATGGCTTGCCCGGCACCTAGGACAGGAAAAGCCGAAATCTATGGCAGCCCTCACGACACTCGTGACCCGCTTTTGCGCGGGAGAAGACAGCTGGCTAGCTCGTAGCAATAACATAACCAAGAGCCCTGGCAATTCGGATACCAAGGACAACAATGGCAGGTCATGTCACAACAAGCACAAGCACCGCATTAACGGCGACAATACTGAGGATACAGTAGTTAATGCCGGATTCAGAGGCTCTAAACCCGGTCAGTGGAAGAAGCCATTCAAAAGAAACCCTCCGGGCACTCGATCGCTCATGCCAGATACACGGCACCCCCGAACAACAAGCCAACCACACCAACAGGGATTGTTGGGTGTTCAAGCAGGCAGGCAAGTTAAGTGCCGAAACCAGAGACAAGGGGCTGCATAGCGATGACGAAGAGGAGCCCCAGCTTCCAAACAACAGAGGACAGAAGGGCTTCCCCCCGCAAGTGCGGACGGTGAACATGATATACGCAACCCATATCCCCAAAAGGGAGCGGAAGCGCACTCTCAAGGACGTCTATGCGTTGGAGCCAGTCGCCCCAAAGTTCAACCCATGGTCCTCCTGCCCGATCACTTTTGATCGAAGGGACCACCCCACTAGCATTCGTCACGGCGGATTCGCCGCATTGGTCCTAGACCCAATCATTAAACGATCTCACCTTGCTAGAATCCTCATGGACGGCGGCAGCAGCCTGAACCTGCTTTATCAGGATAAAGTGCGAAAAATGGGTATAGATCCGTCAAGGATTAAACCCACAAAGACAACCTTTAAAGGCGTCATACCAGGTGTAGAAGCCAGCTGTACAGGCTCGGTTACACTCGAAGTGGTCTTTGGATCCCCGGATAATTTCCGAAGTGAAGAGTTAATCTTCGACATAGTCCCATTCCGCAGTGGCTATCACGCCCTGCTCGGACGAACCGCATTCGCAAAATTCAATGCGGTGCCGCACTATGCATATATCAAGCTCAAGATGACAGGCCCTCGCGGAGTCATTACGATAAATGGAAACACCGAACGCTCTCTCCGAACGGAGGAGCACAAGGCGGCCCTGGCGGCGGAAGTACAAAGTAGCCTCTCAAGGCAATTCGCCAATCCGGGTGTTAAACGTCCGGACAACGTCAAGCGCGCCCGAAGGAACCTACAACAAAACCGGCTAGCACGTTCCGAGCAAGCATAGTGCGGCCCCAACCCCAGCCCTTTCCAGATGGCGATAGCGGTACCACGCGTACATAATTACGCTTTGGAAATACCATGGGCATAAGGGGAGGAGCACAACCACGGCACGCCCAGAATGCGGCTCAACCGCACTAGGGGCTCCCTATTCTGCCATTTCTTTTTTTACTTTCAGGACCCAACTATTCAGAAGGCCTGTCCGACAATACACTTGCCGAACACACGATGCAACAGCCAGGGAGAGAACAAGCCACGTCAAATGTCTAGGTGGTCTCTATAACGAGCTAAATACCTATTTTACTTAAAGTTTCGTAGCTTTCCCCTGGAGGGGAACATGTCAAATAATCCCATCCCTTGCTTATCGCACTATTTGTATCGTTCTGCTTTCATAGCAGCCCTTTTTAATAAACAATACATAGCTCTTATCTATTATTGTATTCATCTATTTTTATACAAATATGTTCAGTCATGACATTATGCAACCGTACACTTTGGTACGGCCAATACACCAGGGGCTTAAGCACCCCATAACACGGTGTGAGAAGATCGAACACTCTCATGAGTGTGGCACCCCGAACTTATAGCACTATATGCATCGGCTCCGAATCATGTCTTGGGTCAATAGTTCAGTTTGCCCGGCTCCCATGTTTTGGTACCTTACGTTCCGCAATGTTGGCTAAGGTAGCGCTGGGAGAACTACTGCGATTGTGCCCCAGTTGAGCTGGGTTAACACCTCAGTAGAGAAAGCTAAAACTGACCGTCATGATAGTGCGAGAGACCGGTCGCTGTTCGCGAGGTTTTTCGAGTCCCTAAAGACTTATGCCGCTTAGAGCGAGGAGCCGGATTTTTCTGGCCTAGGCGTGTATAGCGCCCCGAACTCGGTCTTCCGAATACTAGGGGCTTCGCCGAAATTTAAAATTATAGAATTATATGGCTAAGTGAGAGTAATAAAGCATTATAAGTCCGATGGCCTTGTTCGTTGTGCTGAGCGCCTCCCTAGATGGACCCAAGAATGGGAACAAGAGCGCTCAGGTTTATCACGAACACCCCAGCACTCGTGGCATGGGGGTAGAAGCCGACGACTTGCATCTCTCAGATTTGATAAACGGCCACACAGAAGGTAATATTTTAAATTAACAAGCGTTGCTTAGCGCATATGAAAAAGTTTTCAGCGTACAGGATAACAGATGCGAGTCTACTCAAAAATTACGTCTTTGGAGAACTCACCCGATATAAGGCGGGCACCCTTCAGGACGCCCTCATAATACATCTCGGGCTTGCAATACTCCTTGCCCGGCGGTGGCGCGTCCGTCACAAGCTTCTCGGTGTCCATTCTGCCCTAGTGCACTTCAGCACGGGCAAGGGCCCGACGGGCACCTTCAATACAGACGGAGTGCTTGATGACTTCAATCCATGGACAGGCGTCCACCAGCCGCCGCACCAGACCGAAGTAGCTCCCAGGCATGGCTTCTCTAGGCCACAGCCAAACTATGAGGCCCTTCATGGCCTGTTCGGCCAACCTTGTGGAGCTCGACCAGCTGCTTCAGCTGGTCGCTCAGGGGCACCGGATGTCCGGCCTCAGCGAGACCAGAACACCTTTTTCGTCGAGCTCCCCTCCTCGGCTCGGTAGAACGCGGCAGCATCAGACACACTACGGGGAAGATCAGCAAACGCTCCTGGAGAGCTCCGGATTCGGGTAAGTAACAGATAATTCACTTTTATATGCTTGCTTTGCACAAAGAATGCCTTACCCGCCGCTATCTTCTTTATCGCCTCGATCTCCTGGAGGGCCTTTTGGGCTTCGGCCTTAGCGGTTTTGGCACTATCAAGAGCCACGGCGAGCTCGGACTCTCGAGCCTTCGAGTCACGCTCCAAACTCTCGTGTTTCTCCACGAGAGCCTGGAGCTCTTGCCGCACCTCCGCCACCCGCGCCTCCTGCTTCTCTCGCTCGGTGCGCTCCAAGGCCGCACTGTTTTCGGCCTTGGACACCGCTTCCTTCAGGGTCGCCACCTTGGTCGTGGCCCCTGCAATACCCACGTTATTCCTGTCATTTTTTGCAACCAAATCCTTTCTATAAGGTATTACTTTAATAAGGTATTACTTACCTTCCTTGTCCTCGAGCTGCTTCTTGGCAGGGCCAAGCTCATTCTCGGACCGCTCGAGGTTCTACTTCAAGACGTTGACCTCCGCAGTCAGTGCGGTAGAGGTCAGCAATGTAGCCTGCATTCGCATATCGACATATTTATGTTAGACTCCTGCATATATCTTTTTTTTAGATCCTCGGTCCGGCTTTTCTTTCCGAACACCACACTGAGCATCAGGGGCTACTGTCTATGCGGTAACATTTTTATATGTTTTGAATACATACCTCAAAGCCTGTTAACAGGCTCTTACAGGCTTCTGTCAGTCCGCTCTTGGCGGACTGAACCTTCTGAATCACCGCACTCATAACAGTGTGGTGTTCCTCGTTGATGGAGGCGCTGTTAAGCACCTCCAGCAAATTGTCCGGTGCCTCCGATTGGATTGAGGTCGCCGGCATCGTAGGCTAGCCCTTCTTACGAAGGCGCCGCCCGCCGGACTCCGAAACCACTGAAGATTCCGGAGCAGTGTCCGGCCCAGGGCCGGACTTAGCCACCTCTGGGGTTTTACCCCCTTTGGGCCTGGAATCCGGGAGGTTGCCTTGCGGCGCCTCCAGGACCACCTCCTCCTGGTCTAGTCCCTTTTGGGACTCCACCTCGGCGTCGTCCGCAGGGAGCGGGGAGGAGGCCGTCGGAAGTGAAGTGCTATTCACATCTGACGAATCCAGGGAGCCGCTCGACGAATCGCCGAGCTGGGCCTTGGGCGGACTGCATGATTGAATTCGGCGTCAGAAGATACCATATAATAGAGGAGCGCCATAAGTTATTCTGGTATCCAGATACTTACGATTTTGCTAGGGGCTTGACCCTGGATGGCCATTCCTCCCCGTCGTCTTCGACATCGGAGGCGTAGTCCGGCAGAAGGGTCCTCCCCTTCTTGGACCCTCCGGCCTCCCCAGTTGGGGCGGCCTTCCTTTTCTTTCCTCCCTTCGTTGGAGGGGGAGAGGCTTCTTCTTCCTCCTCCTCGTCTTCAGAGGCGGAGGGTGCTCTGGGGTTGTCAGGCGATGAATCCGACACCACCAGGCGTCGGGAACTCTTTCGAGTCCCCGTGGCCTTCTTCTTGGCCTTCTTCTCCGGCACCCCGTCAGGTGCCGGAACTAGCAGCTTCGTTAAACGAGCGTCCGCTGGGTCTTCGGGCAAAGGAGCGGGACAATTGATCTGTCCGGCCTTCTTCTGCCAGTCCTGTTAAAGGGATGGGAGTTTAGACCCCGCATAGAATCGAATCTATGGAAAACAAATACCCCGTAATGGAAAAAATAAGCTTACCACGCTAGCTTGGCGCTTGGCGTAGAATCCGCGATCCTCGGTGATGGGAGGGGAGACCTCGGATCTCTTGAATAGCACCTTCCAGGCGTCCTCGTGCTTTGTGTCGAAGAGCCGGGACAGAGTCTGGTGCTGGGCAGGGTCGAACTCCCACAAGTTGAAAGCCCGTCGTTGACACGGGAGGATCCGGCAGAAGAGCATGACCTGGACTACGGTGACAAGTTTAACCTTCCTGTCGATCAGGTCTTTGACGCAGGTTTGAAGTCTGGTCACCTCTGCCGAATTACCCCACAACAGGCCCGTCTCTTTCCAAGATGTGAGCCGTGTGGGGATGCCAGATCGGAATTCAGGGGCAGCCGCCCATTCAGGGTCACGACCTTCGGCTTGACGCTGAAGATCTTCAGCCATAGGCCAAAGTGAGGCTGGATGCGGAGGAAGGCCTCACACACGACGATAAACGCCAAGATGTTGAGGACGAAGTTTGGGGCCAGATCGTGGAAGTCCAGGCCGTAGTAGAACATGAGCCCCCGAACGAACTGGTGAAGAGGAAAGCCCAGTCCGCGGAGGAAATGGGGGAGAAATACGACCCTCTCATGGGGCCCAGGGGTAGGGATGATTTGCCCCTCCTCTGGAAGCCGGTGTGTGATGTCGTCAGACAAGTATCCGGCCTTCCTTAACTTTTTGATTTGCCCCTCCGTGACGGAGGAGGCCATCCATCTACCGCCCGCTCCGGACATGATTGGAGAAGGTTGAGGTAGGAAGTGCGGACTTGGGCGCTGGAGCTCGAGTGCGCGGAAATGGATAAGCAAAGGAGGAAGAAGGCGTAAATGGAAAGGGTGGATCTTTATCCCCTTATATGGGCGGCTGAAGCTATAAGCCCCCACCAGCCTAATGAAACTCGCTTATCTCCCAAGCGGCGTGGATAATGGCGCGGTTGGGTTACCCACGCCTGTATTGATGAGAATCTCGGAATAAGGGGACATGATCTCTTCTTTGACAAGACGTGCCAAAAGAAACCGCCTCGCTAAACATGCTGAAGTGGGACATAAAGAAGATTCGAATAAAGGCTTGGCCGTGGCATGATGTCATGCTGCAAAATACGTTAGCAGATTAGATTTGTGCAGATATTATTCTCTCTATGGTGGTATGTGGAACTTATTTTGCAGAGACCGACACTATCCTTGTGTTCAACACCTTCTGTCGGATTCGGGGTTCCGGCAGACCCTTGAGGTTCGAACACTGGGGTGCGCGCGGAGGTTTCGCCTTCTACCTACCTGTTCCTCACCGAATCGCTAAGATCTAAACTACGAGAAGAACAACGCAAGAGACACAGGGTTTATACTGGTTCAGGCCACCATTGTGGTGTAATACCCTACTCTAGTGTGTGGCATGGTGGATTGCCTCTTGGGCTGATTATGAACAATACAAGGAAGAACAGCCTCGCGAGGGTCTGTTCCTGTGGTGGTGTTGTCCCTTTGGAGGGGTTGATTCTAGCTGCCTATCTTATCTCTAGATTCCTATCCAGATCCCTCTACCTTGTGGGTGGCTAGTCCTATTTATAGGCGAAGGCCCTGGGCCTCTTCCTAAATATTGAGCGGGAAGGGCGCCAACAATTGGCCAATTTGAAGGGGAACATCTAGTACACTTATCCTGACTAAAGTTGGTCCTCGCCTGTCAAAGGCTCTGGTGGGGACGCCGACTTGGGCTCCACAATGACCTCCATCCTGCCGTTGGACTGGTCTTGGTCTTGTTGCACCAAAATGGATGCCTTTGCTTGATGCCCTCGCCTGCGCTTGCTCCCCTTGCACCAAAGAGGAAAGAAGGACACTGCGCGGGTGGGCGCCCGGCTGGCGCCCTTGGTCGTCATGGCTTGCGTCATGGCCACCTCGCGAGGTACCCCGCCTTGAACTCTCCGCCTCCTCGTGAGCCAGCCTGACGAGGCCGTGCCTGAGGAAGCTCCTTGTCGTCCTCCCCACGAGGCTTGGCCCCTCGCGAGGGTCTTGAGCTTGTGTTGATGAAGATGGGCCGTGCTGGGCCCCATTTGAGCCACGCCGCAGGCCGCAGGCAGGCAAGTCTGGGGACCCCCGTTCCTAGAACGCCGACAGTAGCCCCCGGGCCCAAGGCGTGCCCGGACTTGGCCGAGGAGAGAGACGAAAGGGCAAGTGCAAAGCATCGCGGGCCCTAACAGCCTGCGGCCTTGGGCGCCGCGTGGCGGTTGATTAGACGTGGGCGCCTCCACAACCACGCGAGTTGATAAGGAGCGGCATCTGCCTTCTGCCTCCTTTGCTCTCTCCAGTTGCTGCTCAGATCCCCTTTCTTGTGCCTCTCCTTCCTTCCTTCGAAATCTCCAGATCTACTCCACCCGCGCGCCCTAGCCTGACATGGCGCCTTGCCAGGCCCCGGCTGGAGCCTGGTATTCGTCCGCCTTGGACTCGCCAAACGTGTCGGAGGCGAGCCTTGCCCGGGTGCGCCACATGGCGGCGGCGCAGGGCGATGACGGGGCGAAGGTGTTTAAGGCCGGCTGTGCCCTCCCTGAGGGCCAAGGGAGCACCTTCTATTCGCTCTTCGTGAGCGCCATTGTCGCCGGTCTGGTGCCTCCCTTCTCTGAGTTCTTCTTTTCCGTCCTCTGCCATTATAACCTTCAAGCTCTGCACCTCCACCCCAACTCTGTCCTCCTTCTGGCAATCTTCGCCTACTATTGTGAGGCTCACGTGGGGGTGAAGCCCTCAGTGGCCCTGCTACGCCACTACTTCTCCCTCCGGACCTCTCGTGGTTCCGTCTCTGCGTGTGCGAGCTTCATCGCGTACGGCAGCTCCATCGCCATTTTGAACCCCGGGAAAAGGATTGAGGGCTTTAGGAGCAAGTGGGTCTTGGTTGACGCTGGGCGCGTCCACCCCCGGCTGGTCTTGCCCATGGTGCACCCCTCGAGCTCCGACGACTGGTCTAGAGTGGAGCTTGTGGATCCCCGCGCAAGGCTGGTGTTGGAGAAGATGGATGCGGATCTGAGGCCGGCTAGCATGGCGGCGGCAAACCTGACTGGCGTCTCGCTACTGAGGGAGTTCCTGGAGCATCAAGTGGCTCCGCTTCGTTAGTACTCGCTTCTAATGTGGAGGCCCCACCCGAGCCCCGCGGTCCTGGACGATGAGGATCTGGCCGTGGTCCTCCAGTCTTTGGTCAGGGCGACGTGGCAAGGCTGGAGGGTGCTCCGACGCCCCTGTTCCTTCGTGAGGACTGGGAGTAGGTTGTGGTGTCCATGCCCGTCTTCAACGGGGACGGGGCTGCGCCCGCGGAGGCTCCCGAGGACCTGGTGGACGTATCCTCCGGCGACTGCAGCGAAGAGAGGGAGGAAGGGGAGCAGGAAAAGGGGGCTGACTCCGAGGCAGAGTCAAGGGCTCCACCTCTTCGGCGCAAGTCCCATGCTCTCTGCCTTCCTCTGAGTGACGATGACGAGGGTGATGACGAGCAGGGCGGCGGGAGCCTGCCCCTGGTCCCGAAGAAGGACCGGACTGCGCTAATCCCCCGCGGGTCCGCCCCAGCCCCGAGGCGACCTGCAGGCGCCCCAGCTGCACCCACGCTCCTTGAGGCTGATCCTTGCAACCGGCTTTCGGGCTTCAAGTACGGCCGGAGACTGCTCGAGCCTGCGGGCGATGACCTGTAAGTGCTTGATCCCTGTCTTGTTTCTTGTTTCGCCGTTGAGGCTTGACGTCCGTATCGCCCGGCTAGGCTGGCGCCCACAGCAAAGAAGCCGAAGAGGGCTCCTAAGACTTCATCCGCGACAGCACCTCTGCTCGCGAAAGAAGATGAACGTGACGTGCGGGCCTCTCCTGCCCAGGCGTCCCTGCGAGGCCCTGCCGAGCCGGCTGGGGCGAACTCGGCTCCTATGGCCCTGGCGACTCCCGAGGCGCCCTCGCTTGACGCCGCCACCACAGCCGCTGGGGCGCAGCAGGCTCCGCCTCAGGACACCGTGGTCACGCTGTCGTCTTTCTCCTCCTACTTCGCCGACGGCCGCTTCCCCGTCTCCTCCTACTGTCCTAGATCATGCTGCTACCGAACTGGACCATTTGCAGCAGGATCTTCTGAGCACCGACCCTCGTTTGGTGGCCGGGCGCTTGGAGCTAGCCTCTGGCTGGATTCACTCCGATGCTTTGATTCGGGCGGCGCTGGTCCAGGCCTCGACGGCCTGCGACGAGGAGAAGCAGGCTGTCCTTGGGGCGAAGGTTGCCCACGACGCCGCCTTGGGGGAGGCGGCTAATGCCCGAGGTCGTTGCGAGGTGCTAGAGGGCGAGGTGAAGGGCCTGGAGGACCGGCTCGCCGAGTAGACTCGCCTTCGCCTAGAGCAGGAGGACGGCATGAAGGCTCGCGAGGCGGCCGTCAAGGACTGGGACACCAAGCTCAAGAAGCGCCGTGACCGCCTAGGCGAGCTGGAGCGAGAGCTGGAGGCGAGGAAGGTTGAGTTGGATGGCAAGGCACGGGTTCTTGCCGAGGATCGTGTGGCCTTTGTGGAGATGGAGGAGAAGGCCCGCGCTTCATTGAAGAATCTTTATGAGAGCGGCCTAGAGAGCCTGCTGGCCAGCAAGGAGGACGGCCCCGCCAAGCTGCTTCCTTTCCTGGTTCGTGCCCTTGAAGATGTCTCCCTTGGCCTCGGCCCTACGGCTGAGGCCGAGGCACGCGTCTTGTCTTCTGCGGCGCTGACGCGGGTCTTCACCCACATCTATCTTCGCGACCCAAACGTCGACCTCGACAGCCTGCTGGAGCCAGCAAGCGGCGAGCATGCCGTTGCCGCTGCTGAGGCCGTGAAGGGTCGTGCGGAGGCTCTGCTAGGGAAGTTCCAGGCCTTCAGCACCAGGCCGAAGTAGAGCGCTGCCAGCCCGGCAGCTCCACAAGGCGAACCCGCTCCGCGCAAATCCACGGTCGGCAAGTGACTCCGTTGTGGCTCCCGTCCTGCTTTTAGTTTCTGCACATGTATCAGGCCTCGGGTAGGCGTTAAAACTTGCATTTGGTGTCGTGATAACAGTATGGACTGTAATGTTTGCTTTTGAATTCCTTGAAATTTGCGCTATTTCCCTCCTACTTGCTTGTGTCCTACGCCGGCAGAGCCCGGCCCCGCGCATAGCTCAGCCGCCATTAGCCCCGACCGGAAACCAGGACGGGACCAAGGAGTGATGGGCTACGTGACAAGTTAGGCTCCTGAGTCGCGATGCTCAGGAGTCCCCCTTGGCACTCGAACAGCAAGTAGGGAGGTGAGATGTGGGGGTGGATCTACCGTTCTACGTCTGCAGAGCCCGGCCCCGCGCATACCTCAACCGCCATTAGCCCCGACCGGAAACCAGGACGGGACCAAGGAGTGAGGGGCTACGTGACGAGTTAGGCTCCTGAGTCGCGATGCTCAGGAGTCCCCCTTGACGCTCAAACGGCCTTCATACCTTGGCTCCGCTCGGGGTGAGACGTGCGAGGAACCAGGCCCGGAAGGCCTGGCTGGGTGGCGTGCGTCTGGGTGTGACCCAGGTGTAGCCCCCGTGCCTAGCCCCCTCGCACGGCACTCCCGAGGGGAGGCATTGCGATGAGGCTAGACACTGAGCTCTGGGCTCCCTGAGGTTGATGCGGCCCGGGGGCCACACTCAGTTGTTTATCACCAGTGCGGAGCATAGCACTTCCGTATGCGTACGGGCATGGCCGCTCCTCGGTAGTGTCGTCAGCCAACGCGGAGCATGGTGCTTCCACTGGTGCGTGGGAGGGGGCTCCCCTCCAGGAGGAGCCCCCGGGGCATGTACAGCCCCGCCCTGACACGTGGCTGGCATGGTAGGGCTTGACGAGGTGTATCTGGGCACCTGTGATCCAGCGCGGGACTCACGGGGCCCTACCTCAAGGCGGGTTGCGCCTGGCTCTGGGCCTTATCTTGGAGTGTGTTCCTGCAAATTTGGCTAGATGCCGATGCTCTACGTCTTCGGGTCCCGACTCTCGGGCTGGTCTCAGCCGTCGCTGGTATGTCGGGGCGCGATGCCGTGGGCAGACCAGAGGGTGAGGGTCGGAGAGCCGGTAGGAGCCCTGAGTCGCGATGCTCAGGCACCCCCCCCCCTTTAACGTGC